>NC_056733.1:1589397870-1589697870 GCF_019279795.1 Protopterus annectens
CCAGCTACCTTTTCGGTGGACACCAATACGGTTCTGTGCCTACATGGATGGGATCTGCGGACATGGATACCAATTTGAGCTACTCAGTAACCCCAGCTCATCTGCATAGGGATCCGTGCACACAACCTGGAAACAACACTGTTCCAGTCCCTGCCTCCTTAGCAAAAGAACCATTCCACCATTGTAGATACTCCATGCAGGGTCTTACAATACATTACTCTCACATACTAATAACTTTGATTTTTACACTTTTTTTTTTCATAAAAGCGTGGTTGCGCACTGCGGCACACCATGCAAACATACCCAGATTATTAAAAAAATAAAATTATTTTAAATGATTTTCCATATAGTTTTGGACACGGTGGATAGTTTTGCACATATCTGTGTCTGTTATGCTATTTCTGCCCATCTAACTGCACTTTTACAGCCCCTGTTGTCTGTTTTACATCCTGTTCACAGTATTTTTCTGTGTACACTATGGACACCAAAACAGGGTCTGCAGGATTCCCTATCTGCTTGCTGGATTGCTCTACCTCTCTCATTTACATAATTCACCTGCTTATGAGGTGATTTGCATGCCACGGTCATTTCTATGTTGGAGCGCTCTTGCGCACCACTGAGCTCTGTTTACTGGATCGCACACCTACTTGCTTTTGTGCAAGCAGTGTGTTACTATGCCTACATGGAAAAAAACTCCATGTAAGCTTTATTAAATTACCCCACTGTCTGTGAGGAAAGCTTACAGTAATTGCCCTTGACCAGTTTCAAAAGATGGGAGAACCACTGCTGCCTGGGGCAAACAAGAGTCATCACAACTATCACTGGAAAATTCTTTTGCACCTTTAGAAAAATCCTGGATATCAATGGTAAGACTACAAAAGAAAAGGAGGACATTCCCATACACAGAATGAGAAAATGTCAACATTTCAGGCCTGTTTGCAAGGAATTCTGGAACAAAATTTCTCTGCCTATTCTAACAGAAAGCAAACTGATCTATGTGATGTGTTCTCCACAGTTAAATCAGTTCTTGGAAGACCCGAGTGTAGTTTCCAATTATGAAGGTTTGTTCTGATCCTGTCTAGCTTGTCTGCAACAATAATTTGCTCTGAAGGAATGCATAAACCCTGAAAAGTCAAACTGAGCAGAGTTGCTACCTCCCAGGCTATCACAGCAAGTCTGCAAAGTGTGTAAGTGGGTTGGGAGGTAAGATCTGGTATCCCCATTTAAGTACTACATCTCTACGGTGCGGTCTGAGCAAACTTGAAGAGCAAGAGACAAGAGATTTAGGGTTTTTAAAGTATTTATTATGGCCGTATGACATTTAAGCATTTTTCTATCCCATTTGTTCAGACATTGCACTTTCACCCCTTAAAGCACAGCTCCACATGCCAGGTTTGATCAATCAAGAGGAGGGAGTGGGAGGAAGAAAGTACAGTTATGTACACTTACCATAAATGTAGATGCTCGAGTGTATTCACTGTTGCAGTCATTACATTAGGGTAATCTGCTGGTAGGTTGCCCTCAGTCGGCCTGAATAAGTAAGTCTTTAGTTCTGCTTCGGTTGCTGTCTCCTCTTCCATGACGTCAGGTCGTCAGGGGTATAAAATATGCAGCCAATGCCATTTTATTCAGTTTTTCTTGCCCCAGATGTCAGGTGCCCCCCCAAATGGGGAGCAAAAAAAATATATATTTTATATATATATATATATATATATATATATATATATATATATATATATATATAGAGAGAGAGAGAGAGAGATATAGAGATATATATATATATATATATATATATATATATATATATAAATAAACAGAAATATATATAAATGCACTTTTAGCAACATAAACTTTACCTTCATCTAAAAGCAAATACACCACAAAGGTTTTAGTGTACAGTGAAGGAAAAAAGGGTATAAAAAGGGGGATGGCAGGTGGGTAACCCGGACTGCAACAGTGAATACACTCGAACATCTACATTTATGTTAAGTGTACACAACTGTACTATGTTCTTCGTGTTTCACTGTTGCATTCATTACATTTGGGTAGTATCCCAAAGCTATGGATGGGAGGATGGAACTAAACAGCATTAGGAGTGGCTTTAAGGGCCTGCAGAACTGCAGAGGCAAAGCCTGCCCTGGATTTGGAGAAGAGAGGCAAATGACAACGCTTTGTGAAGGTATGAACAGAGCTCCAAGTAGCAGCTTCTAGAATATCTTTGGTTGGAACCCCTCTGAGAAAAGCTGCTGAAGGAGAGGCAGCCCTGGTGGAATGTGACCCGATCCTCTTGGGCACAGGTTTACCATGGTGCAAGTAGCAGCAAATGCTACCAGTAGTTCCTCTGACTTTCTTAGACATTTGGTCCTGTTTAAGTAGAATCCTACTTGTCTGTGAACATCCAATGAATGCAGAATCCGCTCCCCCTTGTTCTGCGGATTTGGATAAAATGTTGGCAGGTGAATGGTCTGGTTAAGAGCCACACTGGATACCACCTTAAACATAAAAGAAGTTTGGTCCTGAAGGACACTCTGTCCAGGTAAAATGTAATAAAAAGCTCCACTGCCATGAGAGCCTCTAGTTCTGAAACCCTTCTTGTTGAAGTAACTGCCAAGAGAAAAGCTGCTTTCCAAGATAGAAATTTTATATCCGCAGTAGGTGCTGGTTCAAAAGGAGGCAGGGTGAGTTTTTCCAGCACAAAACTGAGGTCCCAGATATAATCTTCTGGGAGGCCTTAAATTTTTGGCCACTTTAAGATACTGTTTAAGCAGAGGATGGGAAAAGACGGGAGGCTCTGTATTGTAATGAGCCGAGATGGCAGAGGCATGGATTTTTATTGAAGAGAAACATAGGCCCTTGTCAAGCATCTCAAATATTGTAAAATCTGAGGGATATTGGGTTTTGCTGCGTCTGTTCCTTGTGCCTGGTTCCAAGCACAGAATCTCTTATTTATCAGCATAGGATTTTCTAGTACTAGGCCTTCTGGCTTCCAAAATGACATCCATCACAGATTTACTGAGAGGTGTTTGAATAATTAATTATCAGCCATGCTACAAGATTCAGAGTTTGAAACTGTGTGTGCAGAATTTGATTATTCAGCTGAGACAGTAGATGAGGTATCTGAGGCAAGTACCATGGAGGAAGTTGAGACATTCCTTAGAAGTGGGTACCAGTGCTGGCGAGGCCAGTCCGGAGCAACTAGGATCATTTTTGTTTTTTCCTGTCTGACCTTTAGTAAGACCTTGGAGAGTAGAGGCAGTGGGGGGAAAGACATAGACTGATAGGTTTTTCCAGCTGAAGGAGAGGGCATCCACTTTCCATGCTTTTTTGTGATGAGTTCTTGCGCAGAATTTGTCCAACTGATAATTTTGGGGAGAGGCAAACAGATCTATGTCTGGGCTCCCCCATTTCGGTGTTAACATGCTGAAGATTTGTGGATCTAGTTTCCATTCGTGCGGGTCCATAAGATTTCTGCTTAGGTCTGCCAGAGTATTTTGTTTTCCTGGCAGGAATTGAGCTTGAAGATTATTTGTTTAAGTCAAGGCTGTGTTCCACAAGGCCATGGCTAGTCTGCAAAAGGGGTAGGAATGTGTACCCCCCTGCTTGTTTATGTACCACATAACTGTGGTGTTGTCCGTCTTTATCAGTAGCTGTCCTGGGTGAAGTAAGTCCTTGAAGGCTGTCAGGGCATTCTGAACAGCTAGCATCTCTTTCTGGTTGATATGCACATGCATTTGGTTTGGGCTCCATTTGCCCTGAATGCATCTCCCCGCCAGGTGGGCCCCCCAAGCATAGTCTGATGCATCTGTAGTTAGTAGAGTGAATGACAGTCCCTTGTTTTGGTGACATGTCTCTGCTAACCAAAGAAACTCCTGTTGTAGACCGGGAATGAGAGGAATCATTGTTTTCAGAGTGTGACAATGTTGACTCCATAAACTTTTTAGGTACCATTGAAGTTTCCTCATATGCAGTCTCGCATATGGAATTAGTAGAATGCAGGATGCCATGAACCCCAAAGCCTGCAGAATTTGTCTTGCAGATAACTGGGTTTTTGTTGCCATTTGTTTGAAGTATGTTGTTAGTTGCCTTTGTTTGTCTGGCGTAAGGTAAGCCATCTGGGCAGTTGTATTCAAAATTGCACCCAGGAATGCAATTATTTGAGAGGATACCAGGTGCGATTTCTTTTCGTTTATAGTGTACCCTAGGCATGCTAGAAGCCTTTTTACAAATGCCAGATGTTGAAGAAGAGTGTCCTTGTTCTCTGCTTGAATGAAAGAGTTGTCCAGATCAGCATAAATTTGAATGCTTCTTTGTCTGCAGAATGCAACTGCTGGTGCCAGGCACTTTGTAAAGACCCTGGGCACAGTAGATAAGCCAAAAGGCAGTGCAGAGAATTGGTAATGCAAAAAACCTACTTTGAAGCAGAGGTATCTTCTGCATGATTCCCTTATTGGGATATGCAGGTATGCCTCAAGTCAAGAGTTACTAACCCAGCATTCCTGCCTAGCATTGGCAGAAGCTGTTGTAAAGTCAGCATTTTAAATTTTGGAATGTCCAGGAACGTGTTCAAAATCGATAATGCCAGTATCGGACACCATGAATTGTCTCTTCCAGGTAGCAGGAAAAGTCTTGAATAAAAACCTTGTCCTTTTTTCTTTTCTGGTACCAGTTGAACAGCCCCCGTATCCATGAGGGACATGACTTGTTTCTGGGCCTCTGCCCACTGGTTTTGTGGCAGACATGGCCATCTGTTTGGAATTGGCCAAGTATGGAAATGGAATCTGTACCCCTGGGATACTATGTTTAATACCCACTTGTCCTGGGTAATAAACTGCCAATTTTGAGCATGAAGTGCTAGTTCTCCCCCCAGGGGGCTGTCAAAAGTTAAGTGCTTGGTGGTGGTAGAGGAAAGTCATTGAGACTGCTTACTGCAGGGTTGTGCTTTGTTTCCTCCAGTTTTGGAGGTAGAGGCACCCCATTGCTTTGACCTGTAAGAACCCTGGGATTGCTATCTGGAGACTTTTGAGTACCTGGATTTGCCTTGAGTGGCTCTGTTGGACACAGGAAAGGACCAATTTTTAGTAGGCCAGTGTCTACTGAACCTGGGTGGCTGCACTTGCAAGAAATCTTTTACAGTTTGCATAGATTTAGCTTTGTCTTCCATTTTCTTTAAAACCTCTTCTGCCTTACTACCAAACAAACTATCATGCTGCAAAGGGGCATCCAACAATTTAGCTTTAACATGATCAAGCAAATTTTGCTCCTTGAGCCAGGCATGCCTTCTAATCACAGATCCAGTAATGGCGGCCCTACAAGAGGCCTCCAAGGAATCAAAACCACACTGCAAAGTATGCTTTCCAACCTGTTCTGCTGAATGCAATAATTCCTGTAACTCTATTTTCCACACAATCAGAAATCAACATAATTTTCCGTTTCAGTAAGCCCATAACATGCTGTTGGTATTTAAGCATATGAAACTGGCAGTTTAAGGCCCTGATTGCCAAGGTTGCAGACGTATAAGCCTTCTTTCCCCATCTATCCAGCACCCTGGAATCTCTGTCAGAGGGGGTAGGATTTTTGGCTGTGGAGACCTTTACACCCTTGGGACCCTGAGGATTAATCTCAGGATCAGCAGCAGGATTTTTAAATAGAAATTTGTGGGGGTCAGCAACCCTGTAATATTTGTCTGACTTACTAGGAGCCAGAAACAGGGAATCAGGAGCCATGCTCGATTCCAAAAACACATCAGCAATGTCTAATACAGGAGGCATTGCCAAAGGCCTATGCTGAGGAAGAAGGAAATCCCTAAGCCTCTTTTTTGATTCAGAGAAGTCCCGACTCTCCCAGAGAAAATGTTCCCTTAAAGTATGCAAAGTCCCTCCAAAAAAGTAATCCTAAGGAGGAGATGCAGATGAGATAGATTCCTCTGCATCAGAATCCGCATAGGGTGGAATAGAAAATTCCTGCTCAGAAGAGGAATCAGAAGAAATGGAAACTTGATCTGAAGATTCATAATCAGTGTCTTCAAAATGTACAAATGAGGCAAGTAAAAACACAAAATAACAAACCAAACGGGAAAAGCAGGAAGTCTAACAGCTTCAGCCAAATAGTTTAAACAACCTCAGATGAAAAACTTTAACATAAAAAAAGTTTAATATACAAAACTCTCACGTTTTGGTCACTCTGAGTAGAATAACTTCTTCAGAAAACAAAGCGCCGGCTACACAGTAACCGCTAATTTAAAAACTGTTACATAAAATCATGTGATGGTGGCAACCAATCACTCAAAGCTAAAATAGTATATGCAATACAAAATTCAAGATTTAATTCCAAGGTGATGTGTGATGTGAGGATTAACTAGAGATATAAACTCAAATGTTCAAGTATTTAAATATTTAAATGTTATTAAAAAAAGTACAGTTGTGGTATCCACCATAAATGTAGATGTTAGAGTGTATTCACTGTTGCAGTCATTACACTTGGGATATCCTGCTGGCAGGCTACCCGCAGTCGGCCTGAATTCCAAAGTCCTGGTCCGGTGTCAGTTGCTGTCGCCTCTTCCCTGACATCAGTGCGCCAGGGGTATACAAGATGCAGCAGATGCCATTTTCTTCAGTTTTTCTTGGCCCAGATGTCAGGTGCCCCTAAGAAGGTAGGCAATATATATTGCTTATAAAAGCATACAGTAAAATAAAAAAAGTACAGTTTTGTACCTACCATAAATGTAGATGTTCGAAGATCCACATTGCTGCAGTCATAACCTGTGGGTAGTCCGCTGTCCTCGGTCGGCCCGAATACCAAAGTGTTAGGCTGGCGTCGGTCATGGTCGCTTAGATCTGACGTCAGTACGCCGTAGTACTAAAGCGCATGACTGACGTCATATCCTCAGTCTTTCTTGCCCCAGATGTCAGAAGGCCCAAAAAGAAAGGCCAAAGCCAAAAATATACAATACAATATTCACAACCCAAACCACACAACCACCCTAAACTACAGTGGGGAAGGAGGGAGGGAAAATTGGACTGCAGCAATGTGGATCTTCGAACATCTACATTTATGGTAGGTACAAAACTGTACTATGTTCTTCATCTCACATTGCTGCAGTCATAACCTGTGGGTAGAATCCCAAAGCAAAAGTAAAGGGAAGTTGGTAAATCATAAAGCATTGGGTGCTGCTAGCATGCCCTGCAAAACTGCAGTGGCAAACCCTGCCCTAGATTTTGAATAAAGAGGGAGATGGTAATACTTAGAAAAAGTGTGCACTGAACTCCAAGTAGCTGCCTCCAAAATATCTTTAGTAGCTACACCCCTCAGAAAGGCAGTAGAAGTGGCAGTAGCCCTAGTGGAATGAGGTCTGATTCCAGCCGGAATCTCCTTACCATGATGAGAATAACAAAAAGCGATACAATGGCCAATCCACTTAGAAATAGTTTGTTTAGAAACAGGTTTCCCTTGAGAACCCAAAGCAAAAGAAACAAACAACTGTTGAGACTGTCTGAACCCTTTAGTTCTGCTCAAATAATAACGCAACTGCCTGTGGATATCCAAAGAATGCAAAATTTTTTCCCCTTTATTTTGGGGATCAGCATAAAAAGTAGGCAAATGAATAGACTGGTTCAAGGCCACATTTGAGACCACTTTAGGCATGAAAGTAGGGTTAGTACGCAAAGAGACCCTATCCTTATGAAAAATTAGGAAGGGTTCAACTGCCATTAGAGCCTGTAATTCAGATACACTTCTAGCAGATGTAATGGCCAACAAAAAAGCTGTCTTCCAAGACAAAAACTTCAACTCAGCTGTAGCTGCAGGCTCAAAAGATAAAGTGAGTTTCTCCAACACAAAATTGAGATCCCAGGAAGGAGTAGGAGCTCGTCGTGGGGGTCTTATGTTCTTCACCCCTCTAAGAAACTGCTTAAACAAAGGATGAGAGAACAACGGTGGGTCACAGTCATAGTGAGCAGAAATGGCTACAGCATGAACTTTCACAGAGGAGAAAGACAAACCTTTGTCTAGTAATTCTGTAAGATACTGAAGTGAAACACTCAAATTAGGTAGTGAAACATCAAAGTCCTTTGCTTTACACCAAAGAAAAAAATCTCCTCTATTTATCAGCATAAAAGTACAGTTTTGTACCTACCATAAATGTAGATGTTCGAGGATCCACATTGCTGCAGTCCTAACTATTGGGTAGTCCGCTGTCCAGTCGGCCCGAATACCAAAGTATATTGACGCCGGTCAGGGCATTAGACTGACGTCAGTACGTCAGGGTACTAATGCGCATGACCGACGTCATATCCTCAGTCTTTTCTTGCCCCAGATGTCAGAAGACCCTGAAAAGATAAGGCCAAAAACCAAAAACTCCCAAAATACCTGCACCAAAAATATATATACAATATATACACAATTAGCAGAATATAACCTCACCTACACAACCACCCCTAAACACAGAGGGAAGGAGGGAGGGTTGGACTGCAGCAATGGGGATCCTCGAACATCAACATTTATGGTAGGTACAAAACTGTACTATGTTCTTCATTCCACATTGCTGCAGTCCTAACTATTGGGTAGAATCCCAAAGCAGAGGTAAGGGAGGCTGGCAAATCATAAGGAAGCAGGAACTGACAACATGCCTTGCAAAATAGCTGTCGCACACCAGCCCTAGACTTAGAGTAGAGAGGAAGGTGATAATGCTTAGAGAAAGTATGCACTGAACTCCAAGTAGCTGCCTCCAAAATATCCTTAGTTGCCACCCCCTTAGAAATGCTGTGGAAGTGGCAGTAGCCCTAGTGGAATGAGGCCTAATCCCAGCTGGAATCTCCTTGCCATGATGGGAATAACAAAATGTAATGCAACACCCAATCCACCTAGAAATAGTTTGTTTTGACACAGGCTTGCCCTTTGAACTCAAAGCAAAAGAAACAAACAACTGCTGAGACTGCCTAAAATCCTTAGTCCTGCTCAAATAATAACGCAACAGCCTGTGTACATCTAAAGTGTGCAAAATCTTTTCCCCTTTATTTTGGGGATCTGCATAAAAGGTAGGCAAATGAATAGTTTGGTTTAAAGCCACACTAGAAACCACCTTAGGCATAAAGGAAGGATTAGTACGTAAACATACCCTATCCTTATGAAAAATCAAAAAAGGCTCCACTGCCATAAGGGCCTGCAACTCAGAAACCCTTCGTGCAGAAGTAATGGCCAACAAAAAAGCAGTCTTCCATGACAAGTATTTCAAGTCAGCAGTAGCCGCAGGCTCAAAAGGTTGTAGAGTAAGTTTCTCCAACACAAAATTGAGATCCCAAGCAGGAGTAGGAGCTCTACGTGGGGTCTTATATTCTTTGCCCCTCTAAGAAATTGCTTGAACAGAGGATGCGAAACAATGGTGGGTCACAATCATAGTGAGCTGAAATTGCTGCAGCATGAATCTTAATGGAAGAGAAAGACAAACCTTTGTCCAGTAACTCAGTAAGATATTGAAGAGCCACACTCAAATTTGGCTCAGTAATCTCCAAATTGTTTGCTGCACTCCAAAACAAAAATCTCTTCCATTTTTCTGACACTTTCCTTGTACTAGGTCTTCTGGCTTCCATAATTACATTTAAAACTTGTTGAGGAAGCTGAGACCTGCTGTCTTTCAAAACAGAATATGCCAGGCTGTTAGATGTAGAGAGTGAAGTTTGACATTGAGCAGATGACCGTCCCTCTGAGACAACAGGTGTGGAATCAAGGGTAAAGGCCATGGAGGCTTCCTTACCAGACTCCTCAGTAATGGGTACCAGTGCTGCCGAGGCCAATCTGGAGCTATTAAAATCATCCTTGGCTTGTCTTGTCTGACCTTTAGAAGCACCTTTGGAAGAAGAGGCAGAGGTGGAAAGGCATACACATGAAGATTTTTCCAACTGAAAGAAAGAGCATCCACTTTCCAAGCTGTGTGATGAAATCCTTCGTGCAAAACTTTGGCAGCTGGTGGTTTAGTGGAGAAGCGAACAGATCTATGTCTGGAGTTCCCCATGACACTGTCAATTTTGAAATACATGAAGATCCAGTTTCCACTGTGGGGATCCATGATTTGTCTGCTTAATACATCTGCTAAGGAGTTCTGTGCTCCGGCAGAAACCTTGCCTGAAGAGTTAGTTGCAGACTGAGCGCAGTCTCCCATAAAATCATTGCTTGTCTGCACAATGGGTAAGAATGTGTTCCCCTTGTTTGTTGATGTACCACATGACAGTTGTGTTGTCTGTTAGAATCAACACCTGCCCTGGAAGAAGTAACTCCTTGAAAGCAATTAATGCAAACTGAACTGCTAACATCTCTTTCATGTTGATATGTAGATGCTGTAGTCTGGCAGGCCACTTGTCTTGTATCCACTTTCCATTTAGATGAGCTCCCAAGCAACATCTGAGGCATCTGTCGTTAGAATCTGACTTGCCTCTGGCCGGGTCACAGAGAGTCCCTTGTTTAGGTGACATTCCTGAGCCCACCACAAAAATTCCTTTTGAATGCAAGGTATTATTTGAATGACAGTGTCCAAATCCTGGCAGTGCTGTGTCCACAGATTTTTGAGATACCATTGTAGCTTCCTCATATGCAGTTTGGCATTGGGAAGCACCAGAATACAAGATGCCATGAACCCTAAGGCTTGAAGGACTGTCCTTGCAGTCAGCCCGGACTGAAGAGATAGATGATGGAAGTAACTGGAAAGATTCTTTTGTTTGTCCGGGGTTAAAAGGCCATCTGGGCTGCTGTATTCAGTCTCACACCCAGAAAGCACATGTCTTGAGAGGGTACTAGACTGGACTTTATTTCGCTCACAGAATACCCTAGGCATCTTAGCACTGCTATGACATATTCCAGATGCTGTAGAAGATCTTCTTTTCTTGAGCCAGAATCAGGCAGTTGTCCAAGTAAGGATAGATTTGGATTCCTTTTAGCCTGAAGTAAGCTATCACTGGAGCCAGAACCTTTGTGAATACTCTGGGCAGTAGATAAGCCAAAGGGCAATGCAGAGAACTGATAATGAAAATTTCCAGCTCGAAAACGCAGATACTTCCTGCAACTTAGTCTGATTGGCACATGAAGGTAAGCTTCCTTGAGATCTAAAGTTACCATCCAGTGATCTTTGCCCAGCAGAGGTAAAAGCTGTTGTAACGACAACATTTTGAACTTGGGAATGTCCAGATAAGTGTTGAGGATAGATAAATCCAGAATAGGTCTCCACGTGTTCCCCTTCTTTGGTACCAGGAACAGGCGAGAATAAAATCCTAGGCCCCTTTCCGGCACAGGAACTGACTGAATGGCCCCTATTTGGAGCAACAGAGAAATTTGCTTGTGAGCCTCTGTCCTTTGAAGAGGAGGAATGTCTGGCATGCCTTTGAAAGGAGGCAAGGTATGGAAATAAAACCTGTAACCGTGGTGAATAATATCCAGAACCCATCTGTCTTGGGTAATTAAATCCCAATTTTCTTTGAAAAGAGACAGCCTTCCTCCCAAAGGTGCTGCCAGGCGAGAATGTACTGGCAGCTGAAAAGGTAGGTCATTGGGTCTGCTTACGAAGGACTGACCCCTGCCCTCACCAGAAGTCTGAGCAGGCGAACTCCCTGACCTAGGCCTAAAAGAACCCTGAGCTCTGCCCCTACCACGCCTAGACCTACCCCTAGACTGGGAATTATAAGCAGGATAAGTCCAGCCCGTAGTAGGCCAATTTCTACTAAACTACGGAGGCTGCACCTGCAAAAATCTTTAACAGTTTGCATAGACTTAGCCTTGTCCTCCATTTTCTTCAAAACTGCTTCCACAGGCGAACCAAACAACACATCAGACTGTAAAGGAGCATCCAAAATCCTTGTCTTAACATGCTCAGCTAAATTCTGATCTCTCAGCCAGGCGTGCCTACGAAGAACAGAACCAGTGGCAGCCACCCTGGAGGAGGCCTGCACAGCATCAAAACCACACTGCAAGGAATGTTTACCCACCTGTTCAGACACATGAACTAAATCCTGCAACTCTTTACAGTCAATACCTTCAGCCAGAGCATCCACCTTAGATTTCAACTGTGAAAGAAGATAATTCTGATATTTTAACATGTGAAACTGACAATTCAACGCCCTCATGGCTAAAGTGGAAGAAGTATACACTTTCTTTCCCCATCTATCCAAAGCCCTTGCCTCTTTATCAGGAGGGACAGGATTTTTAACAACTGAGGCCTTCACACCTTTAGGCCCCTGAGAAACAGTTTCTGGGTCTGCCCTAGGACTCTTAAAAAGATACTTATGAGCTTCAGGCACCCTATAATACCTATCCGGTTTAACTGGGGCAGGAGGCAAAGAATCAGGATTCAGGGAAGCCTCTGCAAACACATCTTCCACCACATTCAAAACAGGAGGTATAGCTAAAGGCCTATGCTGGGGTAAAACAAGAATTCCCTAAGCCTTTTCCTGGAATCAGAGAAATCTTGACCTTCCCATTTAAAATGCTCCCTCATGGAATGCAGAGTCTCTGAAAATGAAAAATCCTCAGGAGGAGAAGCAGAAGGAGTAGAATCATCCACATCAGAATCAGAATAAGGAGGGTACTCCTGCAAGTCTTCAGCAAGACTCAAGCCTCCGAGCATTGCTCAAAACTCTCAAACTCAGGTTCCACCCTAGGCCTCTTATCAGGAGGGGGCATAGAACCCCTAATCATAGTAATCAAATCCTCTGCCATTTTAAGCATATGTTTCTTAGGCAAAGATCCTGAAGTACTAGGAGAAACCCCCACAGAAGCTAAACTTGGCCTGCCCCTCAAAGAAGCCTTGGAAACTGAAGGGGAGGCTCTAACCACCTTAGGAAGAGAGGGAAGAACAGCCACCTGAGAAGCCCCCTCAGCCTGGCCTACTTCCTGAGAGGATACATCCTGTAACAGTAAAGTCTCTCCCTGAGACTCCAAAGAGACATCTGGCAAAACCTCTGACTCCACTGAGCCTTCCAAAGAACCGACGTCTGGGACTGTCGGTTCCTCCACCCTAGGCTTTGCTGCTTTATCTTTGCTTTTTAGCGAAACCGCGCCGGAGCATCCGACGGCATTTTATAATTACAACGCTTCCCAAACACTAACCTGGCACAGTCTAACCTTCTCTTAATAGTGCGTTTGTTAAATCTAGCACAAGAGCGGCATCCAACAACGTCGTGCTCAGGCCCTAAACAAGGTATACACAAAGTATGGTAATCCCTATGAGGTATCTGTTTCCCACAAGAAATACAGTTATTCACTTTTTCGGACATCCGGTTAAATACTGAGGCAAGAAAAACCAAAATATTCTCCAACGGGTACTTAGCCAACTTTGATTCGGTCTGAAACTCTGACTTCAGAAACTTTCAGAACGCCAACCTGCACTCGCAAAATTGCTTCTGCATCGGACCATGCGGCAAAAAAGACTGAGGATATGACGTCGGTCATGCGCATTAGTACCCTGACGCATGACGCGTCTAATCGCGCCTGACCGACGTCAGCCATATACTTTGGTATTCGGGCCGACTGGACAGCGGACTACCCAATAGTTAGGACTGCAGCAATGTGGAATGAAGAACATCCTTCCTTGTACTAGGCCGTCTGGCCTCCAAAATAACATTCAAAACCTGTTGAGGAAGCTGCGACCCTCCAGGGTCTAGAACAGAATATGCCAGGCTGTCAGATGCAGGGACTGTATCCTGACATTGAGGAAATGATTGCTTGCCTGGGACAAAAGGTGTGGACTTGCTGGCAAAGGCCAAGGAGGCTCCCTTACTAAACTCCTCAGCAGAGGGTACCAGTGCTGACGTGGCCAATCTGGAGCTATAAGAATCATGGAGGGCTTGTCCTGTCTGACCTTCAGGAGCACCCTGGGAAGGAGAGGCAGAGGAGGAAAGGCATAAACGTGAAGGTTGTTCCAACTGAATGATAGAGCATCCACTTTCCAAGCTTTTGGATGAAACATCTTTGTGCAAAACTTTGGCAACTGGAAATTTAGTGGAGAAGCGAACAGATCTATGTCTGGAGTCCCCCAGAACACTGTCAACTGTCGAAATACATGAGGATCCAGTTTCCACTCGTGGGGATCCACCATCTGTCTGCTCAAAACATCAGCTAAGGAGTTCTGTGCTCCTGGCAGAAACCTTGCTTGAAGAGTGAGGTGCAAACTGAGAGCCGTCTCCCACAAAATCATAGCTTGTCTGCAAAGTGGGTACGGATGGGTTCCCCCTTGCTTGTTGATGTACCACATGACAGTTGTGTTGTCTGTTTGAATCAACACTTGTCCTGGGTGTAGTAGATCCTTGAAGGCCATCAATGCAAATTGGACTGCTAACATCTCCTTCATGTTGATATGCAAATGTTGAAGTCTGGCAGGCCACGTGTCTTGAACCCATTTTCCATTGAGGTGTGCTCCCAAGCCTTGTCCGAGGCATCTGTCGTTAAGATCTGACTCGCCTCTGGTCGGGTCACAGAGAGTCCCTTGTTTAGGTGACATTCCTGAGCCCACCACAAAAATTCCTTTTGAATGCAAGGTATTATCTGAATGACAGTGTCCAAATCGTGGCAGTGTTGCGTCCATACACTCTTGAGATACCATTGTAACTTCCTCATATGCAGTTTGGCATTGGGAAGCACCAGAATACAAGATGCCATGAACCCCAAGGCTTGAAGGACTGTCCTTGCAGTCAGCCTGGACAGGTGAGACAATTTTAGGAAGTAAAGGGAAAGATTTCTTTGCTTGTCCGGGGTCAAAAACGCCATCTGAATGGCTGTATTCAGTCTCACACCCAGAAAGCACATGTCCTGAGAGGGTACTAGACTGGACTTTATTTCATTCACAGAATACCCTAGGCACCTTAACACTGCCATAACATACTGAAGATGGTGAAGTAGCTTGTCTTTGTCTTGAGCAAGAATCAGGCAATCGTCCAAGTAAGGCTAAATCTGTATTCCTCTTAACCTGAAGAAGGCTATCACCGGAGCCAGAACCTTTGTGAATACCCTGGGCGCAGTAGATAAGCCAAAGGGCAATGCAGAGAACTGATAATGTAAAGTCCCAGCCCGAAAACGCAGGAATCTCCTGCAGCTTGGCCTGATAGGAATATGAACATAAGCCTCCTTGAGATCCAGAGTTACCATCCAGTGATCTTTGCCTAGCATAGGTAGAAGTTGTTGCAAGGTCAACATTTTGAATTTTGGAATGTCCAGGTATGTGTTGAGAATAGACAGATCCAGAATCGGTCTCCAAGTGTCCCCCTTTTTTGGTACAAGAAACAGGCGAGAATAAAATCCTAGGCCCACCTCTGATGGAGGCACCTGCTGGATAGCTCCCATTTGAAGTAGTAAAGAAATCTGTTTGTGAGCCTCTGCCTTTTGCTGAGGAGGAACGTCTGGCATGCCTTTGAAAGGGGGCAATGTGTGGAAATAAAACTTGTAGCCTCGGTTTATAATGTCCAACACCCATTTGTCCTGGGTGACTAAAAACCAATTTTTCCTGAAAAGTGCTAACTTTCCCCCTAGAGGAGCTGCCAGACAAGAAGGATCGGGGCAGCTGAAGATGCAGGTCATTGGGTCTGTTTACGAAAGGACTGGCCCCTGCCTTCACCAGCAGACTGCGCAGGGGAACTCCACGTCCTAGGCCTAAAAGAACCCTGTGCATGAGCTCTGCCCCTACCATGTCTAGATCTGCCCCTAAACTGTGAATCAGAAGAAGGGTAAGCCCATCCCTTAGTAGGCCAATTTCTGCTAAACTTAGGGGGCTGCACTTGTAAGAAATCTTTAACAGTCTGCATAGACTTAGCTTTGTCCTCCATTTTCTTCAAGACTGACTCCACAGGAGAACCAAACAAAACTTCAGACTGAAGGGGAGCATCCAGAATTCGAGCTTTAACATACTCTGACAAGTTCTGATCCTTAAGCCAAGCATGCCTATGAATAACTGATCCAGTGGCAGCCACCCTAGAAGAAGCCTGCAAAGCATCAAAACCACACTGCAAGGAATGCTTACCCACCTGATCAGAGGCATGAACCAAATCCTGTAATTCTTTACACTCTATGCCCTCTGCTAAAGCATCCACCTTAGATTTCAATTGACTAAGAAGAAAATTCTGGTATTTCAGCATATGAAACTGGCAATTTAAAGCCCTCATAGCAAGCGTGGAAGAGGTATACACTTTTTTACCCCACCTGTCCAGAGCTCTAGAGTCCTTATCCATAGGAACTGGGCTCTTTACAACAGAAGCCCTGACACCCTTAGGTCCCTGGCTAATAGTTTCAGGGTCCGCCCTAGGGCTCTTATACAAATATTTATGAGCCTCAGGCACCCTGTAATACCTGTCTGGCTTAACTGGGGCAGGAGGTAAAGAGTCTGGATTAAGAGAAGCCTCAGAGAAAACATCCTGTACAACATCTAAGACTGGAGGAATAAGCCAAGGGCCTATGCTGAGGTAAAAACAAGAATTCCCTAAGCCTCTTTCGGGAATCTGATAAATCCTGACCTTCCCATTTGAAATGCTCCCTCATAGAATGCAGGGTTTCTGAAAAAGAAAAATCCTCTGGAGGGGAAGCAGAGGGACTAGAATCCTCTGCGTCAGAATCAGAGTAAGGGGGATAATCCTGAATGTCTTTAGCCGAAGACTCTGAATAATCTGAAGAATGCTCCAATCCTTCCACCTCTGGCTCCACCCTAGGCCTCTTATCTGGAGGGGGCATAGAACCTCTAATTAAGGTAATTAAATCTTCTGCCATTTTAAGCATGCGCTTTTTAGGCACAGAACCTGCAGAACTAAGGCTGACACCAGAGGAAGATAAACCAGGCCTGGCCTTAGAAGGTACCTTAGAAACAGAGGGAGAAGGCCTAACCACCTTATGCAAGGAAGGGAGCACAGCCACCTGAGAGGGCCCCCTCAGCCTGACCTGACTCCTGAGAGGCCACATCTTGCAAAACTAAAGGTTCCTCCTGAGACTCAACAGAAACCTCGGCCGGATCCACAGACTCCACCGTGGTCTCTAAAGAACTGGCGTCCGGAACGGACGACTCATCCTGCCTGGATTTCAAAGATTTCTCCTTGCGCTTCTTAGCGGTAGCGGGTGTCGGAGGATCCGACGGCAAGTTATAATTACACCGCTTACCGAAGACAAGCCTAGCACAATCTAACCTACGCTTAATAGTGCGCTTATTAAATTTAGCACAAAAACGACACCCGACTACGTCGTGCTCAGGCCCCAAACAAGGAATACAAAGAGAGTGGTAATCCCTATGCGGTATCTGTTTCCCACAAGAAATATAATTATTCACTTTTTCTGACATCTGGAATTAACTGAGGCAAGAAAAGACAAAAATATTCCCCAACGGGGTACTTAGCCCAACTTGGTCTTCGGTCTGAAACTCAGAAAACGAAAATTTCAGGATGCCGAACGGCACTTGCAAACGCTGCTTCTGCTTCGGACCATGCGGCAAGAAAGACTGAGGATATGACGTCGGTCATGCGCTTTAGTACTACGGCGTACTGACGTCAGATCTAAGCGGCCATGACCGACGCCAGCCTAACACTTTGGTATTCGGGCCGACCGAGGACAGCGGACTACCCACAGGTTATGACTGCAGCAATGTGAGATGAAGAACATCAATACCTTCATCTACAAGTAAATACACCACATAGGTTTTATAGGATAGAGAAGTATAGGTAAGTCCCAGCAAAGAAAGGGGGATGGAGGGTGGGTAACCTGGACTGCAACAGTGAATACACTCTAACATCTACATTTATGGTAGGTACACAACTGTACTATGTTCGTGTTTCACTGTTGCAGTCATTACACTTGGGTTGAATCCCAAAGCTGAGGTAGGGCGGCTGGGTCTAAATATGATCAGGAGTGGCTATGAGGCCCTGCAGAACTGCAGTGGCAAAGCCTGCTCTGGATTTAGAGTAATGAGGTAAGTGATGATGCTTGGTGAAAGTGTGCACTGAACTCCAAGTTGCAGCCTCCAAAATTTCCTTAGTTGGTACTCCTCTAAGAAAGGCTGCTGATGTGGCTGCTGCCCTGGTAGAATGTGGCCTAATATTCTTAGCCACTTATTTGCCATGCTGTGCATAGCAGAAACGAATTCAGTGTCCTATCCATTTTGAAATAGCCTGCTTTGAAAATAGCCTTTCCTTGTGATCCTGCAGCGTATGCCACAAAAAGTGTCTCAGTTTTTCTGAAAGCTTTTGTTTTGTCCAAGTAGAAGCTTAGCTGTCTGTGTATGTCCAAAGAGTGCAGAAGTCTTTCCTCTTTATTCTGGGGATTTGGATAAAAGGTTGGCAAATGAATGGTTTGGTTAAGAGCCACGCTGGATACTACCTTTGGCATAAATGTTGGGTTTGTCCTGAGAGAAACCCTGTCTGGATGAAAAATGATAAAAGGTTCCACTGTCATTAATGCCTGTAACTCTGAGACTCTTCTTGCTGAAGTTATTGCTAGGAGCAGAGCAGTTTTCCATAAGAAATTTATCTCAGCTGTACTGGCTGGCTCAAAAGGAGGCAGTGTGAGCTTTTCCAAGACAAAGTTGAGGTCCCATGTTGGTATAGGTGCTCTCCTTGGGAGTCTTATGTTTTTTGCCCCTCTGAGGTACTGTCTTAGTAGTGGATGAGAGAAAATAGGCGGTTCCGTATTGTAATGAGCTGAAATGGCCAAGGCATGGATCTTTATTGATGAGAATGATAGACCCTTGTCCAGCATCTCAGTTGGGTATTGCAAAATCTGAGGAATATTAGGAACAAGCGGTTCAAGTCCTTGCGCCTGGTTCCAAGCACAGAATCTCTTCCATTTTTCTGCATAAGATTTCCTGGTGCTGGGCCTCCTGGCTTCCAAAATGACACCCATAACTGCTTTAGAGAGAGATATGTTCTGAGTGGCTATATTATTTGCCATGCAGCCAGATTTAAGGTTCTGAGTTGGCTGTGCAGGATCTGATTGTTTTGTTGGGTCAGCAGATGAGGAATTTGAGGTCAAGTCCAGGCTGGCCCTTGAGACAAGGTCTTTAGGATTGAGTACCAGTGCTGGCATGGCCAGTCTGGGGTAATCAGAATCATTTTTGGCTTCTCGTCTGACTTTCAGGAGTACCTTGGGGAATAGAGACAGTGGTGGATAGGCATAAACTGTTAGGCTTTTCCAGAGCATCCACCTTCCATGCTTGTGAGTGATAAGTCCTTGTGCAGAATTTCTGTAGCTGGCAGTTTTAAGGGGAGGCAAATAGATCTATGTCTGGGCATCCCCATTTCTTTATCATGCTAAAGACTTGTGGATCTAGTTTCCACTCATGAGGGTCCATGAGGTTTCTGCTTCGTTCGTCTGACAGAGTATTTTTCTTTCCTGGCAGGAATTCTGCCTGTAGATGTACTTGATAGGCCAGTGCTGTGTTCCACGAAGTCATGGCTTGCCTGCAGAGGGGGTAGGAATGTGTGCCCCCTTGCTTGTTTATGTACCACATGACTGTAGTATTGTCTTTTAGTGATAGTCGTCCTGGATGTAGTAGATCCTTGAAGGCTGTCAGGGCAGTCTGTACAGCTAGCATCTCTTTTTGATTGATATGAAGATGCATTTGGTCTGTGGGTCATGTGCCCTGCATACATTTCCCCATGTGTGCTCCCCAGGCATAATCCGATTCATCTGTTAGTGTCTACCTGGCTGTGGGTAAAGTGAAAGGCTGTTCCTTGTTGTGGTGACAGGCCAGTGCCCACCATCGAAACTCCTGTTGCAGGCAGGGAATGAGAGTAATTATTGTTTCCAGGCTGTGGCAATGTTGAGTCCAAACACTTTTTAGATACCATTGTAGCTTCCTCATATGCAGTCTTGCATATGAAATAAGCAGGATGCCATGAAGCCCAAAGCCTGCAGAATTTTTCTTGCAGGTAGCTGGGTCTTTGTTGCCATCATTTGAAAGTAATGAGTCAGTTGCCTTTGTCTGGCATGAGATAAGCCATCTGGGCAGTTGTATTTAAGCTTGCACCCAGGAATTTTACCTCTTGAGAGGGCACTAGTTTTGATATCTTTTCGTTTACTATGAACCCTAGGCAAGTTAGTAATCTTTTTACAAACGCCAGATGCTTTAGTAGAATGTCCTTGCTGTCTGCTTGAATAAGACAGTCGTCCAAGTAAGGATATATTTGAATTCCTTTTTGTCTGCAAAATGCAATTACTGGTGCCAGGCATTTTGCGAAGACCCTGGGCGCAGTAGATAAGCCAAAGGGCAGTGCAGAGAATTGGTAATTCATTGGGCCAGCTACGAATCTGCGGTATCTTCTGCAAGATTGTCTGATTGGGACATGCAGGTATGCCTCTGAGGTCCAAAGTAACTAGCCAAGCCTTTTTGCCCAACATGGGTAGAAGTTGCTGCAGTGTCAACATTTTGAATTTTGGAATGTCCAGGAAAGTATTTAGAGTAGACAGGTCCAGTATTGGTCTCCAAGCTTTGTCCTTTGTGGGTACCAAGAAAGGTCTTGAGTAAAATCCTTGTCCCTGCTCTTGCTGTGGTACTTTCTGAATAGCTCTCATGTCCATGAGGGCACAAATTTGTTTTTGTGCCTCTGCCCACTGACTGTGTGGCAGGTCTGGCATACCTTTTGGCCTTGGTAGGGTGTGAAAGTGAAACCTGTAACCCTGGGAAACAATATTCAGTACCCATTTTTCTTGGGTAATTTTGTGCCAATTTTGTGAGAAAAGTGCTAGTTTTCCCCCTAAGGGTGCCTTCAAAAGGTAAGTGCTTGGCATTGGTAGAGGGAATTCATTGAGACTGTTTCCTATAGGGTTGTGATTTCTCTTCGCCGACCTTTGGGGGCTGCAGCACCCCATTGTTTAGGTCTGTATGTGCCTTGTGATTGAGATCTGCCTCTTTGTGGCCTGTCTGACACTGGAAAGGACCTGCTAAATCTGGGTGGCTGAACCTGTAAGAAACCCTTTACTGTCTGCATTGATTTTGCTTTATCCTCCATTTTCTTTAACACCTCTTCTGTCTTACCACCAAAGTATCATGCTGTAATGGAGCATCCAACAAGTTTGCTTTAACATGATCAGGTAACCTTTGTTCCTTTAACAAAGCATGCCTTCGAATGACAGAACCTGTAACTGTGGCTCTGCAAGAAGCCTCTAATGAATCAAAACCACATTGCAAAGTATGCTTTCCCACTTGTTCAGCTGCATGCAATACATCCTGCATTTCCTTATTTTCAGGACATTCTGAGCTTGTAAGCATTTTCTGTTTGAGCAAAGACATTAGATATTGTTGGCATTTAAGCATGTGAAACTGACAGTTTAAGGCCCTTACAGCTAAAGTAGCAGAAGTGTAAACTTTTTCCCCCATCTGTCCAGTGCTCTAGAATCCCTATCAGAGGGAACAGGATTTTTTGCAGTGGAAGCCTTGACCCCTTTGGGACCCTGAGAAATTGTTTCTGGGTCAGCAGCAGGGTTTTTATAAAGAAATTTATGTGAATCTGGGACCCAGTAGTACCTATCTGGCTTAACTGGTGCAGGGGGTAAAGAATCAGGAGACAAACTGGATTCAGAAAAAACATCATCAATATCTAGTACAGGGGGAATAGCAAGGGGCCTGTGCTGAGGAAGTAAAAGAAAATCTCTGAGCCTTTTCTTGGATTCAGAATAATCCTGGCTCTCCCAATGGAAATGCTCCCTCATGGTGTGCAGGGTTTCCCCAAAAGAGTAATCCTCAGGAGGAGAGGCTGAAGGGATAGATTCTTCAGCATCAGAATCCTCATAGGGAGGAAGAAAATATTCCTGTTCTAAAGAGGAATCAAAGAAAATAGAAACCAGGTCAGAGGAATCATAGTATCTTGCCTAGGCCTTTTATTAGGAGAGGGATGGGAACCCCTGATCAGAGTAATTAGGTCCTCAGCCATTTTAAGCATCTGTTTCTTTGGCATGGATGACTGTCCAGGTAAATGCTGTACTTGTTTCTTTGTCTTTATAGGTGTTTTAGACTTTGCCTTGGCTGCTGAAGTAGTCTTGATAGTAAGCTGTGTAGGTCTGAAAACACCCTCAGAAGCCAATGCCTGCTCAGCAGCTCTGGACCCATCTGAGGGAATAGTTTCTGTAGGCCCAATAGCTTGAGTTTCCAGAGGCTTAGTTGTCTCCATGTGGGAGTCGGAGGCGGCCTGTGGCTCTGAGGTAGCGGATGTCAGGGGCTGCGAAAGCACCTCACTGAGAACCGGCGACTGGCCTAGAAGAGGCTTTGTCGGTTTTGGACCTCGGATGCTTGTCCTTTTCTTTGTCCTTGTGCTTTTTATGAATTCCGGTCGTCGGTTGATCCAACGGCATTATATAATTAAACCTTCGGCCAAAGTAATGTAAAGCAAAATCAAACTGACGCTTAATAGTGTGTGTTGGTTGAATCTAGCACAAAACTGACAACTAGCAATGTCGTGGTCGGGGCCTAGGCAAGGAATATAGTAAGAATGAAAATCCTTAATGAGATATTTGCTTCCCTCAAGAAATACAATTGTTAACTTTTACTGACATCGGTCTGGAGCAACAAAAAGTTTCCCCAACGGGGTACTTAGCTTTACTGAAGACTTCAGATCTGAAATTAAATTTTGAAAATCTCAGGAGTCGGCCGAACAGCACTTGCTAACTGCTTTTGCTTTGGGCACCGCACGGCAAGAAAGACTTAAGAAAATGGCATCGGCTGCATCTTATATAGCCCTGGCACACTGACGTCAGGAAGAGGAGACTGCAACCGACACCAGACCAGGACTTTGGAATTCAGACCGACTGCGGGTAGCCTGCCAGCAGGATAACCCAAGTGTAATGACTACAACAGTGAAACACGATGAACATCTGCATAACAATACACATAGCCGTAATATTCTGGTGCAAAAGCATTGTTTAAATAGCACCAGTACTATACTAACAGTCGCTGTAGAAAAACAGTGAATATCTATAACCTCGGAAAAAGCAATAGTCTGTAAATTACAGATAAATAAATGAGTAACAACAAACAACCGCATATAAGCAGTCTGGGTGGTACTAATAAGCTAAACAGTCTGCTGATAAACAACATAAGAAATTATACATATATGTATAGATTCACGATGTTAAAATTAAAAATATGAAATTAGCATTTTCCGTTACTCAAATACAATTATGTGTAATGTAATCAATACTGACAAATGCCAGTAGGTTCATCTCATAAGGTTTTTTTAATTTGAGTAAACATGAAATGTTACAATTCTCACTTAGACCAGGGGGTGCAAATGCATTCAAAGCTAGTTGCCATTCAAGTTCACGTACTTCAAGAAGTACAGAGTGGGGGCCACCACTAATGTCTGGTACTAGCTGATCAATAGCTTGGAATCCAAAAGAATGTCCAGCTTTTAAAGAAATATGCTTAGCTAAAGCATTTTCTTTTCTATTTTTACTGATTGCATACGAGTGTTCGTAAATTCTTTCACAAAACTTCTGGTCCGTTTTACCTATGTAAAACGTCGGGCAAATGTTACAGTTTGCTAAGTAAATAATACCTTTGGATTCACAACTCAATTTATAGTTGATATAAAACTTGCCCTTATTTCTTACTCTAAATGAGTTACCAGTTTTTATGAACCTGCGCATCTTTCATGCCCCACATGCAAATGTTCCATTAAGTCTCAAACTAGGCTTAGTCTTTTTAGCTTCAAAGAAGCTTTTCAAATTTACTCCTCTTCTATAAACAACTTTGGGCAACTGTCCAACTCTATCCATTAATGAATTGTCCTTGTGCAAAAAGGACCAGGTTTTATAAAGAACAGATTTTACTTGTTCGCTATCATTATTAAATGTAGTGATGAAATACGCCCTTACAGGGTAGAGTCTGCCTAGCCTGGTAATGCGTGTCATTTTCCATGTAGTTAATCAGGGTATCATTCAAAGACAAAACCGGTTGGTTAATGTCAACAATTCTAGATATTAGAAGAGTCTCCTCCTGTTGTAATTCTTGACCAACTATAAATGGTGGTTAAGAGTGATGTAATAACTCCTCTAGGACATTTACTACTTACTTCTTCAGTTAAACCGTCAATTAGGGAGATAGGATAACCCCTATTATAAAGCATATCCTTTAATAATTTGCATTCAGCTGTGAAATCACATTCAGTTGAACACATTCTTGCTGCCCTAATAAGTCGTCCTTTAACTATAGATCGTTTTTGCATGTAAGGGTGTGCACTAGTGTAGTGCAAAAAGGAATTGCAGTAAGAAGGTTTTCTATAAATCTCAAAGGTATCTCCCATTTGTTAAGTCTTTCGTCAAATTAACATCCAAATAATCAATGTTAACGGCATGAAACTTGTATGTAAACTTGAAGAATGTTGTAGTAGAGTTGAAATAGTCTACAAGCTGCTGTGCTTTAGTCTCATTACCTTTGAGAATAAAAAAAATATAGTCTAAATATCTCGTGTAGTATACCAGAGAGTTTTTTTATTTCAGGTTTATCAAAGATAAAAAACATTTCCCAATATGGCAGGTCACTAATCCAGTAGCACCTCTAAATGACACCAACACATGTAATAACCCTGATGGTTCTTTTTTTACCTACTGTTAATGAAGCTAACAGTGACATAGTAGACACAATTAGACGAAGTGAAATACTCCATTCTAATAATACCCAATCTAATGGACATTTGAGAATGGTCTCCCCTTGCTTACAGAGGACACAACTACAGCTGCAGGGGATGTGCCTACTGTTTGGTACTTAATGGCTTTAAGTTCTACACCAGCGGGACCAGGGAAAACAATGAAGTTCAAGGAACCAAATCCAACTAAAATGGGGTCATCCATCGGCAGATGAGGTAAACTTAAATCCAGATTGACATCCAAAACAATCCTAACAACTTTCTTCTTTTTGCAGACTGGAGAAGGAAGAAAGTACAGTTGTGTACACCAACAATAAATGTAGATATTTGAGTGTATTCACTGTTGCAGTCATCACATTTGGGTTATCTGCCTGCAGGTAGCCCTCAGCCGGCCTGAATACCAGAGTCTTCAGATTTCTACGTTGGATGCTCTCTCTTCTTCCATGACGTCAGGTTTATAAAACATGCAGCCAACACCATTACATCAGTTTTTCTTGCCCCAGATGTCAGGTGCCCACACAACAGGAAGCAATTATATGGTATGGTATGGTAAAACCCCCATCAAAAAGAAAACACACCAGAAAGTACAGTTGTGTACACTTACCATAAATGTAGATATTCCGAGTGCATTCACTGTTGCAGTCATCACATTTGAATTATCTGCTTAGAGTAGCCCTCAGTCGGCCTGATTAAGAAAGTCCTGGGTCCTGCGTCAGTTGCTGTCCCTTCCTCCATGACGTCAGCTCATAATGGGTATAAAACATGCAGCCGATGCCATTACATCAGTTTTTCTTGCCCCATATGTCAGGTGGCCCCCTAATGGGAAGCAATTAATTCTATAAATATATAAGGTTATACCTCCAACAAAAAAGCAAATACACCAAAAATTGTTTGAGCATAGTAAAGGAGAGTAGAGGAATAGCCAAAAGAAGAAAAGGGGCTGGAGGGAGGGTAACCAGGACTGCAACAGTGAATACACTCGAACATCTACATTTATGGCAAGTGTACACACAACTGTACTATGTTCTTCGTGTTTCACTGTTGCAGTCATCACATTTGGGTAGATTCCCAAAGCGAAGGATGGGAGGAGGAAATTAGATAGGATTAGGACCAGCTATAAGGCCCTGCAAGACTGCAGTGGCAAAGCCAGCTCTGGATTTAGAGAAAATTGGTAGATGGTAATGCTTGGTGAAAGTATGTACAGAACTCCAGGTAGCAGCTTCTAGAATGTCCCAGGTAGGGATGCCTCTGAGAAAGGATGTAGAGGTAGATGCAGCCCTGGTAGAGTGGGGTCTGATCCCCTGTGGGATAAGTTTTCCATAGTGCTTGTAGCAGAAATGAATGCAATGGCCTATCCTTTTGGAAACAGTTTGCTTTGAAATTGCCTTCCCCCTCTGCCCTTGCAGCAAATACCACCAGCAGTTGGTCAGATTTTCCTTTGAGGTTTAGTCCTGACCAAGTAGAATCTAATTTGTCTGTGTATGTCTAAGGAGTGCAGTATCCATTCCCCTTTGTTCTGTGGATTAGGAAAGGAGGTTGGCAAATGAAAGGACTGATTAAGGGCCACAACGGATACCACCTGGAGCATGAAGGAGGGATTGGTCCCGAGGGACACCATGTCCACATGAATGATGATGAAAGGCTCCACTGCCATGAGGGCCTGTAATTCAGATACCCTTCTTGCTGAAGTGATTGCTAAAAGGAAAGCTGTTTTCCAAGAGAGGAATTTTAAATCCGCAGTGGCAGCTGGCTCAAAAGGAAGAAGGATGAGCTTTTCCAATACAAAGTTAAGGTCCCAGGGCTGGAGTTGGGGCTCTCCTGGATGGACATAGATTTCTGGCGCCTCTGAGGAACTGCTTAAGCAGTGGATGAGAGAAGAAGGGAGGTTCTGTGTTATAATGAGCGGAAATGGCTGAGGCATGAATTTTGATAGAGGAGAAAGACAGGCCCTTGTGAAGCATCTCAGTTAAGTATTGTAAAATCTGAGGTAAACATGGCACTGCTGTGCTCATCTCTTGGGACTGGTTCAAGGCACAGAATATTTTCGATTGTGCAGCACAAGATTTTCTAGTACTAGGCCTCCTTACCTCAAAAATGATATCCATCACTGGTTTACTGAGGGATGGTAAAGGAGAGATTAGGTAATTAGCCAGGCTGCTAGGTTCAGTGTATGAAGCTGAGAGTGCAGAATCTGGTTCTCCTGCTGAGACATTAGGGTAGGAGTCTGAGGGAGGTGCCATGGGGCCAACAGTGACACTGCGCAAGAGGGGGTACCAGTGTTGGAGTGGCCAGTCTGGTGCAATCAAAATTGTCCTTGGTTTGTCTTGTTTGATCTTTAGCAGTACTTTGGAGAGCAGAGGCAGAGGAGGAAAGGCATAAACTGACAGTTTTTTTCTAGATGAAGGACAGAGCATCCACTTTCCAAGCCTGTATGTGGGGAGTCCTTGTCCAAAATTTGTCCAATTGACAGTTTTTGGGGGAGGCAAACGGGTCTATATCTGGGCTCCCCCCATTTGTCAACATGTTGAAAATCCTTGGTTCCAGTTTCCACTCATGTGGGTCCATGAGGTTTCTGCTTAGTTCGTCTGCCAGTGTACTTCATTTTCCTGGCAGGAATTGAGCTTGTAGATGCACTTGGTAGCTCAGGGCTGTGTTCCACAATGCCATGGCTAGTCTGCAGAGGGGGTAAGAATGGGTACCCCCCCTGCTTGTTTATGTACCACACAACAGTGGTGTTGTCCATCTTTACCATTAATTGTCCTGGAAGAATGTGGTCCTTGAAGGCTGTCAGAGCATTCTGTACAGCTAACGTTTCTTTTTGATTGATATGCAAGTGCATTTGACTTGGGTTCCATTTGCCCTGAATGCACTTCCCTGCCAGATGAGCCCCCCATGCATAATCTGATGAGTCTGTTCTTAGGGTTTGGGTGGCAGGGGGTTGTGTGAAAGACAGTCCCTTGTTCTGGTGGCAGGTCTCTGCCCACCAAAGAAACTCTAGGCGTAAGCAAGGTATGACAGGAATCATTGCTTCTAGATCCTGAGAATGTTGACACCATGGGCTTTTTAGATACCATTGTAGTTTCCTCATATGCAGTCTTGCATACGGAATTAGAAGAATGCAGAAGGGCATGAACCCCAAGGCTTGTAGTACTTCCCTTGCAGATAGTAGGGTTTTTGTGGCCACTTGTTTGAAGTAGGTTGTCAAATAAATTTGTTTCTCTGGTGTGAGGAAAGCCATCTGGGAAGTTGTATTCAAGCTTGCTCCCAGGAATATGATTTGTTGACAGGGTACCAGGTGTGATTTCTTTTCGTTTATGGTGTACCCCAGACAGGTTAGCACCCTTTGTACAAAGGCCAGTTGATTCAAAAGTATGTCCTGGCTTTCTGCCTTAAACAATTGTCCAGGTATGGGTATATTTGAATATTTCTTTGCCTGCAAAGTGCAATGACTGGGGCTACGCACTGTGAATACCCTGGGCACAGTAGATAAGCCAAAAAGCAGTGCAGGGAACTGGTAGTGATTATACCCTGCTTTGAAGCGTATGTATCTTCTGCAAGATTCCCTGATTGGGATGTGCAGGTATGCTTCCTTTAAATCGAGTGTTACCATCCAGGCATCTTTTCCTAGCATAGGAAGCAACTGGTGAAGAGTCAGCATCTTGAATTTTGGAATCACCAAAAAGGTGTTTAAGTAGACAGGTCCAGAATAAGACGCCATGAATTGTCTTTTCTGGGTACCAGGAAAGGCCTTGAGTAAAACCTTTGTCCTTTTTCCTCTTCTGGTACAGTCTGAATAGCCTTTATGTTTAAGAGATACGGTATTTGCTTTTGAGCCTCTGCCTACTGATTTGGGGGTAGATCTGGCCAACATTTTGACGTTGGTAATGTGTGGAAGTGAAATCGGTATCCTTGGGACACTGTATTTAAAACCCATTTGTCCTGGGTAATGAGTTCCCAGTTTCTGGCCTGCAAACCAGTCTTTACCCCTAAAGGAACATTCAGCTGAGAAGTGCTTGGAAGTTTTAAAATAAAGTAATTGAGACAGTTTTCAATAGGGGGGAGTCTTACTACTCCCAGATTTGGAAGCGGAAGCCCCCCAATGCTTAGTCTTGTACGTACCCTGGGAATGAAACCTGGGGTTTCTGCTGTGTCTGGGTTTGGATTGAGAATGCCTGGAAGGAGCCGGAAAGGACCAATTCTTAGAGGGCCAATGCCTACTAAATCTTGGAGGCTGAACTTGAAAGAAATCTTTAACAGTTTGCATAGATTTAGCTTTATCTTCCATCGTTTTAAGAACTTCCTCAGCTTTGTTGCCAAACAGGCGGTCCTGATTTAAGGGAGCATCCAACAGTTTAGCTTTAACATGATCAGGCAAAGATGGCTCCTTAAGCCAAGCATGCCTTCTGAGTACAGACCCAGTGCCAGCAGCCCTGGAAGAGGCCTCTAAAGAATCAAACCCACATTGCAAAGTATGCTTTCCAACCTGTTCAGCAAAATGCATTAAATCCTGAAATTCCTTATTTTCAGCACAGTCAAGAATCAAAATCATTTTCTGTTTAAGCAATCCAATAATATGTTGTTGATACTTTAATATATGAAACTGACAGTTTAAGGCCCTAATGGCAAAGGCTGCAGAAGTGTAAACCTTCTTACCCCATCTATCGAGCACCCTGGAGTCTCTTTAAGAAGGGGTAAGGTTTTTAACATTAGAAGCCTTAATGCCCTTGGGTCCCTGTGAAAGTGTCTCTGGATCCACAATAGGATTTTTAACAAGGAACTTATGAGAATCAGGAACCCTGTAATATCTGTCAGGTTTTCTGGGAGCAGGAGGCAAAGAATCAGGGGCCAAACTAGATTCCAAAAAGGCATCAACAATGTCTAGTACAGGAGGTATAGCTAAAGGCCTATGCTGAGGCAAGAGTAAGAAATCCCTAAGCCTCTTTTTTGAATCAGAAAAATCCTGGCTTTCCCAATGGAAATGCTCCCTTAGTGTGTGCAAGGTTTCACCAAAAGAAAAATCCTCTGGAGGGGAAGCAGAGGGAATAGAGTCCTCCACATCAGAATCCTCATAAGTAGACAAGGGTAAATACAGATAATCAGAAAAATCAGAATCCTGGTCAGAAGATTCATAAACTATTTCAGTCCTAGGTCTCTTAGAAGAGGGTGGCTGGCTTCTCCTGATTAAAATTATAAAATCTTCAGTCATTCCTATCATTTGTTTTTTAGGCATAGAGGCCTGAATATGCAGCCTGGACGTTGGTTTTCTAGGCATGGTTTGAGGTTTAGGCCTTAAAGAAGAAGGAGGCGTCGGTTTAATATGCAAGTCCATAGACCTGAATACACCCTCAGAAGCCGGTGCCTGCACAGCGGCTCCGGACATATCCAAGGTAGAGACATCCGCAGGTTCCACAGCTGAAGCATATCGTGGCATACCGGACTCCGAATGGGACTCAGTAGAGGCCTGTGAATCAGAAGTAGCGGGTATCAGGGGCTGAGTACCGGCGAACTGGAGACTGGCTTAGGAGAAGCGTCGTCGGCTTTGGACCTAGGCGGCTTGTCTCGGTCTTTATCTTTGAGTTTTTTTGGAATTCCAGTAGTCGGATGGCTTACCGACATTTCTGGATAATTGAACCAAGAACCGAAATACTCAGAGGCAAAAATATACAGACGATGGATAGTGGGGTTGATTAAATAAGGCACAAAACAGACAGCAAGGTACATTGTGGTCAGGGCCTAGGCAAGAAATACAGTATGAATAAAAACCTTTGAGGTATTTGCTTTCCACATGAAATGCAATTATTAACTTTTACTGACATCGGTAAGGAGCAAGAAAAAGTTTCCCCAATGGGGTACTTACCTTTAGTTGAAGACTTCGGTTCTGAAACTAGAAAACGAAAATTTCAGGAGTCAGCCGACTGGCACTTGCAAACTGCTTCTGCTTCGAGCATCGCACGGCAAGAAAGACTGATGTAATGGCGTCGGCTGCATGTTTTATACCCCTGACGACCTGACGTCATGGAAGAAGGGACAGCACCCAACGCAGGACCCAAGACTTTGTTGATCAGGCAGACTGAGGGCTACTGCAAGCAGATAACCCAAATGTGATGACTGCAACAGTGAAACACAAAAAAAGTACAGTTGTGTACACTTACCATAAATGTAGATGTTAGAGTGTATTCACTGTTGCAGTCATTACATTTGGTAATCTGCTGGCAGATTGCCCTCAGTCGGCCTAAATAACAAAGTCTTGGGTCCTGCGTCGGTTGCAGTCTCTTCTTCCATGACGACAGATTGTCAGGGGTATAAAACATGCAACAGATGCCATTTTAATCAGTTTTTCTTGCCCTAGATGTCAGGTGCCCCCCACCAAATGGGGAGCAATATATATATATATATATATATATATATATATATATATATATATATATATATATATGCATGTAAATTAGAACACAAAAAATATACCTCAAACTAAAAGCAAATACACCAAAAAGGCTTTTGAGCATAGTAAAAAAAAAGAAGAGGTATAATCATAGAAAAAAAGGGGGCTGGCGGGTGGGTAACCAGGACTGCAACAGTGAATACATTCGAACATCTACATTTATGGTATGTGTACACAACTGTACTATGTTCTTCGTGTTTCACTGCTGCAGTCATTACATTTGGGTAGAATCCCAAAGTTATGGTTGGGAGGATGGAATTATACAGCATTAGGAGCAGCTATAAGGCCCTGCAGGACAGCAGTGGCAAAGCCTGCTCTGGATTTAGAAAAGAGAGGTAAATGGTAATGTTTGGTGAACGTATGAACTGAGCTCCAAGTAGCAGCTTCTAGAATGTCTCTGGTAGGAACCCCTCTGAGAAAAGCTGCAGAGGTAGATGCAGCCCTGGTGGATTGGTATCTGATCCCCTTGGGGGCAGGTTTACCATGGTGCATGTAGTAGAAACAAATACAGTGGTTTATCCATTTTGAAATAGTCTGCTTTGAAATCGCCTTTCCTTCTGCCCCTGCAGCAAATGCCACCAGTAGTTGCTCAGACTTTCTTAGAGATTTTGTCCTGTTTAAGTAGAATCTTAGTTGTCTGTGTACATCCAATGAATGCAGAATCCGCTCCCCCTTGTTCGGATTTGGGAAAAAAGTTGACACATGAATGGTCTGATTAAGAGTCGCACTGGATACCACCTTAGGCATAAAGGATGGACTGGTCCTGAGGGCCACCCTGTCTGGATAAAAGATAATGACGGGTTCCACTGCCATGAGGGTCTGTAATTCAAACTGAATATTCTAGATGAAGTGATGGCTAGAAGGAAGGCTATTTTCCAAAAAAGGAATTTCAACTCTCCTGTTGCAGTGGCTCAAAGGGTGGCAGAGTGAGCTTTTCCAATACAAAGTTAAGGTCCCAGGCTGGAGTGGAAGCTCTCCTGGGGGGGGGGGGTGTCTTAAATTTTTGGCCCCTCTAAGGAATCGTTTTAGCAAGGGGTGAGAGAACAGGGGTGGGTCAGTATTATAATGTGCTGAAATGGCAGAGGCATGAATTTTAATTGACGAGAAGGATAGGCCCTTGTGGAGCGTATCTGTTAAGTACTGCAGAATATGAGGTACGCTGGGCACCGTTGTGCCCATCCCCTGAGCCTGGCTCCAGGAACAGTATCTTTTCCTCTTTTCAGCATATGATTTTCTAGTACTAGGCCTCCTTGCCTCCAGAATGACATCCAGTGCCTGCTTACTGAGGGCTGCTACAGGAGAGCTGAAGGAATTAGCCAGGCTGCAAGGTTCAGGGTTTGAAGTTGGGGTGCAGAATCTGGCCCGCCTGCTGGGACAGCAGAGAAGGGGGTCTGAGGCAGGTTCCATGGTTGCAGCAGTGTCATACTGTGCAAGACAGGGTACTAGTGCTGGCGTGGCCAGTCTGGTGCAATCAGTATTGTCCTTGGCATGTCCTCTTTGATCTTTAGTAGAACCTTCGAGAGGAGAGGCAGAGGGGGGAAGGCATAAACCAAGAGGCTTTCCCAGGTAAAGGACAGGGCATCCACTTACCAAGCTTGACTGTGGGGAGTTCTTGTGCAGAATTTGATCAACTGGTAGTTCTGAGGGGAGGCAAACAGGTCTACCTCTGGAGTCCCCCATTTGTTCCACAAGAGATTGAATATTTTGGGTTCTAGTTTTCATTCGTGTGGTCTATGAGTTTTCTGCTCAAGTTGTCTGCCAGTGAATTTAGTTTGCCTGGCAGGAATTGAGCCTGTAGGTGCACTTGGTAGCTCAAGGCTGTGTTCCACAGAGCCATGGCTAATCTGCAGAGAGGGTACGAGTGGGTTACCTCTTGCTTATGTACCACATAACTTGTGGTGGTGTCTGTCTTTACCAATAGTTGTCCTGGAAGAATACAGTCTTTGAAGGCTGTCAGAGCATTCTGTACAGCTAACATTTCATTTTGATTGATATGCAGGTGCATCTGTATCGGGTACCATTTGCCCTGAATGCACTGCCCTGCCATGTGAGCACCCCATGCATAGTCTGATGCTTCTGTTGTTAGCATTTGGGCAGCAGGGGGTAGAATGAAAGGGAGTCCCTTGTTGTGGTAGCAGGCCTCTGCCCACCAAAGGAACTCTTATGATTATACAAGGAATGATAGAAATCATTGTTTCCAGCCCCTGAAAATGTTGACACCATAGGCTCTTTAGATACCACTGGAATTCCCTCATATGCAGTCTTGCATATGTAATTAGTAGAATGCAAGAGGCCATGAACCCCGGGGCTTGCAGTATTTTCCTTGCAGACAGCTGGGTTTTGTGGCCAATAATCTGAAGTAGGTTGTCAAACTTGGCATTCCTCACTCGGGAGAAACATCTGGGAAGGTGTGTTCAAGCTTGCTCCCAGGAATACAATCTGTTGGCAGGGTACTAGGTGAGATTTATTTTCGTTGATGGTGTACCCCAGTGAGAGTATAAGTTTCTTTATGAATGCCAGGTGTTGTAATAACAAGTCCTGGCTTTATGCCTGAATCAGGCAATCGTCCCAGTATGGGTAAATTTGAATACCTCTCTGCCTGCAAAATGCAATGGCTGGAGCTAGACATTTTGTGAATACCCTGGGCGCAGTAGATAAGCCAAAGGGAAGTGCAGAGAGCCTGCCCTGAAGTGCAGGTATTTCCTGCAAGATTCCGTTATTGGGATGTGCAGGTAAAGCTTCCTTTAAGTCCAGTGTTGCCAGCCAGGCATCCTTGGCTAACATAGGAAGATGCTGTTGAAGAGTTAGCATTTTGAATTTTGGAACTACCAGGAAGGTGTTGACAATAGACAGGTCCAGGATAGGACGTCAGGAATTGTCTTTTCTGGGTACCAGAAAAAGTCTTGAATAAAATCCTTGTCTTCTTTGTTCTGCTGGGACAGGCTGAATAGCCCTGATACTGAGAAGAGACAGAACCTGCTGTTGGGCCTCCGCCCATTGATTTGGGGGTAGGTCTGGCCAACCATTTGGGGTTGGTAGTGTGTGGAAGTGGAATCTGTATCCTTGGGAGACTATGTTCAATACCCATTTGTCCTGGGTAACGAGTTCCCAGTTTTTTGCATGCAGGGCGAGCTTTCCTCCTACGAGAGCAGGTAGTTGAGCAGGGCTTGAAAGGGTTAAGGTTAAGTCATTGTGCCATTTTTCCATAGGGGTGTGGCTTACTACTCCCTGCTTTGGAAGTGGGAGCCCCCCATGGCTTAAATCTGTGCGTAGCCTGAGACTGTAGCCTAGGTGGTCTGCTGGTTCCTGGGTTTGGACTGAGACGGCCTGGAAGGGACTGGAAAGGACCAGTTCTTTGAAGGCCAATGCCTACCAAATCTGGGAGGTTGTACTTGTAAGAAATCTTTAACATTTTGCATAGATTTAGCTTTTTCCTCCATCCTTTTGAGGACGACTTCTGCTTTGTTGCCAAAAAGGCGATGTTTGTTTAAGGGAGCATTCAGTAATTTAGCTTTAACATGATCTTTGTTCCTTAAGCCAAGCATGCCTTCTAAGTACAGACCCAGTGACAGCAGCCCAGCAAGATGCTTCTAAAGTGTCAAAACCACATTGCAAAGTATGTTTACCAACTTGTCCTGCACAATGCATTAAATCTTGCAATTCTGTGTGTTCAGCAGAATCAGGAATCAACATCATTTTATGTTTAAGTAGTCCCATAATATGCTGCTGATACTTTAACATATGAAACTGGCAATTTAAAGCCCTAATGGCCAAAGTAGCAAAAGTGTATACCTTCTTACCCCATCTGTCTAAGGCTCTAGAATCTCTAGCAGGAGTAGGATTTTTGGAAGCAGTCTTAATGCCTTTTGGTCCTTGGGAAATGGTCTCTGGATCTGCAAAAGGATTCTTGAAGAAAAACTTGAGAGTTAGGTACTCTATAGTACCGGTCAGGTTTTCTGGGAGCTGGAGGTAAAGTGTCTGGGGTAAGGCTAGATTCCAAGAAAGCATAGTCTACAATGTCCAGAACAGAAGGGATAGCTAAAGGCCTGTGTTGAGGCAGGAGTAAGAATTCCCTAAGTCTCTTTTTGGACTCAGAGTAATCCTGACTTTCCCAGTAAAAATGCTGCCTAAAAGTATGCAAGGTTTCACCGAAAGACAGATCTTCTGGGGGGGAAGCAGAGGGAATGGAATCGTCTGCATCAGAATCCTCAAATAGATAATGGCAAATCCTGGTAATCAGGAGCAGAAATATCAGATTCCTGATCAGAAGAATCAGAAAGAAAATTAGTTCTAGATCTCAGAGGGGGAAGGCTGCCTTCCTCTAATTAAGGTAATAAGGTCTTCAGCCATTCTAAGCATTTGTTTTTGAGGCCTATGGGCCTGAGCCTACAGTTCTGGTCGTCGGTTTTCCAAGTATAGTGAGAGATTTTGGTCTGGATGAAAACAATGGCGTCTGTTTAATATGAATGCCTTTAGGCCCGAATACACCCTCAGAAGCCAGTGCCTGCATAGCGGCTCCGGACCCATCCAAGATAGACATCCGCAGGTTCCATAGTCAGAGAAGCATCTTGCGGCATAGTGGACTCCGAATGGGTCTCGGTAGAGGCCTGTGAATCTGAAGTAGTGGGTATCAAGGGCTGTAAAAGCGCCTCACTGAGTACCGGCAGACTGGAGACTAGCTTAACGGAAGCGTCGGCAGTTTTGGACCTATGCGGTCTGTCTCTGTCTTTATCCTTACATTTTTTCGGAAGATCAGTAGTTGGAAGGCTTACCGAAGCAGTTTCGGAGTACACAGATCGAGTACGAAAGTAATTAGCTGCAAAAATAGCCCAACGACGAATAGTTCGGGCATTGAACAAGGTACAAAACAGTCAGCGAGTGACATCATGGTCTGGGCCTAAACAAGGGATGCAGTACGAATGAAAATCTCTGAGAGTTATTTGCTTTCCACAGGTAAGACAATTGTTAACTTTTATTGATATCGGTTAGAGCAAGGAAAAGGATCCCCAATGGGGTACTTATCTTTTTTGAAGAGTTTGGGTCTGAAACTCAAAAACGAAAATTTCAGGAGATGGCAGACTGGCACTTGCAAACTGCTTCTGCTTTGGGCACCACGTGGCAAGAAAGACTGATGTAATGGCGTCGGCTGCATGTTTTATACCCCTGACGTCATGGAAGGAGAGACAGCATCCGATGCAGAAATCCGAAGAATCTGGTATTCAGGCCGGCTGAGGGCTACCTGCAGGCAGATAACCCAAATGTGAAGACTGTAACAGTGAAACACGAAGAACTTCAAAGGAAATTGGTAAGTGCTCCATAGATCTAGCTGCAAAGGAAGCCTCAAACATGGTTAGTAGAGCTTAAAAGAGTCAGTAACCCAGTGCCAGTCAGAAACACAGTATTGATGTAAACACACTGACATTACCCAAAAGCATCAATTCCCACCCCAACACATAGCTACTATACAGTACACAAGCAAAAAAATAAAAAAAGATTCTGAACAAAGCTACCACAAGCATTCACTGCAGTAAAAACTGCATGGATAGGGACGTCAGTCCGTAGAAAATAAGCTTCCTAAATTCACAAAGAGAACACTAAATTTATTCAGAAAGGTACAGTATTGGAATGTTTTCCCCAGCAGGGGACTTGCAAGCTCAACCTGGAAGGATTGCTAACCAACCGTGAATACCAAGAAACCCAGAGAAGCATGCTTCATTACCACAAAACTCTGACTACCTTTCAAATAGAGCTCTGCTTGAGCTCTTGGCTGTTAGTGTGCAAGGAAGATGCCCTCATGCTTTGAGATGATGTCCCGGTTGGTCAAATCCTTGCTAGATACAACTAAAACAGCTTAGTTAACAGCAACTGTAATATTCATGTTGAACAACTTCCAACTAGTCTACCCAAGTTATGTTTTCCTGGGGATATATTAATTCTACCACAGTTCTTGCTATGGAATTCATATTTTGCAAAGTGGATATTTACACATTTCTTCTGAAAATCTATTCTTGTTATATTTTCACTTCTAGGTCCCCTAACACAGCTTCACTACTACAAATCAGGTTCAAGACTCTACCCATAAACATTCACAAATTAAAGTTCACTCCAAAAAAAAAAAAATTATGCCAAGCTCCGTAACACCAGGAACAAACACTTCAGTGCAATCCTGCTCCTGTGCCAATAATCCCTACAAACTACAACTCTATCATTACCATTTTCTCTCCCACTTGTGTCCCTATTGCCACTCCCTCTCACAATTACAATTATCACCTTATCCCTGATATCCTGCAGCACATCCAAGTGAAATACATTCTCTGCAAAACATTACAGGCTCATTTCTATCAACACGCATCTTTTGTTGCACTGCTACCTGCACTGCTTAACAGAATTCATTACTCATGGCTTTTTGTCCACCTCCAATACCATTTACATTCCACATTAATATTGACAAAGCAGCCATTCTGATAACTAGCTACTACTCTCTCATATTACACAACAGTTTTGAGTATGTTTCCATCTTGCAGATTACATGCACAAATCAATACCTGGCAACCTTGTAAGCTGCTGCTGCTTCTCATCTCTCTGAAAACAGACATTTTTCCCAGTATTTTTCTTCAACAAAAGCAAGCAACCCCCCCCCCCCCCAACTCACAGCAAACACAACTATAAACACTTTCCATAAAAGGAAGATGCCATTTCCAACAGGAACAGTTGCCCCAAAAATGACAGCTGCAGAGTGCAGTCACAGGTAGTTCCCATTATAAAGTTGGAGTTGCACATGTTAATAATGCACGTGCCAAACAATCTGCTTTCCAACTTACCCAGATTATCTGTTCTTATCGCTACTCTCCCCAGATGTGAAAAATGCACGTGCCTTCAATAAACATGAACACTGAAACAAATATACACAGGTTATTCTTAAACTAAAATATATATAGTTACATTTAAAGCATTCAAGTACTAAGGTTACTGAAGAGGCAACTTCGTGGTAACCCTCCCACAGTTTCAAATGTTATTTCCTACTCATTTACACTGAACTGCTTGTCAATACCCCTTTAAAAATTAATTTCATTGTACCTCACATGGTTTATTCAGAACAGTGCTCAGAGCTCTCATAACTACTGCCTGCACCTGTGGGCTAATTTTTTTTTTTTTAGGCTGATGGCTGCTTTTGTTAGCCAAAAGTAGGTGTTAATGGCTACTCTGCAAATGCAAGAAACATTTTTTCATCACTTTCTCACCAAGTCTTTTTGCTTAAAAGAAAACTGTCTACAGTTTCAATTAACATTACTAACCTAACATATCCACCCCGCTGCCTGCTGATCAGTCTCCTTCTAACAAATCTAACCATCATTTCCCCATTTCTGGGAGGACAGTCTGTCGAGAAGCAGTCATTCAGGCAGGTACCCAGGTGTTCGGCTTTTTTTGCTGACCTAACCCCCTGTATGCACTTAGCCAAGCTCTGGGGGAAATCATGCAGTGATCTAACTATACAGGCCATCTCCATCACTAATGCAATGGATATGCCTCCAAGAAGCCTCACTCTCCATGGAAATCTTTTAGCTCAAAAGTACAACACAATCAACACATTCACATTAGCAGCCAAAGAACACATTACATTAATTTTAACCTGCTTCTTTCCAGATTCTTACCTTATGGTGGAAAGCCTGGACACAACTACAACTGAAAATATACAATTTGCCATTAGTTAAAGGAGAACCGTACCCAAAAACACATGCTTTTCAGCAAAACTTGAACTTTTCTGCACTGATAATGCCTCTGTATCAAAGTAAATGTTTACTATTATCTAATTTGTTATACCCCAAAAGGATATGAAAGAGGCTGCTATGGCTCCCATTATTTTGTTTTACAGTCAATGGCTATGCCTTCCTCATGCCATGTTTGAGGGACAGAAAGAAATCCTTAAGGTGAGGGAATAATTTACTGTAGTTTTCTCTATCAGTAGACATGTGACTGCTTATTTTTCACTAGCAGCATCAATCTGCATTTTAAATTACTTTGCTTCCTTTGATTTTTATTAGTGGCCATCTCTGTTGCGGCATTTTAAGGCGTGTTTGAATGCCAGGCTTAAAAAATGTAGCAGAATTAATAGTTCTTTTTCAAAGTAAAGAATAGTTTTGTAAAATCTTACCATTAATGTCCTCTTCCATGTTGCAGTATTCATAACAGAAGGAATATTCCGCCTAGGTGACCTGAGCATCTGACCAGTATACCAAAGACTTAAGCTACTGTAAGGTACGTGTGATGCTGCACACAGCACAGCTGAGCATCGGCTATAAAAGTAACGTCTGCATGTACCATCCTCACAACTGAATGCCCCAGTTAGAACACTATAAGAGGCAAAATGAAAACCCCAAGACATCCAAGGAACAGCATGAACCAAGGGGGAAGGAGGGTGGGACAGAATACTGCATCACAGAAGAGGACGACATCAATTGTTATGGTATGATTTTACACAACTATTCTATGTCTTCTATTCCCATGTTGCATTACTCATAACATGAGGGAGAATACTAAAGCTCATGAGTGAGAAGGGGGGGCACAAGAAGTCTCCACAAATCTATGCAGAACTGCCCTAGCAAATCCTGCTCTGGATCTGGAAATAGAATCCAGTTTGCAGTGTTTTGTTAAGGTATGAACAGAGGACCAAGCAGCTGCCTTTAGGATAGAGGCAGTGTCCAATCCTTTAAAGAAGGCTCCAGAGGAGGCTACCAGGTCAAGTTCAGTGTTGCCAAATGTGGGTGAATGAGAGATCCCTTGTCTTGTGCGAGTAGAGTCACCCTGTGAGGTAACTTGTGGTGACTGCCCTTGACTAATTGCAGAAGAGGAGGGAACCAATGCTGTCTTGGCCAAAATGGAGTCACCAACAAGATTTTTGGTTTGTCCTTCTAGATTTTCAGGAGGACCTTATGAATTAAGGAGAAGGGAGGAATGCAAAGAGAAACATCCCCTTCCAGTAGGATGACAGGCATCCACCTTAAAAACCAGAGGATGTGGGACTCTGGCACAGAACTTTGGATGTTGTCTCTTCAAAGGGGAGGCAAAGAGATATATTTGAGGAGAACCCCACTGGTGGATAAAGTCCAAAAACACATCCCCGAGAAGCATCCATGCTTTGGCCTGTGTCACGGATCTGCTCAATGTCTGCATGAACATTTTGAACTGATGGTATGTAAAACGCAGACAAAGTCACCTTTGCTTGAAGAGTACTCTCCCAAGCTTGGATTGTTAATCTGCAAAGTAGGTAGAACATTGTTCCCTCCTGCGTGTTCAAATACCACAGAACTGTGGTGTTGTCTGTGAACAGCTTCAAAGGACCTGGAAGGAGAGATGACCTGAAAGCCTGAATGGCCAGGATCAGAGTCCTCATCTCTTTGATGTTTATGTGTTGCTTCCTTATGGAGGGAGACCATAAGCCTTGGACTTTTAGGCTTCACAGGGTTGCCCTCCAGCCCAGATTTGAAACATCTGTGAACATTTCCTAAATGGGGGGGGGGGGGGGGTCCTGGGTTCAGCAAAATTTGGTGAATCCACCAATGCAATTCTGTCTTTAGGCAGGCCAGGAGTGGCAGGACAAATTCTAGAGGATGAGCATACTGTGACCAGTGTCTTCACGTACCACTGGAATTTCTGCATGTGGAGTCTGCCTAGTGGTAGCACTGGTATGACCGCGGCCATGAAGCCCAGCACCCTGAGGAATTCCCTGGCAGTCACACAAAGTAGAGGAAGCAACTTAAGTCTGCAGAGATTGCACCTTTTGTGAAGAAAGGAAGATCATGAGGTCTGTCCTCATGTAACCCAAGAAACTCTGACCCTGAGAGGGAGTCAGGGAAGACTTGGTGTAGATGAGGGTGAACCCCAGACTGAGGAGCAAGGAAATGGTGTTTTAAAGATTCTGTTGCAAGGTGAGTGGATGTCCTGCTTGAATAAGCAGGTCGTCCAGGTAAAGGTAAATGAGAATCCTCTGGAGTCTGCAGAGAGCAATGACAGGAGCCAAACATTTTGTGAAAACCCTTGGTGTTGTAGAGTCCAAAGGGCAAAGCACAGAACTGAAAATGAGGGGAAGCGACAGAAAAGCTTAATTTCCTGAATAGAAGGGTGGATGGGAATGTGAAGATATGCATCCTTTACGTTTAAGGAAACCAGGTAAGCCTGAGGTAACAAAAGAGGGAACAGAGTTTGTAGGGTAAGCATCCTAAAGGAGGGTACTTGAAGGAATAAACTGAGTTGGGACAAGTCTAAAATTTGTCTCCAAGGGCCATCTTTCCTGGGAACTAAGAACATCCTGGAACAGAATCCTTTTTCTCTTTCCAAAGCAGGAACCTCCTGTATCATTCCTAGTGCCTTCAAGACTTGAATGACTTGAGGGAAAAGTTGGATCTGGTCCTATGGAGGTTGAGGAATCCCCATGAAGAGAGGAGTGGACTTCCAAGTCTTGTAATAACCTCTTAGAACTATGGACAGAACCCATTTGTCTGTGGTAATGCCTGTCAAAAATGAAAGGGAGTGAGGAGGCTGCCAGGTAGTCAGAGATTACCTGGCTTTTCTGGAAAGGGGGCTTTTTGGGCAGAGGGTGGCTGAGACCTAGGAGGCGTCTTCCTACGAGTGGTCTTCTTGTGTTGTTGGGAAGGAGTATGGCTGCTCTTCCCTACAAAATTATTTCCAGAAGGATAGTATGTATGAAATTTAGCAAATGGGAAGACAAAAATATGTTTAAGCTCCTAATGCTCTTTTCCTTTCTCCTGAAGGGATTTGGAGAGAGCTGCAACATTAGAACCAAATACAGCAGTATTGTCCAGAAGTGCAACCAAAATCTTTGCCTTGAAATCCTCAGGCAAAAGCTGCACCTCAGCCAGGAATATCTCCTGAGGACTGAACCGGATGCTGCTGATCTAACAGACACCACTACTGTCGCATAACTGCATTTAATGGAATGTCTGGTAATCTGGGAAGACAGTCCCATGACAGAGGAAAGCTGGGTTTTTGCTGCAGAGTCTGGAAGCTCAGTAAACAGTATTGAGACCTATGACAGAAGAGCCATTACATATTTAGACATGTGTCTGACAATTAATGGCCCTGAAGTCCACAGTGGATGAGGTGCAGACCTTTTTACCAATTCTCTCCATCATTTTACTCTCCTTACCTGAGGGGAGGAGACTGGTAGAAGGCCGTGATTTGGCAGTTTTGTCACCAGAGAGCTCACAGCTGGATCTGCAAGAGGACATTTATACAGGTAACCACGGTCCTTGGGCACCTTATACAAACCTGTCTGGCCTTTTAGGTGGAGGAGGTTGAGAATCAGAACATTTAGATGCTGCCAGAAAAGCATCTTGAAAGGCTGGCAAAACAGGATGGATGGCTGAAGGAGGAGTGTCAATCTGTAAGAGGTCATAATACCTCTTTTGTACCTCTGAGACCTGTGAGCTTTCCCCACTTGAAGTAGTCCCTCATTTCTGAGATGGTTTCTCCAAAGGAAATGTCTTCTGCAGGAGAATCCCTGTCACTGGAATCCACTTCATGTGAGGCATATTCCAGAGAAGAATTAATTTGAGTGGAGTAAGCCAGGGGATTCATCAGAGGATGACCCATCTTCCTCAGAGGGATCAAGTTCAGCAAGAGGAGGAGGGGAAAATAGGAGATGTTTGGGTAGGGGGATGCAAGGTGGAATGCCTAACTGCCAGGAAGGCATTCAAAATCCCTTGAATAAAGGCTTGCCAGTCTGGGGAAGACTCTAGACTGGGAGATGCATGTTTTTGTTCTCTCGAGAGGAAGGTCTACCCCTAGGCTGGGAAGGAAAGGCAGGCATAGGCCTAGGCTCCAGACTGGATCTCGGCACAACCTCAATGGAAGGAGCAGGAGAGATACTGCGAAGAATGCTGGAAGGAGCGAGCCGCAGTTCCCCCTTACCATCTGAAATGAACATCTGCAAAACTTCTGCAGATGTGCTGTAGGAACCCCTCTCTTGCGGCTTCATGATAAGTACCCACTATAGGAGGAGGGCCTGGCACCGTATGTACCTCCAAGCCTTCAGTGGCCTTGAAAGGGACGTCTAAAATCAGAGGTGCAGCCGAAGATTCAGACCTTACCTTTTTCACCTTTTACAGTACCTTCCATACCTAGTGCTAATCACTTCACTCTGATTCTCAAGGTATAAATTAAAGGAGGACAGACAACTATGGAGAGTTCTGCGGATGAATACCTGACAAATGGCAACAGGCCTTATAATCATGACTGGATCCCAGACAAATAAAAGACACTGGTCGTGGTTGTCTGTGTGGAATCCATCTTCCACAGTGGCACTTGCCCTTCTTAGATGACATTGCATTCAGTTTTAAATACTGTAGGTAGAATTTTAGTCTTTGATGTTAATTTTCTTTCCCCAACGCCAGAAGAAACATGCACTTTGCAGAAATATCAGTGTAGAAAAAATGCAAAATCATATACTGACAAAGTAAGAAGAGTTAGATTAACATATATGCTTTCTTTCTTTGTGGCACTGAGTTTTACTACAGGGAAAGATAATTGCATCTTAAAACTAAGCTTGAAAGTCCTGCCTTTGTTCAGACTCCAAGCTATACCATTTATCTGAGGTGTGATGCTGGCAATCTAACTGATAAGATGCATTTAAATGTTATTGATTTCTTAACGGCTCTGTTGTTGGGGGTAAGTGATCTATGTTAATTACTGCGCCACTGTTAGTAGCTGTTGTGATGTAATAGAGGAGACAGATGCAGGAAAGAAAGGCAAACAATTATTAAATTATGTTTTTTCTGTATGAAGTGTTTAGTCTTGGATTACAAGGAAAGATTTGGAAAGAAAAACTTGACTTTTGGGTGGAGTTCTCCTTTAACAAATCATGCTACAGAACAGTAATTCAGTCAGTTATTTTCTAATGAAAACGAATTCTACTCTTTCCAATTTCTCTACAGCAAAAAAAAAAAAAATCTCAGGTTTCTCTGTGGTGATCTATTTATTTAACATTTGCTTAATGGTAACATCCAACTGGACACAAGTCCTTTTTCAGCAGGGGCCTGGGGAGAAAAGTTCCATGAGTAACAGTAAATTTTAATGCACAAATTACAATAATCAATGAAGCATAAAGTAAACAAAATGTTGTTTACATAAGACAATACAAATGTGTTACATTATGATAACAAAACCTAGGCTTTGAACCTGGCTAGCACTATTTGTATGACTTATGTCAAGATAAAAGGTTAAGACAGGCCAGTAGGTATAAAAGAGTAAACACAGGGGAAGAAGTTGGATATGGCTGGGGTATACTGTTATGTATCAGAGCATTCACAACGGGTTAAGTAAAGGAACACAGCCACTTATTTTTTTAGATAAGCTTTCAGTGATGGCTTAACGTGGTTAGTGGACGAGACTGACAGACTGGAGTTAGGAAGGGAGTTCCATACACGAGATATATAGCTAAAAAATAAAGATTCTGCAGTGTTGTTGGCCTTGAAGACGGTCAGCAAGTTCTTATTGTTAGAGTGAAGTGGTCTGCTGGAACTGTAAGGAAGGATGAGATTTTGTAGTGCAGGGATTCTGGTTGGATGTGTTACGATTTTGTGAGTTAGAGAGAAGTGGTTATAAAGAATAATGTTATAAATTCAAGACGGTCTAGTATCCTTAAAGCTACACAATGGATGTGTTCTACATGGGCAGTCGGACGCAAACTTAGCAATTTTATTATAACATGCTAATAGCTTAGGTCAGTTTTCCTAAGATTAGTTGAAATTGGAGAGGCGTAGAGTGGAGAGCAGATGGGTCTCTGCTAATGTAATTTTGGCCATTCTGGTCAGGAAATTTTGTGCCTATAAAGGCTTCCAAGTTTCTTATGGACTTTTTTATTGTTAGGGAGACATGCAAGTCAAATTTCAGGTTACTGTCTATTTCCACTCTAAGAAACTTTGTATGGGTTGTTGAGGAGATGACAGTATTGTCTTTGGCTATTACGTTAAATGGTGGGCATGAGACAGATGTTTTGTTAGGCTGGAAGGGTAATAATTTAGTTTTGTTTGTGTTCAGGATTAAATGGGCATTGGCTAACCATGTTTCAACAGAAGTGAAGGATTCCTGTGTTTGAGAATGAAGAGCTACTAGAGAAGTAGCAGCACTTATAAGTGCTGAATCATCTGCATGCTGTACTATAGAACCATATGGAGTAGCTGTGTGTAGAATAGTAAAGAGGAAGAAAAGGAGAGGGCCTAAGACAGATCCTTGGGGGACACCAGTGGATAAAGGAAGGCATGGATATAGGTCACACTGCCATAGAACTGATTGTTGATGGCCAGATAAATAGTTATTAAATCAAGCGGTGGCAGATGGTGAAAAGGATATTTCAGTTAGTACATCTATTAGTTTGGAATGGGAGACCATATCAAAAGCTTCTGATAGGTCTAGAAAGATAGCAGACACAAAGTTGTTGCTATTCCTGTGATAGTTTACGGTATTAGTGAAGAATAAGAGATCAGTAAGTGGTACTATGTGATGGGCAAAACCCATGCCGAGTGTTTGAAAGCACGTTATTTGTTAGTAAGAATTTCATGACCTGGAGATGAATACACCTTTCAAGTAGCTTAGAAAGAGTTGAGAGAATATCAATTGGATGATAGTTTGTCAGTTCTGTGGAAGGTCCCACTTTATGAAGTGGGATTACATGGGAGATTTTCCACAGTTAAGGAACCTTGTTTTCGAGAATGGATCTATTTATAAGGATTGATACGGGGAAGGCTATAGATTCAGCTGCAATTTTGAGGTATTCCCTGGGTAAGTTCATCTACGGCAAGTGTAGTAGGTTTTAGTTTCTGGACTACTATTTTTTGTTTTTCTTTTGCCTTATTTCTAAGTTACTGATACTGTTGTTTAGAAACTACTGTGTTAGTATTACGCCATAGTTCCCAGGCTTTATCTCTTGTTTTCAGAAGGGCCTCTAGTGTCGATGCTTAACCAGGGTGCATAGTTTTTTGAAACTTCCTGAGAAGCACCGTTGTTTAGCAAGTCTTTGTTCTCTACAGTTTTAATAGCTCACCAAAAGGGCCACAAAATGTCTTTTCTATGTTTTTCCAACCTTTTATAATCTGACTTTATATATTTCTTCAGAATTGGACTTAAAACACCTCTGAGTGGATGTGATTTATTTTCTCCTTCAAGTAGTGGAAGCCACTTCCCGTAAAAAAGCTGTAATTTGACCTGCTTTTATTAAACACTACTGAGGTTTCAACCACAACTTTTTATTTTCTGGCTGACTCTCGCTTTTTCCAAAGTTCTTATTTGTTGGCACTCAGGTGATGATAATTATCCAGTCCCAGAAATGTAACCAGATCAATAACTTCTACTGGCTTTTTTTAAAACAATTTCACAGTTTTCACACTGGGAGAGTTCTTAAACATGTTACTCAGCAGCCATCTACAGTTTACAAGTTCTAAGGGGGCCTTGCCCCCACATAAGAGATACAGAGGGACTTGCTTTCCTTGCAAAAAATGCTTACATTTATTGTTTCCACAGGTTGACTTCCTGATTTGCGAGTTGTTTCCTCTATGAAGTGTAGCTTGATAAGTCACAATGGAAGTCTTAAATGTATGCAAAAAAAATGTTCTAAATGTGTTGTAGAATGCAATTTTGCTCCAGGGAGGAAAAACATTTTACAATGATTTTAAAGCTGCATAAAAGCTATGATTAACAGCTTGGATGAAAGAGTAGTCCAGGTTAGGAAACAATTCTGAAGACTGCCAAATCAAACCAATGGTAAAGGAGAGAGGACTGCTAAACTGTCAACATGATCCCCAGATTATTACGCTTTCTCCACCCCAAGGCAACATCTAACCAGCCCTATCTCCTGCAGCTGTATCTTCAGTCAAGGTCAAATGTCAAGAATTTCTCAAATAACCACACAAGAAGCCACCCTGTACCATGCAATGTAAGGATACCCCATTCCCCAAAATACATACACAGCATATCTAAAGGGCAACAAGAACTTTTCCATTACTTGGTGCAATCCTTTGCACGTGCTCCAAATCTATAACACTATGTGCCAAGGGGTTAGAATAACTGCAGATGACCAAAGTTCCCATTTTCTGCTCAAGTCTAAAAAGATGCAGACTTCCAAGATGGCAGCACACTTAAGTAACAAACACTTAATTTCAGCTCTCCCCGTGTGAAAACAGAAATACAGAAGAGAGAGCAAAAAAACTTGTCATTTTGGGTAAATTTCAGTAAATGGCTAGTAAGTGCACTGCCTGGATGCCAGCAAAAATCAGAGAAACAAAGTAAATCAGTCATAAAAGATAAGGAAAAAACACTGACTGGGAAGAATTCTGCAGCTGTTCGGCAAAAAGCTGTTCAAGCTCCAGCTCTGGTACAAGACTTGATTTCTAATAACCTAAAGAAAAATATAAGTCAAATTTACTCAGAGCTGATTAAAACAAAACACTGAAGGAATATATCAACTCAAATAACAAAAGGCTGGAAAAATGGAAGAACCTTTAAACAGATATTCAAATAAGATGTTAAAAATGCAAAAAATCAGGTCGAAATGAAGAAAAGGTTGAGTGAAAATGAGACTGCTCAAGAAGGTGCGTTTCCAAAAATAATAGAATTAGAGGACAGTGCACATAGGGAAAACCTGAGATTTTCTCCTGTACCAGAGAAGTTGGAAGGAACAGAAAACACAAACAACTGGACTAATACTCCACAGCAGCAGTTGTTTAACGGCTACAGCATTTGTATGCTCCAAAGCTCGCCATGAGAAAGCAACCTAGACTTCTAATAGCAAAGCTGCAATCCTTCAAGCGAAAAGAGTTGATTCTAACATAACTATAGGCAATTTTCTCTGCTGAAAGCTGATTTCTCTCAGAATGTTCGTAAGATTCACTGTAGAAGATGTAGGTGGCTTGAGCTCCTACCACTCCCATAATCCCTTGCTGCCCTCTAACCCCTCAGCTCAAGTTTGCCCTAGAGCTAGAAAACAGCTAAGGAAGACCATAACCACCAGACTGGACATCTCCACTTCCTATTGGTCTCACAGGATGGGGGAAGGAGGGAGAGAGAGTGAATAGTGAAACAGGTAACACAGATGCAGAGTTATGCTAAGTACATAACTCTATCTGATGTATTTACATTTAACATTTGTTAACTGGGAAAGTCAGACTTGGAACGAGACAATTTTCAGTGAAGGCCCGGGGAGAAACGCTCCAGATGCATGTCTTTGTAATGTGGGAGGAAACTGAAGCACCCGGAGGAAACCCACACGAACGCAAGAAGGACATGCAGACTTCACACAGAAGGCACCCCAGCCAAGAATCGAACTGGAGAAACTCTTGCTGTGTGGCAACAATGCTACTACTGCACCACTGCGCCGTCCTCAAAGTCACTATTCCTCACTCTTGGGTCACAGTCCCCAGCTACCATCAACCCTGGGTGGCCTCATGGAAGGACATGCTGAAGAACTGTGGAGCCAAAAGAAGCCTTGTTCCTGGAGACTATGTCAAGCTTATAAAGAGTAACAAAGGTGTGAGGAGTAGACCAGGTGGCTGCAGCACAAATCTCCTCTAAAGAATAAAGGGCCAAATAGGCAGCTTAAGTAACAACAAGATCTAGTGGAATCAGCTCTGACTGGTCCTGGTAATGACAAACCTTTAGAAGAATAAACCATGGAAATACAATTCGAAACCCAATGAGATATAGTAATCTTCGATACCGCCAGACTCTTTCTGTTAAGAGCAAATGCCACAAACAGCTGGTCAGATCTGTGGAAGCTCCTGGTCCTGTCCAAGTAGAATCATAGTCATCTATGAACATCAAGTGTGCGCAGCAAATATTTGCTTTTATTGGAGAAGTTTGGGAAGAAAACTAGCAACTGAATGGACTGATTCTAATCTGCCTCAGTAGCTACCTTGAGCATAAAGGAAAGGTTGGTCTGGATAGCCACTCTGTCTTTATGAAACACCATGTTTGGAAGCTTAACAGAGAGCCTGCAACTCAAACTCGTCTTGCCAATGTTAGAGCTACCTGAAAGGCAGTCTTCCAAGATAGAAACTTCATATCAAGTAGCAGCAGGCTCAAAGACACTCTTGTGTAAGAGATTGCAGCACAAAGGAAAGGTACCAAGGGGGAGAAGGATATTTGACAGGAGGCCTAAAACAAACAAAAAAAAAAGAACACCATCTAAAATGGCTTTACAAAGGCGAGAAAAAAGGTAGGTTCCTAGCAAACATGGAAATTAGAAATGGCCGCCAACTGCAGCTTAACAGTGGAGAAACTAGCTCCGTTCTCAAAAGAGTGAAGATAAGTATATGATGATGTCGGGAATGGGAGCCAAAGAAGGATCCAGAATACGATATTTGGACCAAATAGAAAACCTTTTCCATTTACTAGTATAGACCTTTCTGGTGGAGGCCTTCTGAGAGGCCAGAATAATGTCTCAGACGGGTGATGCAAGCCTGGGCTGGTTTAGAATTACAGGAAGTAGACTGTTACAGCATTAGGATCTCAAAAAATTTTGAGACACCAGCTTACGGAAATCTTCCCCGAGCAGCATGTGTGAATAATCTTTTATGTGAATGCCAGTGACATAAAATAATGCAAAGCTGCATGGAAATACAATGCCTGGCTAAAAGGGCATCAGCCAAGATAAGATAGTGCTTATGAATAATTCCTCTGTTTTTTTTCAAGGCATAATTATTAAAATAAATATTTATGTTGAAAATAATTCCTCCAATAGTCAGATATCAGACAACAGATGTAAACCAGCTATAAGACTTTACAGTGGTTTTTAGAATTGTCAGCTGAGCTATTTGTTAGGGAAAAAATAGAATGGAAAGGTCAGAGCAGCCTGGAACAAGGGTCACACACTGACAAATTGTAACAGCAGTGAATGGCTCTACTATTAGAAGGTGTATAAACATGTAATAAATCAGTAATTTTCCATTTCTATCAAAACATTCTTACACCATATGTGTAAAGAATAAAAAAGAACGTAAAATACATGATTTGTAAAATGTACACATATGCCATAAACATCAAGGAATCAGAAAATATATATTATTCTATTTCATACGCTGTCTATAGAATGAATGACAGGAGCAGATGTGCCTTGCATATACATGCTGCAAATTATATGTGAAGTTTTTATTAAGCTTTTGAATTGTATTACTTTGTAAGTTACACATTTTCATTAATTCTGAATAACAGTAGTAATATAAATAGTAACTACAGCTATAGTAATAAATAGTATTCCTTATTAGAAAGGTAAGAAAATATGATGACAAAGCTGAAGCAATAAATGCTTTTATCTGTACTTGTCACCAAAAAAGGAAAACCTGTTGTAATAGTATTTTTAAATACATACATGACTAATTTAGGACACATTGCATGATCAATTTAGGATACAATGCATATCTAAAGAGGCAGGACTGCATCTGTCAAAACATTATACAAAGTGCTGTACTTGCTTGAAGTCTGTCAGATATATGAAAAATAAGCTGTGCTGACCCTGGAATGCCTTGTTTTGCTGATCATTTATCTTTCTTGTTCATTTAACTGCCTGTAATTTTTCCTCATGGGTGCAGTGCTTGTAGATACTTTTACTGTTTTTGGTGCCGAAACCCGGGAGGAAACAAAGCAGAAGGTGCAGAAGTTGAAAAGTTGAAGTAAAGTTGAAATACTGAAGAAAGGTCGGATAAAGGAGACAAGAATCCAGGGTCTGGATCAGCTCCATGGGACCCATCTGCAGGAAAGAAGGTGGAAGAAAGGCTGCACAGTGAATTCCAAAGAAAGGACTTCCACACTGCAGATAGGGTAAGGTCCTACCTTTCTTTTTGCTGGTTAATGTAGAAAGCACTAAAGCCTTGCTCTCCTACAGCTAACTGTGTAATCTGTAATTTATGAGGCATACAGTTAAAGGAGTTTGCATAGTAATAAGATTTTTAAAAGTGGGAAGGCAGGGCATCACAGTTGTTACTGCAACCAGAAACGAGACATGAAAGATCTGTGCTGAGATACAAGATGCAAACAGTGGAATTCCACTACGACCTATTCCATTTACCCTTCGGCTGCATGTTTTATACCCCTGACGACCTGACGTCATGGAAGAGGTGACAGCAACCGACGCAGGACCCAAGACTTTGATATTCAGGCCAACTGAGGGCAACCTGCCAACAGATTACCCAAATGTAATGACTGCAACAGTGAAACACGAAGAACATCAAATAATCACCCATTTACTGGGAAAGGTTCTTGTAGTATAATTTATGCTACCTGAAATGCCAATGAACAAAGTTTTGAATGTTTTAGTAATAAAACTTGCTGGACATTTAAAAAAGCTAGAAAGTACAGTTGTGTGCACTTATCATAAATTCATAAATGTAGATGTTAGAGTGTATTCACTGTTGCAGTCATCACGCTTGGGTTATCTGCCTGCAGGTTAGCCCTCAGTCGGCCCGAATACCAGAGACTTAGTATTTCTGCGTCGGTTGCTGTCACTCCAGGACTGACGTCAGGTCGTCAGGGGTATAAAAACAGTCAGCCGATGTCATTATATCAGTTTTTCTTGCCCCAAATGTCAGGAACCCCCCAAATAGGAAGCTAGGTTATGGTGGGGGAAAACACCACCAGTAAAAAGTAAATACCAATACCCCTGAAAAGGGTTAGCAGAAGGCATATATATAGAGAGAGAGAGAGACCAGAGGGCTGGAGGGTGGGAAGCCAGGACTGCAACAGTGAATACACTTGAACATCTACATTTATGGTAACTGTACACAACTGTACTATGTTCTTCATCTTTCACTGTTGCAGTCACCACACTTGGGTAGATTCCCAAAGCTGGAGAAGGGTGGAGGCAGTCGAGAATAGTTAGGGCTGGCTAGAATGCCTTGCAGGGCTGCTGTTGCAAAACCAGCCCTGGATATGGAAAAGATAGGCAGGTGGTAAAGCTTGGTGATTGTGTGTACAGAACTCCAGGTAGCAGCTTCCAGGAAGTCCCTGGTAGGGACTTCCCTGAGAAATGCTGTAGAGGTAGATGTTGCCCTAATGGAATGTGTTCTAACCCCTTGAGGGGTTTGTTTCCCATGGTGCTCATGGCAGAAATGGATGCAGTATGCTATCCATTTGCAGATTGTTTTGAAATAGCCTTGCCCTCTTGCCCCTGTTGCAAAGCTAACTAGAAATTGGTCAGATTTTCTGAAGAGTTTAGTCCTGTCAAGGTAGAATCTCAGCTGTCTGTGCACGTCCAAGAAGTGCAGGATCGTTTCCCCTTTGTTTTATGGATTAGGGAAGAAGGTTGGCAAATGGACTGATTGGTTCAGAGCCACACTGGACACCACTTTAGGCATAAAGGAAGGGTTAGTCCTGAGGGAAATCCTGTCAGCATGGAAAATAATGAAGGGTTATACAGCTATAAGTGCTTGAAGCTCAGACACTCTTCTAGCTAGTGATGGCCAGAAGCAAAGCAGTTTTCAAAGAGAGAAATTTTTAACTCTGCTGATGCTGCAGGTTCAAAAGGGGGGGAGGTTGAGCATTTCCCGTACAAAGTTAAGGTCCCAAGTAGTGGTGGGTGCTCTCCTTGATGGCCTTAAGTTGTTTGCCCCTCTGAGGAATTGTTTAATAACAGGGTGCGAGAAAAGAGGTGGCTCAGTGTTGTAATGAGCCAAAATGGCTGAGGTATGCATCTTAATGGATGAGAAAGACAAGCCTTTGTGCAGCAGATCTGCTAAGTAATCCAGAATTAGAGGCAGGGAGGGCAGAGTTGTGTCCTCTCCTTTGGCTTGAATCCAGGAGCAGCACCTATTTCACTTATCAGCATAGAATTTCTTTGTACTGGGTCTTCTAGCTTCAAGAATGACATCCAGCACCTGCATGTTTAGTGATGCTGGGGGAGAATTCAAGGAATAAGCCAGGCTGCAAGATTTAGGGTTTGCAGTTGTGGATGCAAAATCTGTCCCTCCTGCTGAGAGAGCAGGGTTGGGTTCTGGTGCAGGTGCCATGGTGGCACTGGTGTCAGGCTGCGCAGAAGTGGGTACCAGTGCTGGCGTGGCCACTCTGGGGCAATCAGAATTGTCCTTGGTCTGTCCTGTCTTATTTTGAGTAATACTCTTGGGAGAAGGCGCAGAAGAGGAAAGGCATACACTGAGAGATTTACCCACAGAAAAGATAGGGCATCCACTTTCCAAGCTCTGCTGTGAGGGTTCCTGGTGCAGAATTTGCCAAGCTGGTGGTTGCAGGGGGAAGCAAAGAGATCCACCTCTGGGGACCCCCATTTCTGAATCAGAAGGTTGAAGGTGCTGGGCTCCAATTGCCACTTGTGTGGGTGCAGGAGATTTCTGCTTAAATTGTCTGTCAGTGAGTTTGGTTTGCCAGGCAGGAATTGAGCTTGCAGATGGACTTGCATGTCCAAGGCTGTCTTCCACAAAGCCATGGCTAACCTGCAGAGTGGGTTCCCCCCCTGCTTGTTGATGTACCACAACTGTGGTGTTGTTTGGAGTTAGGGTCTGGGCAGCGTGGGGTTGAGTAAAGGGTAGTCCCTTGTTGTGGCTGCATGCTGCTGTCCACCAAAGAAACTCTGTCCTTAGACAGGGTATGACAGGAATGACAGTTTCTAGGTCCTGAGAATGTTGGCACCAAAGACTTTTTAAGTACCACTGAAGTTTCCTCATATGCAGTCTGGCATATCGAATTAGTAGAATGCATGAGGCTATGAACCCTAGGGCCTTCAGGATTTTCCTTGCAGATAGCTGGGTTCTGGTGGCCAATAGAGCGAAACTGTTCGTCAGAAAGGCTTGCTTTTCTGAAGTGAGGAATACCATCTGGGATGCTGTGTCCAAGCTTGCTCTCAGGAATACAATCTTTTGACTGGGCACGAGTTTTTATTCCTTTTTGTTGATGGTATAACCCAAGGATGTGAGAAGGTTCTTGACAAATGTCAGGTGCTGCAACAGCAATTCATGACTGTCCGGCTGTATCAGGCAGTCGCCCAAGTACAGGTAAATTTGAATATTTCTCTGCCTGTAGTAAGCAATGGCAGGAGCCAGGCATTTTGTGAATACCCTGGGAGCAGTGGATAAGCCAAAGGGAAGTGCAGAGAAATGATGATGCATAGGTCCTGCCCTGAAATGTACATATTTTCTGCATGACCCCCTTAGAGAGACGTGTAGATAGGCTTCTTGTAAGTCTACGGTGACTAACCAGGCATCCTTGGCTAGCATAAGTAGAAGCTGTTTCAGGGTGAGCATTTTGAATTTTGGTACCACCAGGAAGGTGTTGAGGATAGAAAGATCTAGGACTGGGCACCAAAAGCCTTATTTTCTGGGTACCGGGAAAAGTCTGGAATAGAATCCTTGACACATCTGTTCCGCTGGAACTGGATGAATAGCCCTGATAGACAGCAGGGATAGGACTTGGTTTTGTGCCTCTGCCCACTGGTTTGGAGGAAGATCTGAGAACCTTTTTGTGTTTGGCAGAGTGTGGAAGTAGAATTTGTACCCCTGGGATACAATGTTAAGGACCCAACAGTCTTTGGTGATGGACATCCCGTTTTCTGCATGAAGGGCAAGTTTTCCTCCTAGGGGCACAAGCAGCTGGGCAGAGGTGGGGAGTGGAGTTGAGAAGTCATTGGGAATTCTTTCCATAAGGGAGTGGCTTAGCACTCCCTGCTTTAGAGGGGGAGGCACGCCATTGCTCAAATCTCTGCATATTCTGAGACTGTAGTCTGGGGGGAGGTCTGTTTCCCCTGGGTCCAGTTTGAGATGGCCTAGAGGGGGCTGGAAAGGACCAATGTTTCGAGGGGCAATGCCTACTGAATCTAGGAGGCTGTACTTGCAAGAATTCTTTGACTGCACAGTTTTAGCTTTTTCTTCCATCTTTTTAAGAACTTCTTCGGCTTTGGTGCTGAACAGATTGTCCTTGTTCTAAGGAGCATCTAATAACTTTGATTTAACATGGTCTGCTCCTTAAGCCAAGCATGCCTTCTCAGTACAGAACCAGTGACTGCTGCCCTCCAAGATGCTTCTAGGGTGTCAAAGCTACACTGCAATGTATGCTTGCTGACTTGGCTTGCAGAATGCATAAGCATTTGCAATTCTTTATTTTCTGCGCAGTCTGTAAAGGTAGCTATTTTTTGCTTAATAAGTTCCATAATATGTTGTTGGTACTTCAGCATGTGAAACTGACAATTCAAAGCCCTAATGGTGAGAGTTGCAGAGGTATATACTTTCTTATCCCATCTGTCCAAAGCTTTGGAATCCCTGTCCGAAGGGTTGGGATTCTTAGCTGTAGTTGCTTTGATACCTTTAGGGCCCTGGGAAATGACCTCTGGGTCAGCAGTAGGATTTTTGAAAAGGAAATTGAGTCAGGTACTCTGTAGTACCTGTCTGGATTCCTAGGAGCAGGGGGTAAAGTATCAGGAGTAAGACTGGATTTCATAAAGACATCATCAACAACTTCCAGGACTGGGGGTATTGCTAAAGGCCTATTTTGTGGCAAGTCTAGAAATTCTCTGAGTCTCTTTTTGGACTGAGGATAGTTTTGGCATTCCAAATGGAAATGGTCTCAAAAGTACGTAAGGTTTCACCACAGAAAAATCTTCTGGAGGAGAGGCAGAGGGAATGGATTCCTCTGCATCTGAATCCTCATAAGCAGATAAGGGCTGTCTTCATAATAAGAACCCTCAGTCGTTGGACTCGGTCTGTTGAAGCTGCTGGGGACTGATCTCTCTTTCTCTTAGCAGCGGAAGGCTGACTTCCCCTTATCAGCATAATAAGGCTTCTGCCATTTTATGCATTTGATGTTGTGGCAAGGGAGCAGGTGCATGCGCCTTGGTAGTCAGTTTTCTATGCGTAGCGCATACTTTTGGCCTTAGAAAGTCGGTAGTTTGACAAAACTGAACTCGTCGGTTTCGGTCGAACATTGGTAGTGCGAAGAACTTCCTCAGAAGCCGCTGCATACTCAGCAGCTCCAGACCCATCCAAGAGACATCCGCAAGTTCCATAGTCGAAGAAGAGTCTCATGGCATACCGGACTCCAAATGGGTCTCTGTAGATGCCTGCGAATCCATTGTAGTGGGCATCAGGGGCTGAGAAAGCACCTCACTGAGTACCAGCAAACTGGCGACTAGCTTAACAGAAGCATCATCGGCAGCTTTGGACTTGTGCGGTCTGTCTCTGTCTTTATCCTTACATTTTTTTGGAATATCAGTAGTCGGATGGCTTACTGAAGCCATTTCGGAATACGGAGATCGAGAATGAAAGTATTTAGCGACAAAAGGGGCCTGATGACGAATGGTTCGGGCGTTGAACAAGGCACAAAACAGACAGCGAGGTACGTCGTAGTCTGGGACTAAACAGGTGATGCAGTAAGAATGAAAATCTCGGTGTGGTATTTGCTTTCCACAGGCAAGACAATAGTTAACCTTTTCTGACATCAGTTACAGCAAGAAGAATGGATCCCCAATGGGGTACTTAGTTTTAGAAGACTTCAAGATGATTCAATTCGTAAATGAAAACTCAGGTAGCGGCTGACCAGCACTCATGCGAACTGCTTCTGCTTCGGGCTCCTCACCAAGAAAGACTGATGTAATGGCGTCTGCTGCCTGTTTTTATACCCCTGACGACCTGATGTCAGTCCTGGAGTGACACCAACCAGCACAGAAATACCAAGTCTCAGATTCGGGCCGACTGAGGGCTACCTGCAGGCAGATAACCCAAGTGTGATGACTGCAACAGTGAAACACTAAGAACATCTAAACATTGGGTTACATGGATGGTTCCAATTCGAGCAGGCATATATTACATATGTAACAGAGCCTACAAATGGCTTCCTGAGAACTGGAATGGACTGTTATTTGGGACATGTGATTCCATCCATTAGACATACAACACTGCCTGATTATAATATTAAAAAATGTTACATTAAAAAAAGACATTAACATAAAAAAAATGAATGTAGGAGATGTCGTCCTTGCAGCAGTAGCAATTTTTCCATTCTATGGAGCAGGAAAAGCTATTTGAGAAATCAAGGAAATGGCATGATTATTGGAGAAAGTAAGTAATGCTACATTCGAGGCAATGGAAGAAGTTAATTTAAAAATGACTGCCATGAGAACTATGGTCTTACAGAACCGCATGGCATTAGATTTTGTTCTTGCTAATAAAGGAGGTACTTGTGCACTGATAGGAGAGGAATGTTGTACTGATAATGAACATGAAATCAGGAGTCACCTCAAGCTAATTGATGAAGTTGCTCAAAAAGCACAAATAGAAAAAGAAAGTACAGTTGTGTACACTTACCATAAACGTAGATGTTTGAGTGTATTCCCTGTTGCAGTCATCACATTTGGGTTATTACTGCCAGGTTAGTCTTCAGCCGGCCCGAATACCAGAGACTTAGAATTTCTGCGTCAGTTGCGGTCGCTTGAGGACTGATGTCAGGTCATCAGTAGTATAAAGTAAGGCAGCCAACGACATTACATCAGTTTGTCTTGCCCTAATCTGTCAGGAGCCCCCGAGTAGGAGGCCAGGCTCTAGTGGAAGAACCCTACCAGTGGAAAATAAATACCAATATGTCCCTTGTAACGGAAGGAGAACAATAAATAAGAATGGTAATAAAAGGAGAAACAGAAAAAAGGGGAAGGAGGGAGGGAAAAAGTACAGTTTTGTACCTACCATAAATGTAGATGTTCGAGTGTAGACACTGCTGCAGTCATTACACTTGGGTTATCCTGCCATCAGGCGGTCCCGCAGTCGGCCAGAGTTCCAAAGTCTTGGTCTGGCGCCGGTTGCTGTCGCCTCCTCCCTGACGTCAGTACGACATTTGTTTCTTAGGCATGGAGGCCTGTCCTGGAGAATGCTGTATTTGTTTCTTTGACTTTAAAGGAGGCTTAGACTTAGCTGAGGGTTTAATGCTTAACTGAGTAGGTCTGAAGACACCCTCTGTAGCTGTGGGTTACTCAGCTACTCCGGATCCCTCTGAAAGGTTAGTCTCGGTAGGCTGAAGAGCTTGTGTGTCTGAAGGCCCAGCCATCTCCACGTGGGAGTCAGAGGCGGCTTGTGGTTCTACAGAAGCGGTAGTCAGGGGCTGCGAAGGTGCCTCGCTGAAAACCGGAGAACCGGTGACTGGCCCAGAAGAGGCTTCGTAGTCAGTTTTGGGCCTTGGATGCCTATTCCTTGTCGTTGCGCTTTTTCTGTATTCTGGTTGTCGGAAGTTCCGACGGCATGGTATAATTGAATTTTCTACCAAAATAATGTTGGGCAAAATCAAACAGATGTTTAATAATGTGCTTGTTAAACCTAGCACAAACCCGACAACCAGTAACGTTGTGGTCCGGACCTAGGCATGGGATACAATAGGAATGAAAATCCTTATGAGGTATTTGCTTCCCACAAGAAATACAGTTAACTTTTACTGACATCGGTCTGAGACAAGAAAAAGTTTCCCCAACAGGGCTTAGCTTTGTAGAAGACTTCGGTTCTGGATTCGGAATGAAAATCTCGGGAGACGGCTGACCAGCACTTGCGAACTGCTTTTGCTTCAGGCACCGCGCGGCAAGAAAGACTGAAGAAAATGGCATCGGCTGCATCTTATATACCCCTGTCGCACTGACGTCAGGGAGGAGGCGACAGCAACCGACGCCGGACCAAGACTTTGGAACTCGGGTCGACTGCGGGACCACCTGATGGCAGGAAAACCCAAGTGTAATGACTGCAGCAGTGTAACACGATGAACATCAGGACTGCAACAGTGAATACACTCGAACATCTACATTTATGTACTGTACTATGTTCTTCGTGTTTCACTGTTGCAGTCATCATATTTGGGTTGATTTCCAAAGCTGAGAAAATGGGTGGAGTCAGTTAAGGAAACTGGGGGCTGGCTAGGATGCCCTGCAAGACTGCAGAGGCAAACCCTGCTCTGGATTTGGAGAAGAGAGGTAGGTGGTAATGCTTGGTAAAAGTGTAAACAGATGTCCAGGTGGCAGCCTCCAGGATGTTCCTGGTGGGGACTCCTCTGAGGAAAGCTGCAGAGGTGGAGGCTGCTATGGTGGAGTGTGTCCTGATCCCCCCGGGGGGGGGGGGGGCTTTCCATGCTGTTTGTAACAGAAACAGATGCAGTGTGCTATCCATTTGGAAATGGTTTGTTTGGAGATGGCTTTGCCTTCTCCCCTTGTAGCAAAGCTAACCTGCAATTGATCAGAGTAAGAGGGAATTAGTCTTATCTAGATAGAATCTGAGTTGTCTGTGCACATCTAGAGAGTGAAGAACCATTCCCCCTTTGTTCTGGGGATTAGGAAAAAAGGTGGACAAATGAATGGATTGGTTGAGAGCCACACTAGACACCACCTTGGGCATGAAGGATGGGTTAGTGCTGAGGGATACCCTGTCTGCATGGAAGATGATGAAGGGTTCCACAGCCATGAGTGCATGCAGCTCAGAGACTCTTCTGGCTAAAGTGATGGCCAAAAGGAATGCTGTCTTCCAGAAGAGAAATTTTAGCTATGCAGAAGCTGGTTCGAAAGGGGGAAGGGTGAGCTTTTCCAATACAAAAGTCAAGGTCTCAAGCTGGTGTTGGTGCCCTTCTGGGTGGCATCAAGTTGCTAGCCCCTCTTAGGAACTGCTTGATCAAAGAGTGTGAAAAGGGCTGCTCAGTTTGAAAATGAGCAGAAATAGCAGAGGCATGAATTCTTATAGTGGAGAAAGAGGCCACTGTGTAGTAGGTCAGCTAAGTAATCCACGATGACAGGGAGGGCTGTGCCATATTGGCTCCCTTAGCCTGGATCCAAGTGCAGAACCTTTTCCATTTATCAGCATAAGACTTTCTGGTGCTAGGGCGTCTGGCCTCACAGATAATATCTAGAGCCTGTTTACTGAGGTTGGCAGATTGGTTCGGGGTTAGGGAATAAATCAAGCTGCCAAATTGAGTGTCTGCAATTGGGGATGCATGAATTCCCCTTCCCTCTGGGTCAGGAGGTTTGGAATCTGAAGAAGATGCCATGGAGGCAGTGAGGACAGGCTGCACAGCAAGGGGTACCAGTGTTGCTGGGGCCAGTCTGGAGCTATAAGAATGGTCCTTGTTTTTTCCTCCCTTATTTTGAGCAGTACCCTGGGGATGAGAGGTAGGGGAGGAAAGGCATAGATCGATAGACTAACCCAGAAGGAGGACAAGGCATCCACTTTCTAAGCCATGCAGTGATGCCCCTGGTGCAGAATTTGCAGAGCTGATGGTTGGTTTGGGAGGCAAAGAGGTCGACCTTCTGGGTTCCCCAATTCTGAGTTATTAGGGTGAAGGTACTTCTGTTGAGTTGCCACTTGTGTGGATCCAGAAGATTTCTGCTTAATTGGTCTGCCATAGAGTTGAGAGAGCTTGGTAGGAAATGTGCTAACAGGTGTAGTTGCATGGCAGAGGGTGTGTGCCAAAGGGTCATGGGCAGCCTGCAGAGAGGGTAGGAGTGAGTCCCTCCCTGCTTGCTGATGTACCACATCACAGTGATGTCTGTTTTGATCAGGAGAGCCCCAGGGGAGAGAAGGGGCTTGAAAGCTATCAAGGCTTGCTGCACAGCCATCATCTCTTTTTGACCGATGTGCAGAGGGATTTGCTGTGGGCTCCATTGGCCCTGTATGCACCTGCCGTCCAAGTGTGCACCCCAAGCACAGTCTGATGCATCTATGGTGAGGGTATGGGTAAGGGGGGTGGGGATGGGGAGAAATGCAGTCCCTTGCTGAGGCAGCATGCTGTTGCCCATCAAATAAAATATTTTCTGAGGCAAGGAATTATAGGTAGAAGAGTTTCCAGGTCTTGAGAATGTTCACAAAGGCTCTTTAGGTACCACTGAAATTTCCTCATATGCAGTCTGGCATATTCAATGAGTAGTATGCATGATGGCATGAACCCCAAAGCTTGCAGGATCTTCCTTGCAGTTAGCTGGGGCATGGTGGCTAGTTCAGAGAAGTAGGTTCTAAGGAAAATGTGTTTCTCGGGTGTAAGGTATGCCATCTGGGATGCTGTGTCCAGACTTGCTCCCAGGAAGATTTTCCTTTGGATAGGCACCTGCTTGGATTTCTTTTCACTGACTGTGTACCCCCAAAGAGGTTAGGAGGGTCTATACAAAGGCCAGGTACTTGAGCAGCTTTTCCTGGCTGTATGCCTGAATAAGGCAGTCATCTAAGTATGGGTAAATCTGAATATTTCTTAGTCTGCAAAAGACAATGGCCAGAACCAGATATTTTGTGAAAACTCAGGGAGCAGTAAATAAGCCAAAGGAAAGCGCAGAGAACTGAAAGTGTTGAGATCCTGCCCTGAAGCGGAGATATTTCCTGCACGATTCCCTGATAGGAATGTGGAGGTAGGCCTCTTTTAGATCTAGGGTGGCTAGCCAAGCATCCTTGGAGAGCATGGGTAACAGCTGCTGGAGTGTGAGCATTTTGGGATCACCAGGAAGGTGTTTAGAATGGATAGATCGAGGATGGGGTGTCAGGTGCCCTCTTTTCTGGGTACCAGAAATAGTCTGGAGTAGAAACCTTGGCCTATCTGTTCTGCAGGAATGTGCTCTACTGCCCTCATAGAGAGCAGGGAAAGGATTTGCTTCTGAGCCTCTACCCACTGATTTGATGGTAGGTCTGGGAACCCTTTTGGGCTTGGAAGGTGTGGAAGGAAAATTTGTATCCTTGAGACAAACTTCAGAACCCAGTGGTCCTTGGTAATGGTGGCCCAGGTGCTTGACTGAAAGAGTTTTCCTTTTAGGGGTAACTGAAGGTGGGCAGAGGGAGTGGGTGGAGAAGGTGACTCATTGCGAGTTCTTACCATAAGGGGGTGGCTTAGAACTCCCTGGTTTTGAAGTGAAGTGGAGGTAGTCCACTGCTTAGATCTCTGCATTCCCTGTGGTTGCTGTCTGGGGGGGGGTCCATTTCCACGGGGTCTAGGCTGGGCTGGTTTATTGGGAGCAGGAAAGGACCAGTGTTTGGAGGGACAATGCCTACTGAACCTAGGGGGCTGGACCTGCAAGAAATCCTTAACTGTTTGCATAGATTTTGCTTTTTCTTCCATCTTTAATAAGACCTCTTCTGTCTTCGTGCAAAATAAGTTATCTTTGTGCAAGGGGGCATCCAACAATTTAGATTTGACATGGACTGGCAGGGGCTGTTCCTTAAGCCATGCATGCCTTCTAATGACAAATCCAGTGACTGCTACCCTGCAAGAAGCTTCTAGGGCATCAGAACCACAGCACAAGGTGCGTTTAGTTACTTAACTTGCAGAATGCATTAACTCTTATAAATCTTTAGATTCTGTCCAAGCAGGAAATGAGACATTTTTTGTTTGAGTTCCAAGGTATGTTGCTGAAATTTCAGCATATGGAATGGACAATTTAGTGCCCTGATAGCAAGAGTAGCTGAGGTGCATACTTATTTACCCATCTGTCCTATGCTTGGGAATCCCTGTCTGAGGGGGTGGGATTCTTACCAGATGTTGCTTTAATCCCTCTTGGCCATTGAGAAATGACCTCAGGGTCAGCTGTAGGATTTTTAAAAAGATATTTGTGAGTCAGGGACTCTGTAGTACCCATCTGGTTTTCCGGGAGCTGGAGGAAGGGCATCAAAAGTCAAGCTGGATTCAAGGAAAACATCCTCCACAACATCCAGGACTGGGAGGATGGCCAAGGGTCTATGTTGTGGAAACTCTAGGAATTCCCAGAGTCTCATTTTAGACGGAGGGTAGTCCTGACTCAACCATTGGAAATGCTCCCTTAAGGTATGCAGGGTTTCCCCAAAGGAAAAATCCTCTAGGGGAGAGGCTGAAGGAATGGAACCCTCTGTATCAGAATCCTCATAAGTGGAGAGGGGTTGCAAATCTTCATATTCAGATGCCTCAGATTCATCTAACTCTTGTTCAGACAAAACTACAGGGGACAGATCTCTCTTCCTTTTGAAGGGGGTAGCTTGGCTTCCCCTGATCAGCATAACGTCTTCCGGCATTTTAAGCATTTGAGACTGAGGCAAGGTAGCAGGCGCCTGAGAGTGGGTTGTTGGTTTCTTGGGTGTGGTTCATACCCTGGGCCTAAGAAACGGTCATTTTTGAAAGAACGGTAGTCGTGAAAGAAGACGTCTGTTTGTGCTGAGATTTGGTAGTGTGAAGGACTTCCTTGGAAGCCGGTGCCTGCTCAGCGGCTCCGGACCCATCCAAGTTAGAGACGACAGGATCCTTAGTCGAAAAAGAGTTTTGTGGCATACCGGACTCCGAAAGGGTCTTGGTAGCGGCTTGTGAATCAACAGAAGTGGGCATCAGGGGCTGCGAAAGCACCTCACTGAGAACCGCAGAACTGACGACTAGCTTAACGGAAGCGTTATCGGTAGGTTTGGACCTGTGCGGTCTGAGACTGTCTTTATCTCGTTTTTTCGGAAGATCTGCAGTCAGATGGCTTACCGAAGCCATATTGGAATTTGAGGACTGCAAGCGAAAATATCTGGCTACAACAAGGGCCCGACGACAGATAGTTCTGGCGTTGAACAAAGCACAGAAGCAAAAACAGGGAATGTCGTGGTCTGGGCCTAAACAAGTGATGCAGTAAGTGGAAGTCTCGGTGTGGTATTTGCTTTCTACAGGTGAAACAATTAACTTTTTCTGACATCGGTTAGTGAAAGAAAAAAAGGATCCCCAATGGGGTACTTAGCTTTAGAAGACTTCAACTTCAGTTCGGCAGACGAAAACTCAGGTAGCTGCCGACCGGCACTCATGCGAACTGCTTCTGCTTTGGGCTCCAGGGCAAGAAAGACTGATGTAATGGCGTCGGCTGCCTTACTTTATACTACTGACGACCTGACATCAGTCCTCAAGTGACAGCAACAGACGCAAAAATACTAAGTCTCTGGTATTTGGCCTGGCTGAGGGATACCCTGGCAGGGATAACCCAAATGTGATGACTGCAACAGTGAAACATGAAGAACATACATGGTTCTCTTGGCAGAATGATTCTATCAGCGGCTGGGGAGGAAAAATAATGCAGCTTATAATGGTCATAATTGGCATTTTAGGATGTACAAGCCTAATTGTTGTCAAGTATGGAACTGAATGTGTAAGACGACAGTCAGTACAGGTTTTGACAGTGGATCAAGTGCATCAGGTCCAAAACATCATACGATTTATGAAGTACTCAACCAATGAAGCTTGTACTGAATAAAATGAACAAAGATGAGTCCTCATTTCTGTTCAGGGGGAACTGTTATAGTACTGGGATCTCAAATAATTCTGAGACACCAGCTTATGGAAATCTTCCCTGAGCAGTGTGTGTGTGTGAACAATCTTTAATGTGAATGCCGGTGACATAAAATAATGCAAAGCTGCATGGAAATGCGTCTGGCTAAAAGGGCATCAGCCAAGAGAAGACTGTGCTTATGAATAATTCCTCTCAATCAAGGCATAATTATTAAAATAAATAAATATTTATGTTGAAAATAATTCCTCTAATAATCAGATGTCAGACAACAGACAAACCAGCTATTTGCAGTGGTTTTTAGAATTGTCAGCTCAGCTATTTGTTAGTGAATAAAATAGAATGGAAATGTCACGCACTGGCACACACTGATGTATTGTAACAGCAATGAATGGCTCTTCTATTACAAGTTGTATAAACATGTATTAATCAGTAATTTTCCATTTCTGTCAAAACATTTTTAAACCATATGTGTAAAGAATAAAAAGCTTCTAAAACACATGATTTGTAAAATGTGCATATATGCCATAAACAAAGAATAAGAAAATGTATATTCTATTTCATACATTGTCTATAGAACGAATGACAGGAGCAGATGCTGTGCTGCAGATTTTATATGAAGTTTTTAAGCTTTTGTATTGTATTACTTTGTAAGTTGCAAATTTTCATTAATTCTGAATTATTCAACAGTAGTAATAATATAAATAGTAATTGCAGCAATATTAAAAGTAAGTAGTATTTCTGATTAGAAAGGTAAAAAGAAAATATGATGACAAAGCTGAAGCAAAAAATGCTTATGTCTACTTGTCACCAAAAAAGGAAAATATGTTTTAATAGTATTTTTAAATAAATACATGACTAATTTAGGACACGTTGCATGACCAATTTAGGACATAATGCATGTCTAAAGAGGCAGGACTGCATCTGTCAAAATAGTATATAAAGGGCTGTACTTGAAGTCAGTCAGATACTGAGAAATAAACTGTACTGACCCTGGGATGCCTTGCTTTGTTGATCATTTATCTTTCTTGCTCTTCTAACTGCCTGTATTTTATCCTCATAGGTGCCGTGCTCATAGATACTTTTACATGGACAAACCATGCAGTCTGCAAGTTTATTGGAAGATGAGAGGGGTGAGAAATCAGATCCGGAAAGGGATCTAGTACCCAAGGAGAGTACGTCAGATGAGACCGTAGGAGAGGAAAAGTACAGTTTTGTACCTACCATAAATGTCCAATAGGTATGCATCTGCAGTCATTACATATGGGTTGTCCTGCCTCAGGCAGCCCTTCGGTCGGCCGGATTCCAAAGTCTGGGTCCGGCGTCGGCTGATGTCGCACTTTCCCCGACGTCAGAGCGCCTGGGGTATAAAAGCATCAGCCGACGCCATCTTCCTCAGTTTTTCTTGCCCCAGATGCCCTCTAAGGAAGGCTAAATTTGGAGAGATGCATTTAAAAATCCAAACATGCACAATAATATAAAAACAAATACACCATAATAGATCCCCCCAGCTAGCTATAAGAGGGGTAAGTACCCAAAAAATACCACAGAGGGGAAGGAGGGAGGGTAAACCTGACTGCAGATGCATACCTATCGGACATCTACATTTATGGTAGGTACAAAACTGTACTATGTCCTTCAAGGATGCATCTGCAGTCATCACATATGGGTAGATTACCATAGCCAATCTGGGGGTGGAGGAACTATGTAAAGGATGGTGTAGCTAAAATGCCCTGCAGGACTGCCGTAGCAAAGCCTGCTCTGGATCTGGAATATAAAGGTAAATTGTAATGCTTGGCAAATGTATGCACGGAGCTCCATGTAGCAGCTTCTAAAATGTCCTTGGTAGCCACCCCTCTTAAGAAGGCTGTGGAGGTGGCTGTGGCTCTTGTGGAATGAGGTCTAATGTTAGCTGGCACAGATTTCCATGAAAGGAGTAACAGAAACGAATGCAATTCCCTATCCATTTTGAAATTGTCTGTTTGGAAATTGCTTTTCCTTGTGTACCAGCAGCATATGCTACCAACAGTTGGTCAGTTTTTCTGTAACCTTTAGTTCTGTCCAAGTAGTAGCGCAACTGTCTGTGTATGTCCAGGGTGTGCAGAAGTTTCTCCCCTTTGTTTTGTGGATTTGGAAAGAAGGTAGGCAAGTGAATAGCTTGATTTAATGAAACCCTGGATACTACCTTTGGCATAAATATAGGATTGGTTCTCAATGAAACTCTGTCCTGATGAAAAATAAGGAACGGCTGTACTGCCATAAGGGCCTGTAACTCAGATACTCTTCTTGCTGAGGTTATGGCCAGAAGGAAAGTAGTCTTCCAAGACAGGAACTGTAGTTCTGCAGATGCTGCTGGTTCAAAGGGAGGCAGTGTTAGTTTTTCCAACACGAAGTTAAGGTCCCAAATAGGTAGAGGTGGTTTCCTTGGAGGATTGATGTTTTTGATTCCTCTTAGAAACTGTCTTAGGAGAGGATGAGAGAAAACAGGTGGATCAGTATTGTACTCTGCTGAAATTGCTGAAGCATGAATTTTAATGGAAGAGTAAGACAGACCATTGTGGAACATTTCTGCCAAGTATTCCAGGATATGTGCCATGTTCATCACTGTCGCATCTAGGCCCTTTGTGTTGCTCCAAATGTGAAATCTTTTCCATTTTGCTGAATATGCCTTTCTTGTGGAAGGCCGGCGAGCTTCCATAATAATATCTTTCACTCTCTGGGATAGCTTGTCCTGAGGAGGAGTCAAGGTATTTTCCAGGCTGATAGTTGCAAGGTTTTCAGGTTGGAATGCAGAGTTTTGTAATTGTGCTGTGTCAGTAGAAGTGGCCATAGAGGAAGAGGCCATGGTTTCGTGCGTGACAGGCTCTAACAGTGGGTACCAGTGCTGTCTTGGCCAGTCCGGAGCTATCAGAATCACTTTTGGTTGCTCTGTCCTGATCTTCAGTAAAACCTTGGTCATTAATGGGAGAGGTGGAAATGCACACAGTTAGAGTTCTCCAGCTGAAAGAGAGGGCGTCCACTTTCCATGCTTGTGGATGGTATGTCCTTGAGCAGAATTTCTTCAGTTGATGATTGTGGGGGGAGGCAAAAAGATCTAAGTCCGGCCTCCCCCATGATTGTGTTATCTGTAGAAAGATGTCTGGGTGCAGCATCCATTCGTGTGCATCCATGATATTTCTGCTTAAGCTGTCCGCCAGTATATTGTCTTTCCCTGGCACAAACTGGGATTATAGCTGTATATTGAGTTTCAAAGAAAGTTCCCATGAATTCATTGCCAGCCTGCAAAGAAGATAGGAATGGGTGCCTCCTTGCTTGTTTATGTACCACATAACCGTGGTGTTCTCTGTCCTTATTAGCAGATGGCCATGATGCAGAAAGGGTTTGAAGGCTTCGACTGCATGTATCACTGCCAGCATTTCTTTTTGGTTTATGTGCATGCGTAGCTCTTTTTGTGACCATAGACCTTGAATGCATCTGCCCTCCATGTGCGCTCCCCCCATCCGTGGTCTGAAGCGTCTGTTGTAATGGTTTGGTTGGCTATTGGTTTGCTGAAAGGCAGACCCCTGTTTGGCTTGCTTGAGCCCACCACAGAAATTCCTTTTGAAGGCATGGAATGAGTGGTATGAAAGTTTCCAGGCTGTGACTGTGCTGAGTCCATAAACTCCTTAGGTACCATTGTAGTTTCCTCATATGCAGTCTTGCTTGCGGAATCAGAAGGATGCAAGAAGCCATGTAACCCAGGGCCTGCAGGATTTTCCTTGCAGTCAGCTGGGTTTGTCTTGTCAGATTTTTGAAGTAATCTGGTAGTTGATTTTGTTTTTCTTCTGTGAGGAAGGCCATTTGGGTGGTTGTATCTAGATCTGCACCCAGAAAGGTTATTCTTTGGGATGGAACAAGTCTTGATTTGTGAAAGTTGACTGTATATCCCAAGGCCTGAAGTATGTGGATGGCATAATTCAAGTGTTCTACCAAAGTTTGTTGGCTGTCCGCTTGTATAAGGCAGTCGTCCAGATATGGGTATATTTGAATCCCCTGAAGTCTGCAGTGTGCAATTACTGATGCCAGGCATTTCGTGAATACTCTGGGCACAGTAGATAAGCCAAAGGGCAATGCTGAGAATTGATAATGCTCTGACCCTGCAAGAAATCTGAGGTGTCTTCTGCAACTTTGTCCGATAGGGACATGCAGGTATGCCTCCTTGAGGTCTAGAGTTACCAGCCAAGACCCCTTGCCCAGCATGGGAAGGAGCTGCTGTAGAGTCAGCATTTTGAACTTTGGCACAATGAGATAAGTATTCAGTGCGGACAAGTCGAGAATAGGCCTCCATTGTTTTTCTTTTCTTGGCACAAGGAATAGTCTGGAATAAAATCCTTGGCCTTGTTCTGAGAGAGGGACCTTTTCTATAGCTTTCATTTGCATTAAGCTGGAAATTTGTTTCAAAGCCTCTGCCCTTTGATTCGGTGGCAGGTCTGGCATGCCCTTTCTTTTTGGTAATGTGTGGAAATGAAACCTGTATCCTTTGTCTATTATTCGTAGTGTCCATTTGTCCCTTGTAATACTGTGCCAATTTTCTGAGAATAAAGAAAGCTTTCCGCCCAAAGGTGCTTCCAATAGAGCCCTGGTTGGCGGTGTCAAAGTAAAGTCATTGAGCCTGTCCTTGTGCAGCAGTTGAAGGACCTGCATTACCTCTCTGGTTGAGAGGCTGCCATTGACGTCCTCTGTAGGAGCCTCTAGCTTGCCCTCTACCTCTGGCACGCCTGTTCTTGCCTCTCTGAAACCTCTCTGGGTCTGGAAAGGACCAATTCTTGGAAGGCCAATTCCTGCTGAATCTTGGTGGTTGTACTTGGAGAAAATCCTTGACTGTTTGTACGGATTTAGCCTTTTCTTCAAATTTCTTTAGGACCTCCTGAGCCGTGGAGCCAAACAACTTTTGCTTTTCCAGAGGAGCATCCAGCAGTTTTGCTTTAACATGGTCTGGCAGAGATTGTTCCTTCATCCAAGCATGCCTACGTATGACTGCGCCAGTCATAGCTGACCTACATGAAGCTTCCAATGCATCATAACCACATTGCAAGAAATGGTTGCTAACCTGTTGTGAGTTATGTACCAGATCCTGAAGTGACTTGCGGTCTAGGGGGTCAGGAGAAGACAGTTTTTTATGCAATTCATCTAACAAATACTCTTGGTACTGTATCATATGAAACTGACAATTTAATGCCCTCATAGAAAGAGTAGCAGAAGTATACACTTTTTTACCCCATCTCTCTAAAGCTCTGGACTCCCTTTCAGAGGGGAGAGGATTTTTAGCAGTGGCAGCTGCAATCCCTTTAGGGCCCTGGGAAATAGTTTCTGGATCAGCAGAGTGGGCCTTGTAAAGGTAAACATGTGAGTCCGGGACCCTGTAGTACCTATCGGGTTTGGCAGGAGCCGGAGGGAGAGAATCACGGGTTGTGCTAGAGTCAGAGTACACATCATTAATGACATTCAAAACAGGAGGAATAGCTAAAGGCCTATGCTGAGGCAAATGTAAAAAGGTCCTTAATCTTTTCCTGGAATTAGAGAATTCCTGGCCCTGCCATTGGAAATGCTCTCTCATGGTGTGTAGTGTCTCCCCAAAGGAAAACTCTTCAGGAGGGGAGGCCGAGGGAATAGATTCCTCTGCATCAGAATCCTCGTAGGCCGAAAAAGCCTCCTCCTGGGGGTCCGAGAGAGTAGAGCCATCAGAGGCCTCATCTGAGGAATGGGGATCAGAGGGCTCAACCCTGGGCCTTTTGTCTGGAGGAGGTTGAGAGCCCCTGTCCGGATGAGGTTGAGCCCCCCTAATTAAGGAGATAAGATCCTCTGCTAAGCTTAGAATCTGTGAACCAGTAGAGGGTCCCCGAGAAATAACCTTGGGAGGCAAAGCTTTTGAGAGTTTAGCAGCTTTAGCCTTGGAGAATGCCTTAATGGACATGGATGCAGGAGGCCTGGCTGCACCACGTGCTGGTGTAGATTTGTCTAAAGGAATGGTGTCGGAAGGTTCCAGAACACCAGTTTCTGTTGGAAATTCAATAACAGACTCAGCCGGGGCCTCCTGAACAGAGGTAGTCGGTTGAGCGGTTTCGGTAATTGGAAGTACCAAGGACTCTGTTTCAGCCGAGACAGAGACACTCGTGGTAGGCCTGGCCGTGGTTTCAGCCGAAACCGCGGCCCGCGTGTGTCGGTCCTTGTCCTTCCGTTTCTTAACTAAATGAGAAGTCGGAGTCTCCGACTGCATCTTATACGCAAAACTAGCCCCAAAGAATTCCTCTGCAAACTCCGCCCGACGTCTAAGAGTGCGTCGGTTGAAGGAAGCACAGGCTGAACAGGCCGAGACGTCGTGGTCTGGGCCTAGAGAGGGTAGGTAGTAAGAGTGGAAATTCTTATGAGGTATTTGTTTCCCACAAGTTAAACAATTATTAACTTTATCTGACATCGGCTGAGGCAAGAAAGAGTCCCCAATGGGGTACTTAGCTTTTTGAAGTCTTCGGTAGCTGAATTACAGGAGCTGGCCGACCGGCACTTGCGAACTGCTTCTGCTTCGGGCACCACACGGCAAGGAGGACTGGGGAAGATGGCGTCAGCTGATGCTTTTATACCCCAGGCGCTCAGACGTCGGGGAAAGTGCGACATCAGCCGACGCCGGACCCAGACTTTGGAATCCGGCCAACCGAAGGGCTGCCTGAGGCAGGACAACCCATATGTGATGACTGCAGATGCATCCTTGAGGGACATCTACACCAGCCGAGGTCAAAAAGGGGCGATGAGGATCAAGGTGGCCTTGAGGTGTTGAGCTTTCTGAAGCACACTGGGAATGAGAGAAGTAGGGGGGGGTAGGCATAAAGGAGACCAGGAGGCCAATCATGGACTACAGCATCTGTGGAGGACTCCCCGGCTGGGGCGATCAGAGCAAAATACTGGCTGCATTTGTGATTGAGAGGGGACGCAAACAGATCACAGCTCAGACGACCCCAGTGAAGGAAAATCTCTCTCACCATGGAGGAATTCAGGGACCACTCATGAGGACTCAGGATGGTCCTGCTGAGTCTGTTGGCTAACATGGACTCCCGGGGAATGTGCATTGCTAGAAGAAAGCGCCCCGAGGACACCGCCCAGTCCCAAATCCTCATGGCCTCTAGACAAAGATATGAACATTTGCCCCCTTGTCTGTTGATGTACCACACAAAGTACAGTTGTGTATACTTATCATAAATGTAGATGTTCGAGTGTATTCACTGTTGCAGTTATTACATTTGGGTTATCTGCTTGAAGGTAGCCCACAGTTGGGCCTGATGAACAAAGTCTTGGGTCCTGCGTCGGTTGCAGTCCCTTCTTCCATGACGTCAGGTCGTCAGGGGTATAAAACATGCAGGCGACGCCATTACACCAGTTTTTCTTGCCCCAGATGTCAGATGCCCCCCCTAATGGGAAGCAATTAATTATAGAAATACAATGATATATCTCCAACAAAAAAGCAAATACACCAAAAAGCTTTTAAGCCTAGTAAAGGAAAGTAGAGGTATAGCCAAAAAACGTAAGGGGCTGGAGGGAGGGTAACCAGGACTGCAACAGTGAATACACTCGAACATCTACATTTATGGTAAGTGTACACAACTGTACTATATTATTCATGTTTCACTGCTGCAGTCATTACATTTGGGTAGATTCCCAAAGCTATGGTTGGGAGGAGGAAATTAGATAGCATTAGGACCAGCTAAAAGGCCCTGCAAGACTGCAGCAGCAAAGCCAGCTCTGGATTTAGAGAAAATTGGCAAATGATAATGCTTGGTGAAAGTATGTACAGAACTCCAGGTAGCAGCTTCTAGGATGTCCCTGGTAGGACTCCTCTGAGAAAGGCTGTAGAGGTAGATGCAGCCCTGGAGGAGTGAGGTCTGATCCCCTGTGGGATAGGTTTTCCATGGTGCTTATAGCAGAAATGAGTGCAACGGCCTATCCATTTAGAAATGGTTTGCTTTGAAATAGTCCACCCCTCTGCCCCTGCAGCAAATGCCACCAGCAGTTGTTCAGATTTCCTTTGAGGTTTAGTCCTGTCCAAGTAGAATCTGAGTTGTCTGTGCACATCTAAATAATGCAGTGTTCGTTCCCCTTTGTTCTGTGGATTGGGACAGAAGGTTGGCAAATGAATGGACTGATTAAGAGCCACACTGGATACCACCTTGGGCATGAAGGATGGACTGGTTGTGAGGGACACCCTGTCCACATGAAAGATGATGAAAGGCTCCACTGCCATAAGGGCCCGTAATTCAGATACCCTTCTTACTGAAGTGATTGCTAAAAGGAAAGCTGTTTTCCAAGAAAGAAATTTTAAGTCTGCAGTAGCAGCTGGCTCGAAAGGAGGTAGAGTAAGTTTCGCTAAAACAAAGTTAAGGTTCCAGGTTGGGGTTGGAGCTCTCCTGGGTGGTCTCAAATTTTTTGCCCCTCTGAGGAACTGCTTGAGCAGTGGATGAGAGAAGAAGGGAGGTTCTGTGCTATAATGAGCTGAAATGGCTGAGGCATGAATTTTGATGGAGGAAAAAGACAGGCCCTTGTGAAGCATCTCAGTTAAGTATTGTAAAATCTGAGGTAAATTGGGTGCTGCTGTGCTCATTCCTTGAGATTGGTTCCAAGCACAGAATCTTTTCGATTTTTCAGCATAAGATTTTCTAGTACTAGGCCTTCTTGCCTCTAAAATGATATCCATCACAGATTTACTGAGGGATGGCAAAGGAGAGATTAGGTAATTAGCCAGGCTGCTAGGTTCAGTGTTAGAAGCTGAGGGTGCAGAATCTGGTTCTCCTGCTGAGACAACAGGGAAGGAGTCTGAGGCAGGTGCCATGGGGATAACCGTGACACACTGCGCAGGAGGGGGTACACCAGTGTTGGCGTGTCCAGTCTGGAGAAATCAAAATCATCCTTGGTTTGTCCTGTTTGATTTTTTTGTAGTACTTTGGAGAGGCAGAGGGGGGAAGGCATAGACTGATAGTTTTTTTTTTTTTTTTTTTTTTACAGCTGAAGGACAGAGCATCCACTTTCCAGGCTTGTTTGTGGGGAGTCCTTGTGCAAAATTTTTCCAATTGGTAGTTCTGGGGAGAGGCAAACAGGTCTATATCTGGGCTCCACCATTTGCTTGTCAACCTGTTGAAAATCCTTGGTTCCAGTTTCGACTCGTGTGGGTCCATGAGGTTTCTGCTTAGTTAGTCTGCCAGTGCATTTAATTTTCCTGGCAGATGAGCTTATAGGTGCACTTGGTAACTCAAGGCTGTGTTCCACAATGCCATGGCTAGTCTGTAGAGGGGGTAAGAATGTGCACCCCCCCCTGCTTATGTACCACCTAACCGTGGTCTTGCCCATCTTTACCATTAGTTGTCCTGGAAGAATGTGGCCCTTGAAGGCTGTCAGGACATTCTGTACAGCTAACATTTCTTCTTGACTGATATGCAGGTGCATTTGACTTGGGTTCCATTTGCCCTGAATGCACTTCCCTGTCAAGTGAGCCCCCACATGCATAATCTGATGGGTCTGTTAGGGTTTGTGTGGCAGGGGGTGATGTGAAAGGTAGTCCCTTGTTTTGGTGGCAGGCCTCTGCCCACCAAAGGAACTCTAGGCGTAGGCAAGGCATGATAGGAATCATTGCTTCTAGATCCTGAGAATGATGACACCATAGGCTTTTTAGATACCACTGTAGTTTCCTCATATGCAGTCTTGCATATGGAATTAAAAGAATGCAGGAGGCCATGAACCCCAAGGCTTGCAGTATTTGTCTTGCAAATAGCAGGGTTTTTGTGGCCACTTGTTTGAAGTAGGTTGTCAAATGAATTTGTTTCTCTGGTGTGAGGTAGGCCATCTGGGAAGTTGTATTCAAGCTTGCTCCCAGGAATATAATTTGTTGACAGGGTACCAGCTGTGATTTCTTTTCATTTATGGTGTACCCCAGACAAGTTAGAACCCTTTGTACAAAGGCCAGATGATTCAAAAGTTATGTCCTGGCTTTCTGCCTGAATTAGACAATCGTCCAGGTATGGGTATATTTGAATATTTATTTGCCTGCAAAATGCAATAACTGGAGCTAGGCACTTTGTGAAACCCTAGGCGCAGTAGATAAGCCAAAGGGCAGTGCAGAGAACTGATAGTGGGTGTAGCCTGCTTTGAAGCACCTGGTCTCTTCTGCAAGATTCCCTGATTGGGATGTGCAGGTATGCTTCTTTTAAATCTGGTGCTGCCAACCAGGCATCTTTGCCAAGCATAGGAAGTACCTGGTGAAAAGTCAGCATCTTGAATTTTGGAATCTCCAAACAGGTGTTTAGAGTAGACAGGTTCAGGATAGGACACCATAAACTGTCTTTTCTGGGTAACAGGAAAAGTCTCTAATAGAAACCTTGTCCCTTTTCCTCTTCGGGTACCAGTTGAATAGCCCCCTATTCTTAAGAGAGACAGTACTTGTTTTTGGGCCTCTGCCCACTGATTTGGGGGTAGGTCCGGCCACCAGCTTGGTGTTGGCAACGTGTGGAAGTGAAATCTTTATCCCTGGGAAACTATATTTAAAACCCATTTGTCTTTGGTAATAAGTTCCCAGTTTTTTGCATGAAGAGCAATCTTTCCCCCCAAAGGGGCAGTCAGTTGATAAGTGCTTGGAAATTTTAAAAGGAAGTCATTGAGACTTTCCCATAGGGGGGAGTCTTATTACTCCCAGATTTGGAAGTGGAGGCACCCCACTGCTTAGTCCTGTGTGTCCCCTGGGACTGAAACCTGGGGGTTTTGCTGTGTCTGGGTTTGGCTTGAGAAGACCTGGAAGGGGCTGGAAAGGACCAATTCTTAGAGGGCCAGTGCCTACTAAATCTAGGAGGCTGAACTTGTAAGAAATATTTAACAGTTTGCCTAGATTTAGCTTTATCTTCCATCTTTTTAAGAATTTCCTCAGCCTTGTTGCCAAACAGGTGGTCCTGATTTAAGGAAGCATCCAACAATTTAGCTTTAACATGATCAGGGAAAGATTGTTCCTTAAGCCAAGCATGCCTTCTAAGCACAGACCCAGTAACAGCGGCCCTGCAAGAGGCCTCTAATGAATCAAAACCACATTGTAAAGTAAGTTTTCCAACTTGTTCAGCAGACTGTATTAAAATCTTGCAATTCTTTATTTTCCACACAGTCAGAAATCAACATCATTTTCTGTTTAAGCACTCCAATAACATGTTGCTGATACTTTAACATATGAAACTTTTAGTTATGTACTTACCATAACTTTAGATGTTTGGGATCCATCTCGCCTACATTCTGTACTGATGGGTTCGGAGCCGATCCTCGGCTCCGACTCGGCACGCTATACTATAGAGCGAAGTCTCTAATTGGCTGAGCTATTCTATATCCCAGGATGCACCACCACCACTTCCCCAGATCTTGTTTGTCCGCACACATGCACACAGTCATAGACAGCTGAAATAACATTGCCAGGTGTTTCAAGATGAAACGGCTAAACTGAACCGTCCAGTCTCTTCTGATCTCCAAGGCAGGGGGAAGGAGGGAGGGTTATTAGGAATGTAGGCAAGATGGATCCCAAACATCTAAAGTTATGGTAAGTACATAACTAAAAGATGTTATGTGATCCTATCTCGCCTACATTCTGTACTGATGGGACAGCGTCCCTAGCACCTGATTCCTGGGTGGCTCACTGGAAAACACTCCTGAGAACTGTGGAACCGAAGGAAGCTCGCCCCCGAGATGCCACATCCAATTTGTAATGAGAAATAAAGGTGTGAGGAGAAGACCAGGTAGCCGCAGCACAAATGTCACTAATGGCAAGCTTGGAATGAAAGGCTGTCGAAGTAGCCATAGCCCTTGTAGAATGAGCTTTCACAGAGGTTGTAAGCTCTCTATTAGAAAGAAAATAAGTATGACTGATACAGTCTCTGATCCACTTGGCAATAGTGACCTTCGTGATGGCTTTGCCCAATTTATTGTCTGAAAAGGACACAAACAACTGATCTGTTTTCCGTGTTTGATGCGTCCTATTTAAGTAGAAACGCTGTGAACATCCATTCCGCTCTGAGTAGTTGGGGAAGAAAACTGGGAGTTCCAATGACTGTTGGAGACAAAAGCTAGAACAAACTTTGGGAACAAAGGATGGATTAGGCCTGAGGGATACTCTATCCTTGTGAAAAAAACAGGTACGGTGGTTTGACACATAGTGCTTGGAGTTCCGAAACTCTTCTGGCTGATGTAATTGCCACCAAAAAGGCAGTCTTCCAAGAAAGAAATTTCAAGTCACAAGTTGCTGCCGGTTCGAAGGGGGAAGAGGTCAAAGCACCTAATACGAAATTAAGATCCCACGGAGGAGCGGGATGAGAAATCGGAGGTCGTAGCAGCCCAGCACCTTTCATGAAGGCTTTACACAACTTATTGCTCATCAAAGGTGGGTCTATACTTTCATGAAAATTAGAAATAGCTGCTAATTGAACCTTAATGGTAGAGACCGAAGAACCTTGATTGAATAAGGAAGCCAAAAATTTCAAAACTTCAGACACCGGGGTAGTAATGGGATCTAATCCCCGGAGTTGGGCCCAAACGGCGAATCTCTTCCATTTGCTGTTATACATCTTCTTAGTCGAATTCTTGTGGGCCGAGGACAAGATATGTATGACTTCAGAGTCCAAAACCTGGTTCCTGACTATAGTCGGAAGTGAAGGAGCCAAGCTGTTAACCTCAATGAGTGAAGGGACTGATGAAGCTGTCCCGACTGGTGGATCAAGAGATCTGGCACCTGGTCCAGGAACCATGGACCGTCCAGTGCGTACTTCCGAAGAAAGGGCAGCCAGACTTGACGAGGCCAGTATGGGGCAACTAAAATCATCTTGCACTGCAAGTGAATCACCTTCTGGATCACCCTGGGAAGAAGGGGAACCGGTGGAAAGGCGTACAGTAGGCCGGTGGGCCAAGGTTGGACTAGGGCGTCCTTGGGAAACCCCCCCGGAACTGGTGTGAGAGAGAAGAACTGTAGACATTTCGTGTTGAGGGGAGTTGCAAAGAGGTCGCAACAAGGAGTTCCCCATCTTCTGAAGATCTGAGTTGCCACTCTGTCATTCAGAGACCACTCATGCGGGGAGAGAATAGTTCTGCTCAGTCTGTCGGCTATCACATTGGATCTCCCCGGAATGTGTGTTGCTACCAAGAAACGGTTGGTTGCAATAGCCCAATCCCATACTTTCATGGCCTCTCTGCAAAGGGGATAGGACCTGGTCCCTCCCTGCTTTTTCAGGTACCAGACTACTGACATGTTGTCGGACTGAACGGCAATCATGCCCTGGGGGAGGTAACTGTGTAGTGCTTGTAGCGATAGAAGCACCGCCCTCATTTCCAGTATATTGATGTGTGGAGAACTCTCGTCGGGGTGCCACTTGCCTTGGACTGACCTGCCCAGGTAATGTCCCCCCCACCCCGTCTGGGAGGCGTCCGTAGTCAAAGTGGCCACTGGAGGTGGAGGAACGAAGGGTCGCCCCTGATCCAGGTTGGAGGAAAGAAGCCACCAACGGAGGTCCTGTTTGCACGTCTCTGTGATTATAATGAGGTGACTGAGAGGGAGATCCTGATACGACCACTGGACTGACAGGAGCCACTGGAGAATCCTCATGTGCAATCTTGCTAAGGGAACTAGGAGAACGGTAGCCGACATGGAACCCAACAGTTGTAGGACCATCCTTGCTGGGGCTCGGCGTTTGGAGAGCAATGCTCGGACTTGAGATTGTAATGTTTCTATCCTCTCTGTAGGAAGATAGACCCGCATTTGCTTTGAGTCTATCTCTACTCCGATAAACCGTATGCGCTGAGATGGCAGCAACACCGACTTTGCCCAATTGAAGGTGATTCCTAGGGAGTTGCCTAGAGAAATAGTGGCTGCTAGGTTTTGTAAGAGTAGACGCCTGGAGGTGGCAGTTAGGAGCCAGTCGTCTAGGTATGGAAACACCTGGAATCCTAGACTTCTCAGGTGAGCAGTCACCACCGCCAAACATTTGGTGAACACCCCGGGGGCTGTGGTGAGACCAAAAGGCAGTGCACAGAACTGAAAATGACCGTCTCCCAGGCTGAAGCGCAAGTGTCTCCTGATCTATCAGGATGTGATAATAGGCGTCCTTGAGATCTATGGAGCACATCCAAACACCTTTCTCCAGCAGCGGGAGAATGGATTGTAAGGTGACGATCCGGAACTTGGACTTCTTGACAGAACGGTTGAGCTTGCTGAGATCCAAGATGGGCCTCATGTCCCCGGTCTTTTTTGGCACCAAAAAGAATCTCGAGTAAGTCCCTAATCCGGTCTGGTCTTCGGGGACCGGTTGGATGACTCCTTTTTGAAGCAGCTTTGAAATTTCGATGGCTGCGAGATCCCGTTGACTGGGTGGTGGGTCCGGGATTTTTCAGGATAGTGGGGGGGGGGGCTGAGAAAAGGGGATGTTGTAACCTCCGGCAATGATCTGGAGCACCCATCGGTCCTGAGTGATATTCTCCCAGGCCTTTAGGTGCCTCAAAAAATGACCCCCAACTGGCTCCGGAGCGGTGCAGTCGGGCAATCCTTCAGGGATGCTGGAAGGTTGAGGAGCCACGAAAGGACTCGCGGTCTCCAGTGTTGCGGGGGCCTCTGCCGCCTCTGGGACGGCGTCTTCCTGAAAAATTTCCCCCTCCTCTGCCTCTAGAAGGGGGATCATCCTGCTGTGAGGGGTAAGTCGTCTGAGATTTGCGGAACCACATTTTCCCCCCTCTTCTAGCCTTGGGATAAGGCCGGAAGGGAGTGGAAAACCGTGCCCCTACAGCAGTCAAGGTCTTACCCTCTTGTTCACAGCGGGTCAAGGTGTCCTTCACCTTGGGTCCAAACAAGGACCACCCATCAAAGGGAGCGTCGGCAAAGGAAGACTTGAAGGCCTCCGCAAAATGACACAGGCGGAGCCAGGCTTGTCTCCGTAGAGCAACACCTGTACCCGCCGCTCTACTCGCCCCTTTGGCCGCATATGAAATGAGCCTCATGGACGAGTTCGATATTGATGACAGGGTAGCCAACTGAGAGCTAACTGTCTGGGCCAACTGCTCAGGTAGGTTACCAGAGAGGGTATCTGAAAGCTCCTTGACCAGATCCCTCTGAAGTCTGGTGAAGTGCGTCAGGTAATTCAGAGACCTTAAAGTAAAGGCTGCTGAAGTAAGGGTGCGCTTCCGTGCGATCCATACTCCTGGACTCTTTATTAGGAGGATGGACGGACGTCGAAGCCTCTGCCACATCTTGCTGGGTAGCAGATGCCACCACCAGGGCATCTACGGCCACACCTTTAGATAAGAATTCCTTTTCAGGGGGGGCTGACAGAAATTTATTCGGCGAGCTGGCACGGTTCCACAGAATCCGGTGCTCCCACAGAGAGATCAAATCCAGGAGCTCATCGAAGGGCGGAGACACCCAGGAGGCGGAAGGCTGAGCCCCGAAGGCCTTGAGGAAGACCGACTTCTCAGCGGAAGGGGGTTTGGACTGCCAGTCGCCTCGTTGCTTGAGGATTTCTAAGATGTCCACAAAGGAGACATCATCCGAGGACGACTTGGAGGACCCCTCTGCATCATCGAGGTCGGTGTCCGAGGTGAGAGACTCATCAGGCGAGTCGACGTGCTTCCTCTTACACTGTCTCTTCCTGGGAGGTTCCTCCGAAGAAGCCTCGGAAGGACCCCCAGGAAGGGAGGAATCCCCAATGGGGGTGACCTCAGGCCCCAGGGCTCTGCTGTCTTGAGACAGGGGGACAACAAAGAAACAAGTCTCCATACCAAGGGAAGGTGTTGGAGAGATGGTGGAGGTAGCCAAGAAAGATTTGGCTAAAGCACTCCTCATGGCCCTGAAAGCCGGACCCCCCCCCCCCCCCCGAGTCCTGGGAAGGTCCGACCCCCGAGGCCACAACGGTAGAAGGCACTCCCGCAGCTGACACACCGAGAGGGAGGCTCGGAACCAAAAGCATCGGACCCGAAGCGTCACCCCCGGGGCCGACCGAGGAGGTCCGTGTACCGAACTCCGATCCGAAGGTCGGGGTTGGAGTAAGTGTCGGAGCCGACCCGAAAACCTCCACCGGCTCCACCAGCACCGACTCCAACGGTGCCGAGGCTGTTGGAGGAGGAACCAAGACAACAGGGTGGACAATCGGCTCTGGAGCCGACTGGGCTGGAGCCGAGACTAACTTTTGGAAGACTGGAGACTGAAACAGCCTTTGAAGCACCCTGTCAATATCCAAATCGGACATCCTCGAGGACCGAGAAGAGACCGATCGGGCCCGAGTTGACTTCTCCGCCGGTTCCAAAAGACTGGGGGACCAGCTCTGAATAGTCTCAAGCAGTATCGGCGCCGAGTGAGATTCCACCAGCACAGCAATTTCCCTTGGAGCAGACGGGGACTTCGGCGCCGAGGTAGAAGAGTCTGAGTGTGTGACCTTTCTTGGCTCCGAAACCATTGGAGCCGAAGGTGACACCTCTCGATGCTCGAGTGCTCGGCTCCGAAGACAGAGGAGTCGAGGCTGGAGGCACTGAGGCAGACCGTTCCGACCTCGGCTCCGAAGTCCGTGGAGCCGACGGAGAAGCCTGCCTTGATTTCTTTGCTGTCGGCTCCGACGGACTGGTCAGAGTCGAAGACGACTTCTTCCTGGAAGGAGAGGGGGAAGAAGATAAAGCCTCCTCAAAGGAAGGGGAGATCATCCCTTTGAATATCAATTTGTTTTTCCTCTCTTGGAGGACACGAGAAGAAAAAGCGTGGCATACACTACACGACTCTTGAAGGTGCTTAGGCCCTAAGCAATAAACACACAGCGAGTGATCATCCGTTATAGACATCTTGTACCCACACTTGGTATATTTTTTAAAACCCGAAGGTCTATGTTCTTTCGACATCACTAGGAAAACACACACAACCACTAGGGACAAAAAGTAAGCACTGAGAACCAAATCCCCTCTAACTTAAGCAGGATTTGACCTATAGGCTCCGAAACAGACAAACAGATAAACTATAACAACGCTCTAACAGAGCGCAAGGGCAAGGCCCATCTAACTAAAACGGGACCTAGATGTTAATGTACAAGTACCACAAAAAATTTTTAACAGTAATTTTTAACACAAATATCCTGAACTAGAGCGCGAGGAAAACCTCTACCAATAAGAGCGGGAACCTAACGCTGTGAAAATTCACACAACTTTCCCTCACAAAAACACTCAACAAGTGATAAGTAGCTGTTAAAACAGCTTTTGGGTGAAAAATTAGAGAAATTCTGACAGAAAATTTGTCAGTAAAGAGTACTTAGCCCAGCCGAGACCACGTCTATTGCTGTCAAGCGGCAAACGAGATCTGGGGAAGTGGTGGTGGTGCATCCTGGGATATAGAATAGCTCAGCCAATTAGAGACTTCGCTCTATAGTATAGCATGCCGAGTCGGAGCCGAGGATCGGCTCCGAACCCATCAGTACAGAATGTAGGCGAGATAGGATCACATAACATCTATCAGTTTAAAGCCCTAATGGCCAAGGTTGCAGAAGTGTAGACCTTCTTACCCCATCTATCCAATGCCCTGGAATCTCTATTAGAAGGGGTAGGATTTTTAGCAGTAGAAGCCTTAATGCCCTTGGGCCCCTGTGAAATAGTCTCTGGATCCGCAATAGGATTTTTAAAAAGGAACTTGAGTGACTCAGGGACCCTGCAGTATCTGTCTGTTTTTCTGGGAGCAGGAGGCAAGGAATCAGGGGCCGAACTAGATTCTGAAAAAGCATCATCAACTATGTCTAGTACCGGAGGAATAGCTAAAGGCCTATGCTGAGGTAGGAGCAAGAAATTCCTAAGCCTCTTTTTTGAATCAGAAAAATCCTGGCTTTCCCAGTGGAAATGCTCTCAGAGTATGTAGGGTTTCCCCAAAAGAAAAATCTTCTGGAGGTGAAGCAGAGAGAATGGAGTCCTCTGCATCAGAATCCTAAGTAGATAAGGGCAAATCCAGATCAGAAGAATCAGAAAAAAAACAGAATCCTGGTCAGAAGATTCATAAACCCCTTCAGTCCTAGGCCTCTTAGAAAGGGGGGGGGGGGTGGCTACCTCTGATCAGAGTTATTAGATCCCCAGCCATTCTTATTTGTTTTTTGGGCATAGAGACCTGAGCATGTGGCCTGGGTGTCGTTTTTTTAGGCATGGTTCGAGATTTAAGCCTAAGAGAAGGAGGCTTTGGTTTAATATGCAAGTCCGTAGGCCTGAATACAAACTCAGAAGCTGGTGCCTGCACAGCGGCTCCAGACCCCATCCAAGGTAGAGACATCCAAGGGGTTCCATAGTTGAAGCATCTCGTGGCATATCGGACTCCAAATGGGTCTCAGTAGAGGCCTGCAAATCAGAAGTAGCAGGTATCAGGGGCTGCAAAAGCACCTCACTGAGTACCGGCGAACTGGCGACTAGCTTAAGAGAAGCGTCGTCGGCAGTTTTGGACATCGGCGGCCAGTCTCTGTCTTTATCTTTGCGTTTTTTCTGAATCCCGGTAGTTGGATGGCTAACCGATGACATTTCTGGATAATTAAACTGAGAACCGAAATATTTAGAAGCGAAAATGTACAGACAACGGATAGTGCGCTGATTAAATAAAAGCACAAAACCGACAGCAAGGTCAGGGCCTAGGCAAGGAATTCAGTACGAATGAAAATCTTTGAGGTATTTGCTTTCCACAATTAATGCAATTATTAACTTTTACAGACATCGGTAAGGAGCAAGAAAAAGTTTCCCCAACGGGTACTTAGCTTTAGTTGAAGACTTCGGTTCTGAAACTCAAAAACGAAAATTTCAGTAGTCGGCCGACCGGCACTTGCGAACTGCTTCTGCTTCGTGCACCGCACTGCAATAAATACTGATGTAATGGTGTCAGAACCCTCATGTAGAACACCTGGCTAACAGCTCCAGACTTCCTAAGGACCCTAAGGCCCTGAGAATGAAGCAGACCAGAGGATGAGACAGATCTAGGAGATAGTGAACATATTTGATTAAACGAATACACCTGAGAGGTAAGGCTGCAATCTCTGACACTGTGTCCAACTGATGCCGATAAACTCCAAGTTTTGGTATGGCATCAGATTTGATTTGGGAAGATTCACAGTGATTCTTAACTGGTTGAACAAGCGATGCATGTACTGAGTGGCTGTGACCAGTTGATGCTTGGTGGGAACTGTGTGTTGAGGTAAGGAAACACCTGGAATACCTGCATTTTCAAGTGAGCTGCCACCACCTGCTATGCACTTGGTGAACACCCGGGGAGCAGTGGTGAGACCAAAGGTTAGGGTCCTGATCTGGTAATAATTGACCCATATGCGAACGCAGAGATGTCTCCCGGAATGTCTGCCTATTTTTATATGATAGTACGCATACTGGAGATCCACAGAACACATCCAGTCGTCCTTATGCAGAAGAGGCATGATGAACTGGACAGTGACCATCTGGAACTTGGACTTCTTGAAAGACAGATTTAACTCACTTCGGTCCAGAATTGAACGTAGGTCTCCCCATCTTCTTTGGCACCAAAAAAGCGAGGAAAAAGTTCCAGATTCTCTTTGTCCTGGGGGACCTCTTGGATGACTCTTCTGAAGAAGTCTGAGCACTTCTTGTTGAGCCAACTCCCTCTGATGGGAAGGTGCATCAGGGAGGTGCTTCCTTGATGGAGGCAGAGGCTGGGAAAAGGGAATGAAATAGCCCCTGGAAATATTTAGCACCCAGCAATCTCTTGCAATGTTTTCACAAGCCAAAGGATCCAGTGACAAACAACACCCAACTGCCTTCAAGGCAGAACAGTCAGGCAGTGCATCAGGAGAGCTGGGAAGACTTCTCAGAGAAGAGTTCCCTGGAGCCCTGATTTTCTGGACCCCCTCTGCCTCTGGGGTGGTGTTTGCCATTGAACCTTCTCCCCTGAACTCTAGAAGAGGGCTCATCTTGAGAGTCCTGAAAGGAAGACTGACTTCTGAAACCATAGTTTTCTAGTCCCTCGTTGCGTCTTGCAAAAGAATTGCTAAGGGGTAGAAAATTTGATTCCCACAGCTGACAAGGTCTTGCCTTCCTGCTCACTGAGGGCGACTGTTTTCCTTTAACTGAAGGACCAAAGATGGTAGACCCATCAAAGGGGGCATTGGTGAAGGACGCCATAAAGGACTTCTCAAACCCGCAAAGGTGCAGCCAGGCATGAATGCGAATAGCAATGCCTGTACTGGCTGCTCGAGAGGCACCATTCGCAGGGTTGGAAGTGAGCCTCATTGAGGAATTTGACAGGGACGCAAGAGTAGATAGCGTGGGGGACACTTTGCTTAAGTCCCCGGCAAGCAACAACTCAGAAAGGGAAGTGTTGAGTTCCTTGACCAAATCCCTCTGGAGGTGGGTAAAGTGCACCATGTAATTAAGTGTCCGCAGACCAAAAGTAGCTGAGGTGAAGACACGCTTTCCATGTCTGTTCAAACTCCTTTTTGGTGGTGGCAGCTACCACTACAGCATCAACTCGTACCCACTTAGACCAAAACTGCTTATCTTTGGGAGGGCTTAGAAACCTATCCACTCTTTTTGGAACTGGCTCCTTCCAGGTCCAGCTAGCAATATCAGTTCATGAGGGGGAGGGGGCAGGTGGTAGATGGTCCCATCTTGAACATCTTCAGAAATATGGACTCTTCAGAGGATGGGGGCTGGGGAGACCATCCACCCTTCAATTTAAGGATCTCCAAGATGTCCCTAAAAGAGACATCTTCAGGCAGAGGATCTAGGTTACCCGTCCCCTTCATAATGGTCTGCATCCTCTGTGAAGGACTCCAAAGGGGAGTCCAGGTGCTTCTTCTTGCACAACCTCTTCAGAAGCACCTCCTCCTAGGAAAACTTGGGGGAGGACTCTGAAAAGTGCGGAACCCCAAGGGGGAGGACTCGGAAAGTGGGGAGCCCCAAGGGGGGTAACACCCACCTGAAGACTGGTTTGAGAGGGCTGACCAGGAGTAGGATGAGGAAGGACTGCTCTTGGGAGCTGGGAAGGATCCTGGGCAGCAGGGAAAGCAGCTCTGTCAAAGGAGAAAGTCCTCTCTACTACCTGGAAGGCTGAAGGGCTGGATGATGCCCCCCCCATTCCCAGCAGACAAGACCACCTAAAAGGGAACAGAGCATGCCACCACCTTCTGGCCCCAAGACAATACTGTCCTCAAGCTGTCGAGAGCTGAAGCACCGAGGGGCAATGATCTGTCCAAAAAGACGGGACCAGAACCCTCCACCGAGGACTCCAAAGTGACTGGTAGGGCCCGGGACCCCTTCTGCTCTCTGAGAAGAAGAAAAGAACCGGTCAGGTACTTGGACAAGGTAAAAACAAAATGGGCTGTAGGCATCCCGTTGCCTCCCCACTGCTACCCAGGGTCTGGATGTCTGAAACCCGCCTGGGTCGGACAAGGAAATGAAAGTGGAGGAGCAGGGGAAGGGCCCATGTCTGCATGGGCAGAGGACAGAAGCAGCCGCAACTCAATTTGAGCTTTGAGGAAGGACCTCATCTTCCTATGTCAGAAGGAAGCAAGCTCCTGAAAGACCTGGAAGAGGCAGATGACCTAGCTGGGGACACATGCCTGCACCCTGAGGATCTCCTACATCTTTCAGGAAATTGGCTTCTGTGCCTGGGCGCTACGAAGGGCTGCCCCAAGCCAAACCTGAAGGAAAGTCCTCAAGAACAATGGTGGGATCAGACAGATCCCAGATCAGTCTGCCTCAGATCTGAGGGGAAATTGAGGATCTGAGCGATTGGAACCCGAATGTCTTGGATCTGAGGACCTTGGATCCGGGAGTCGACTCCAGAGACCTCTAATTTGAAGGGCTCAAAATGGAGGCCTTGGAACCGTGGGCACATTCGCAGGACCTAGGATCTACAGCTGTTGGATCAGACATAGCTGAGGCTGGAGTCGGATCCTGTAGCCTAAGCGTTTTGGAGGAAGAGACCCCAGAAACAGAGGGAGCCTTCCTCTTGTGGTGAGAGGGGCCCGGTGTGGCTGGAGACAGGGCCGGCGGACCCCACTGAGCCAACCACTTTAACAACTTGCTGCGGCACTCAACCAAGGCCCATGAGGTTGAATGCAGCACAAGTGTTGCATTATACCTCCAGGTGGTCGGCACCCAAACAATTGAGGCAGTTCTCATGCGAGTCAGACATGGGCATTTTCCAACCGCACGAGAAGCACCTCTTGAAACCGGATGGCATATCAGTTACCGTAAGACCAAAAGCCAAAAACCAAGTCTAAAACCAGCAAAAGGCAACCACTAACAGTTGGAACCACTAGTACAAAGTACAAACTACTGAACCAGAAAAGCTACAACACAAACTAGGACAAACCCACTAAAATGTTTTTATATAGATAGATGGATAAAGACAAATGTTTTGGCAGCAAAAGGACTAACCTACAGAAAGGACTAAAACGGGAGGGGAGGGACGACTACTAAGCTTAAATTAAAGGATATAGCAAAGATACTAGGAAACTATAAGATGATACGAAGAAATACAACAGATTGTTTGTCTTTCTGCTTTTCCCGGTTAGGGGTCGCCACAGCGGAACTCTGGTCCGCTAATGATTGGCAGTTGATTTTTACATACTGGCTTGCCAGGCCTGACGCACAACCTTCAACGAAGCTACGCCCATTGACGCATGTCTCCACGCAGAAGACGCTCTAGCTGAGAATCGAACTGGACAGCGTCTTACTGTGAGGCGACAACAGTTAAATAGGAAAAAAAAAGAAGCACTTATCCCTAAGGCGACAAGAGTTCAGGTAATCATGTCTGAAGCTGGAGAGAGGCAAGTGAGATCTGAGGGGTTAGAGGGCTGCAAGGGATTATGGGAGTGGGAGGAGCTCGAGCCTAGGCTCTGTCTGATAAGTTGCCAGCACGGATCTGTTGTCAGATCCTATGACGCAACAGTGAGGAATAGTGACATGGATAACATCAGATCATTTGTTTGAAATGTGATAATTTGATTCTGTCAAAAGGCTTAGGCTCCACCCATTGGAAGTTGCACTGCAAACTTCCTGTGCTCCATTGGAGTGAATGAGTTAAGAATACTGCAACTGTAGAATGGAAGGATATCTTATATTTCACAGAAATGTGCATTTAATTAAAAGTTTTAATACGCATCCAATAACTATTTCTGATCACGCGCTAACAAATAAAAAAGCAGGGTAATGAAATAAAAATGAGACCCTGGCACTTTCCACCTACATGTTGAAAATAGAGGAATTTAAAGAATGGATAGTGGAAATTATCGAGGAGTTATTAAAGAAAATAGAACTTTCTTCTAAAAAATATAGCTAGAGAGTGGAATAAAATTAAAGCAGAGTTTAAAAATAGGGTGGAAATAAAGAGGGGGACACAGTTGAAAAGTAACAATAATTATTTAGAGTGATTGACACAGGTTAAAGTATTGCAGAATAGGGGGAATCTCACACAATAATAGAAGAAACAATTACAGAATGCTAAACAGAAAATAAGGGATTACCGTGATAATATGCACAAGTTTAGAAAGACTGGTGTTAAACTGTTTTTGTTAACTCCAGTGCACAAAAACTTTTAGCACAATGCCCAAGATAACAGAAAGTACACAGTGTTGTTGCCAAGCTTAGGGAGCATGTAACAAGGAAGATGGTAAGAAATCCTGCAGACGTACTAGAAATATTTTGGAAATTTTATAAAAATCTGTATAAAGCAGAGAAATATGGAAATAAAGAAACAGAACAAATGGAAGTGTTTATGGAAGTATTAAATATGCAACAGTTAGAGGTAGATGAGGCTCAATTACTAACAGTTAGGATAGCAGGAGACAACATAAAAATATAAATGTATAAGCAATCCACAGGAAAGTCCTCTGGAATAGATGGTATTCCTGTGGAAGTTGAGTGAAAAAAACTGATAAAGATCTGGAAAGGTTTTAACAGTAGTTTAAGATGAGAAGTATCAACTTCCAAGAAGAAAGTGGTGGTGGATGTAATACCTAAAGAGGGTAAAGACCTATCAGATCCAGCTTCATATAGGCCAATTTCAATTCTAAACCACGACTATAAAGTGTTCATGTCTATACTGGCTAAAAAATGGCAAAGGTGATGCCAAAATTGATGGATATGGGATCAATGTGGTTCTGTGGAGGAGAAGCAAATGTCTGACCACATTAATTGAACAATGATGATCCAGAGGGAAGCAGAATGTAAGAAAATGTCACTGCTGTTGATGGATCCTGATACAGAGAAAACATTCAACAGAGTAAGTTGGGGTGTTATGAAAAGGGCAATAGAAGCACTTGGATTCCCTGATAAAATTATAAGGTTGATTAGGAGAACATATGAGGTATCAGAGGTGAAAATTAAAGTGGGTGGTTCCTCTCTGATATCTGTTTGAGCAAATGAACCAGGTAGGGATGTCTTATTTCCCCTTTATTTGTGTTCTATGTAGACCCACTGGCAAAGAAAATAAGTATCTCAGAAATTCAAGGATACAATTGTTATTGTAGTCAAGAAAAGCTGGCTTTATTTGCACTATATATTTTATACCAGATAAAACCAGAAAAGGACATTCCACTGTTATGGAACATTTTGAGACTGTTTCATGTCTTTTCGGGATACAAAATTAACGAAGCTAAAACAAAGGCAATAGCTGTAAACTATGTACCCGCACGAGTTGGTTCATTAATATCCATACTTATGGGGACATGATAAAATGTAATACTTAGGAGTAGGGTTAAAAAGGATTCTACTGTGGCAGTTAAGGATATGTGGGAAGAGACTAAACAAGAGATAATACAAAAACTGAGAAATTGGAAGCTCTGTTTGGATAGCAAGATGCAAACAGCTAAAGTGTTTTTAGCCCCTTTAGTTTTATACACAGGTCAGCCATACGTTTATCAACCAGCAAAGTTGTGGATAGCAAATAAAGAGCTGAAGGATTTTATCCGGAAGAGGAAGACAACAGTCAAGTGGGATAAAGCTGATTTTTTCCAACAGAACAAGGTGGTTTGAGATTACCTGGTTTGAAGGGGTACTTCAGAGCAACACAGTTAAAGCTCTTATACAAAATGCAAGCAGAAAGCTATAATTCAAAGTGGAAAGGGAGGATGACGAAAAGGGGGAAGCCCAAAAAGGAATGAGAGACTGATTTTGGATGCAGATCTTTATGAATATTTTGTATGGTTATTCTTAAACAGAAAGCATTCTAAGAACTACGCCAACATGGGAATGGAGAAAGTAAATTCTGCCAATAGGGATGATTGTAATTAGAGATACAGACAACAGGCAAGAGGGGGGTGGAATTTATTGGAGAAAACTGGCAAAGGAACCAGGGTATTGGGAGCAGAGGGAAAGGTAACAGAATTGGAAGAGGCCAAGAATTTATATAGACTGCAGGCTGGAGATTGCCTGTAGGCAAAGAGAAAGAGGGGGATCCCAAGTGAAAGACCAGTACATGTAGAGTCTTTCTGCAGTTAAAAAGAGATGATAATTAGAGCATAAAAATATTGCACAATAACTATAAGAAAAAGAAGTTAGAAAGGACTGGGAAGAAAAATTGGACAAGCAATTCACAAAGAAACAATGGGGGATATATGCATGTCTCCCAAATATGGAAAATCTAGATGATTTGGGATCTTTGCATGGAAGTATTTACATGGGCATTTTTAAACCCCAAGTAGAGTCCAAAGATTTTTTTCCTCGGGTACATAGCAAATGTTGGAGGTGTGATGGGGAATAAAGAGGTAATTGGGAACATATTTTCTGCGAGTATAATCAGTTGGCAGATTTTAAAAATTCCCTGCAGACTATACTGTCAGACATACTGGATGAGCATATTGGTATAATGAAAGAAATTATTTGTTTGAGTTATGATACAGAATCGGAAATGCCTAGACATAGTAAGGCCTTGCTGAGTCTAATTATGGTGGCTGCCAAAAAAAGCAACTACTTGAAAATGGAAATAAAGTCTACACCAACTGTACTAGTAGTAGTGAATTTAAGAGATAAAAACTGGAAAAGGGATCTTTAGAAAAGGGTAGGAGCAAATTATATAGAAAAATGGGAATTGTGGGAATAATACATGCAGAACACCATTTTGGAGGAGGAATGAGGTTTAAAAGAATTCAGGATTTGAATGAGCTATGTAATAGTTTCATTAACAATGACTGGATACATTATAAATGATGTACAATGTTGCCAACTACAAATATCGTTTGTTTTCATTTATATAAACTTACGACTGCCTGTGTCATAAGTGATAATTTAATAATCGTGTTTCTTGTTTAAAAAAGTCTAAAAAGATGCAATCTTTAAAACGTGTAAATTATCAGTTATGTAACTATCTCAACCCTTCAGAATTTGTCCAAGCACAGAGCTCAAACCTAAACCGTGATACAAGCCACCATTAAATGGCATTACCAATTAGGAAATAACCAGTCTTTCCCCAAAGCATATGCTAAGAACACAACCTGCACAGCAGCAGTGAATCCTTACTGGCAGCGAAGAACATCTCTGAAGCAACACCAAAATGGACACCTTGTGTATGTGATAGTGACATGGCTTTGAATGTCTAAATTTACCTTCAAATCGAAAACTTTCCAAGCACTTCTACATTAGATGTGCTTTAGAGGTTTAATTCACGACCAGAATCCCATAACATTAGCAAATATTATAATCATTTTTATGACACCAACCTGGCTGTATGTTCCCTGATAAAAAATAGGGTGTGTAGTGCCATACTTCTCCTCAAAGTCATGAATAAATGAAACTACATCTCCCACAGGATCTGTAACATGACTACGAGGGTCTGGACGTATAAAACGGAGAGCAAACCTGAAAAAAAAAAGAAACCAAAGCTAAAGATGTACACTGCACATTTTAATACAAATTATACAAGAACAAAATCTGAATTACAGATAAATAATAAAGGGCTGTAATAATACATTTTTGAAAAACAATGGAATCAGAAAGTACAATTGTGTAACAACTTAACATAATAGTAGATGCTCGAGAAGATAAAGGTTGCAGAAGCCTTCACTTTTTGAACTTCTGAGCCAGAGAAGTCTCGAATGTCTAGTCTGTGTTCCAAAGCTCAGCATCCTTACCCCTCCAAGGCATGATGGATGCCATCCCCTCTGTGATGTCAGGTAGATTATGAAACTATCCCTCCTTGCTAGTGTCACGAAGAAACTAGATGAAAATAACGTAAACCAATATGTTTTCTGGATTGCAAATTGGCTATCCAACAAATTCTACGTTGTTCAAGTTGCTGGCATCTTCTCTGAAAATAATGGGCAACACAGGGTTTAATGAAGATTCCTCTCCTTTCCAACATTCAACTTCTAGACAACAATACTAATATCACAGAAGTTAACCTGACCAGGTTTGCTGATGTCTGCAAGCTGGGCACTATTATCCACTGACACTAAATGAAACAGTTTTCAGTACGCTTAGTAGTGTTCAGCAAAAAAAAAAAAAAAACAGTTTCCACCTTGCAAGTCACAAATGGTATTCCTTCAGACCCACTGGTTATGAGACAGTACAGTTTTGTACCTACCATAAATGTAGATGTTCGAGTGTTCACCCTGCTGCAGACATCACACTTGGGTTATCCTGCCATCAGGTGGTCTCGCAGTCAGCCTGAGTTCCAAAGTTATATATATGGCTGTATAAAAATGTACATATAAAAATAAAACAATACCTTCAGGCACAAGCAAATAAACCACAGAGGTTGTATAGGATAGAATGGTATAGATAAGTCCAGCTAGTTCAGAGGGGATGGAGGGAGGGTAACCTGGACTGCTGCAGGGTTAACACCCAAACATCTACATTTATGGTAGGTACAAAACTGTACAATGTTCATCATGTCACCCTGCTGTAGTCATCACACTTGGGTTGAATCCCAAAGCTAAGGATGGGTGGTGGAGCTAAACAGGGTTAGAAGAAGCTAGTAGGCCCTGAAAAACTCCAGTGGCAAAACCAGCTCTAGTCTTGGAATATAGAAGTAAGTGATGGTGTTTGGTGAAGGTGTGCACTGAACTCCAAGTTGCAGCTTCCAGAATATCCTTGGTTGGCACCCCCCTGAGAAAGGCTGCTGATGTAGCTGTAGCCCTGGTGGAGTGGGACCTAATGTTAGCAGATACCGGTTTCCCATGATGCGTGTAGCAGAAACGTATGCAATGTCCTATCCATTTTGAAAGGGTCTGTTTTGAGATTGCTTTTCCTTGTGATCCTGCAGCATAGGCTACAAAGAGCTGGTCAGATTTTCTGAAAGCCTTAGTTTTATGCAAGTAGTAATGTAATTGCCTGTGAATGTCCAAAGAGTGCAGGAGTCTTTCTCATTTGTTCTGGGGATTTGGGAAAAAGGTGGGCAAATGAATGGTTTGGTTTAGGGCCACACTGGATACCACCTTTGGCATAAAGGAAGGGTTAGTTCATAGAGAGACTCTGTCTTGATGAAAAATGAGGAAAGGCTCCACTGCCTGTTGCTCTGAGACTCTTCTAGCTGAAGTTCTTGCTAGTAGCAGGGCAGTTTTCCATGAAAGACATTTTAAGTCAGCTGAAAAAGCTGGTTCAAAGGGCGGCAGTGTAAGCTTTTCCAGAACAAAGTTGAGATCCCAAGTAGGTGTTGGTGCTCTCCTGGGCAGTCTTATGTTCTTAGTCCCTCTGAGGTACTGTCTTAGGAGTGGATGTGAAAATAAAGAAGGATCCGTGTTGTAATGAGCTGAAATTGCTGAGGCGTGGATCTTAATAGATGAAAAGGAAAGTCCTTTGTGCAACATCTCAGTTAAATATTGTAGAATCTGAGGAATGTTGGGATCAAGGGGATTTTGGCCTTTAGCCTGGTTCCAGGCGCAAAATCTTTTCCATTTGTCTGAATAGGTTTTCCTGGTGCTGGGCCTCCTGGCCTCCAGAATGACATCCGTAACAGCTTTGGATAGAGGTGTTGGCTGGTTGTTTAGGTAATTTGCCATGCAGCCAGGTTTAAAGTCTTGAGCTGGCTGTGTAGAATCTGATTTTCTCGCTGGGTGAGCAGGTGAGGAATTTGTGGCAAAATCCATGGTGGGACATGGGCCATGTTCCTTAGAATTGGATACCAGTGCTGGCGTGGCCAATCTGGTGCAATGAGTATCATTTGTGGCCTCTCTAATCTGACTTTCAGCAGTACCTTTGCTAGAAGAGGCAGTGGAGAAAAGGCATACACTGTTAATGTTTTCCAACTGAATGAGAGGGCGTCCACTTTCCAAGCTTGTGGGTGGAATGTCCTTGTGCAAAATTTTTGAAGTTGGTAGTTTTGGGGGTTGGCAAACGGATCTATGTCTGGGCGTCCCCATTTTTGAGTTATCATTGCAAATACTTGTGGATCTAGTTTCCACTCATGGGGGATCCATGATGTTTCTGCTTAGGTCGTCTGCCAATGTGTTTTTCTTTCCTGGCAGGAATTGTGCTTGTAGCTGGACTTGGTAAGACAGTGCTGTGTTCCACAAGGTCATTGCTTGCCTGCATAGAGGGTAGGAATGTGTGCCCCCTTGCTTATTTATGTACCACATTACTGTGGTATTGTCCATCTTTATTATTAGATGTCCTGGGTGTAAGAGGTCCTTGAAAGCTGTTAGGGCATTCTGTACTGCTAGCACTTCTTTTTGATTGATATGCAGATGTCTTTGATCTGTAGTCCATTTGCCCTGAATGCACTGTCCTGCCATGTGTGCTCCCCAGGCATAGTCCGATGAATCTGTTGTCGTAGTTTGCCTGGCTGTGGGTAAGGTGAAAAACTGACCCTTGTTGAGTTGACATGCCTGTGCCCACCATAGAAACTCCTGTTGAAGGCAGGGAATGAGTGGTATCATTGTTTCCAAGCTGCGTCTGTGCTGAGTCCATACGCTTTTCAGGTACCATTGTAATTTCCTCATATGCAGTTTTGCAAATGGTATTAGTAGTATACAAGATGCCATGAATCCCAAGGCCTGCAGAATTTTTCTTGCAGGGAGATGGGTCTTTGTTTTCATTATTTTGAAGTAGAGTCAGCTGTTGTTGCTTGTCTGGCGTGAGATAAGCCATCTGGGCCGTTGTATTCAAGCTAGCACCCAGGAATATTATGTTTTGTGAGAGCACTAGTCTTGATTTCTTTTCGTTTAGTGTGTACCCTAGGCAACAGAAGGTGTTTGACAAATGCCAGATGCTTTAAAAGAATGTCCTTGCTTTCTGCATGAATAAGGCAGTCATCCAGGTATGGGTAGATTTGAATTCCTCTGTCTGCAGTATGCAATTTCTGGTGCCAGGCATTTTGTGAAGACCCTGGGCACAGTAGATAAGCCAAAGGGCAGTGCAGAGAATTGATAATGGGTTGAACCTGCAATGAAGCAGAGGTATCTTCTGCAATTTTGTCTGATAGGGACATGCAGGCATGCCTCCTTGAGGTCCAACGTTACTAGCAAAGCATTCTTGCCCAGCATGGGAAGAAGCTGCTGTAGTGTTAGCATCTTGAATTTTTGTACTTGCAGATAGGTGTTCAGAATTGAAAGATCCAGAATGGGTCTCCATGCTTTGTCCTTTCTTGGGACTAGAAAGAGTCTTGAGTAAAATCCTTGTCCCTGCTCCTGTGTAGGTACCTGTTGAATGGCTCATGTCCATGAGAGCTGTAATTTGTTTCTGTGCCTCTGCCCATTGATTTGTTTGCAGGTTTGGCATTCCTTTTATCCTTAGCAAGGTATGAAAGTGGAATCTGTATCCTTGTGAGACAATGTTTAGGACCCATTTGTCTTTTGTGATTATGTGCCAGTTGTCTGCAAAAAGTGGTAATTTTCCGCCCAAGGGAGCTGCCAAGAGAGATTTGCTTGGTAGTTTGAGGGTTGAGTCATTGTGTTTGTCTTCTGCTAGCTTGGGGCCTGTCTTCTCCTCCTTTCTGGGTAGCAGTGCCCCACTGGCAAGGTTTGTAAGGGCCTTGTGACTGACCTCTGCCCCTTGGGCGTCTGTATTTGCCCCTCTGTGATCTGTCAGAAGATGGAAAGGACCAGTTATTTGTTGGCCAATTTCTGCTGAAACGAAGGGGTTGTACCTGTAAAAAATCCTTGACCGTTTGCATAGACTTGGCCTTATCCTCCATTTACTTTAGAACCTCTTCTGCTTTGACACCAAATAATACATCCTGCTGTAAAGGTGCATCCAATAATTTTGCTTTAACATGATCAGGTAGGGTTTGTTCTTTTAACCAAGCATGTCTACGTATGACAGACCCAGTAACAGCTGCTCTACAGGAAGCTTCCAATGACTCAAATCCACATTGTACAGTATGTTTGCCCATCTGTTCAGCTGCATGCAACAGATCCTGCATTTCCTTGAATTCAGACTGTTCAGAATGTGTGCTCATTTTTTGTTTTAATTGAGACATAAGGAATTGCTGATATTTCAGCATGTGAAACTGACAATTTAATGCTCTCATAGCCAGCGTAGCTGAGGTGTATATCTTCTTTCCCCATCTATCTAGGGCTCTGGAATCCCTTTCAGAGGGCACAGGATTTTTAGCCATAGAAGCTTTAGCCCCTTTGGGACCCTGGGAAATTGTTTCTGGGTCAGCCACAGGGCTTTTATAAAGGAATTTGGGTGAGTCAGGTACTCTGTAGTATCGGTCTGGTTTAGCTGGAGCAGGAGGTAGAGAGTCTGGATTTAGACTAGACTCCAAGTAAACATCATCCGCAATTTCTAAAACTGGAGGGATAGCAAGTGGTCTGTGCTGGGGTGGTAAAAGGAACTCTCGGAGCCTTTTCTTAGAATCACAGTCCTGGCCTTCCCAGTGGAAATGTTCCCTCATGGTATGCAAAGTTTCCCCAAAGGAGTAGTCTTCAGGGGGAGATGCGGAGGGAATAGAGTCTTTAACATCAGAGTCTTCATAAGGGGGAAAAGCATAATCCTGTTCCTCAGAAGAATCTGAGGAAATAGAAACCTGGTCAGAGGAAGCATAATCCTCCTCTTGTCTTGGTCTTTTATCTGGAGGGGGATGGGAACCCCTGATTAGGGTAATCAAATCTTCAGCCATCTTAAGCATCTGTTTCTTATGCATGGGGCCTTGAATTGGAGACTGATGTAGTGTCTCTTTTTGGTTTTAATGGAGATTTAAGCTTAGCATAAGATTTAATGGTGAGTGTAGTCAGTCTGAAGACACCTTCTGCAACCGAAGGTGTTTCTACTGCACCGGGATCTCCTTCTGCTCCGGTGTCGGAAGGGCCTAATGAAGATGGCTGCGACGGCCTAGTACACTCTGCTTGAGAATCCAAAGCTCTCTTGGGTTCCAATTCTGCGGTCGTCAGGGGCTGCGTAGGCGCCTCACTGAAAACCGGAGAACCGGCGACAGGCCCAGCAAAGGCCTCAGAGTCTGGCTTGTTCCTAGGCTGCCTGTCCTTATCCTTGCGTTTTTTATGCATGCCGGTCGTTGGCTGCTCCGACGGCATGATATAATCAAATTTCCTACCAAAGTAATGTCGTGTGAAGTCAAAACAGCATTTGATAGTTCGTTTATTAAACCTAGCACAAAACCGACAACCTGTGACATCGTGGTCTGGGCCTAGGCAAGGAATACAATAAGAATGGAAGTCCTTATGAGGTATTTGCTTCCCTCAAGAAATGCAATTGTTAACTTTTTCTGACATCGGACTGAGGCAAGAAAAGGTTCTCCAACGGGGTACTTAGCTTTATTGAAGACTTCGGACTGAAATTCAACCGACTGGCACTTGCGAACTGCTTCGGGCACCGCACGGCAAGAAAGACCGAAGAAAATGGCGTTGGATGCCTCTTATATACCCCTGGTGCACTGACGTCAGGGAAGAAGCGACAGCAACCGACGCCGGACCAAGACTTTGGAACTCAGGCCGACTGCGGGACCGCCTGACGGCAGGATAACCCAAGTGTGATGACTGCAGCAGGGTAACACGAACATCTGGGTTACTTATATGGACAACCCTCCAATCAATCAATTATGTTTCTACCATAGTCAGGAAATCCTATCTGGCCCCAGCTGAATCAATGAATATAATGCTCCATTTGTAACATACAAATCTCGGCTCATCACTCAACATGAAAGACCCAAAAATTTCTAACCCAGAAAATAGAAAACTAAATGACTTAATTATTTCAATTATCTAGACCGGTTAGCATAACTCCCTTCATACTCAGTAGCCTAATGACTGCTGCAAAGTGACCCATGTCTTGCTTATAATGCCTTTAAAGACCCAATCCTATTTGACCCTATTTTTTGCAAACTTAGTGGCTCTACAAGCGTCCACACTAAGAAAATAAACCTACACCACCAAATTAGACAAGATTCAATAGAGGGTTAAGTTCCTAACTCAACATATTTCCAGCCTAGGAATAAGTTACCACTACAGGTCAAAGACCTCCCTTTACTACCTTTAATGCTAGTCTTAATGACTGAATGGGGTAGACAATTTACATTATGGATTATGTAGGTAACAGCTCAATGTGAAAAGTGAGCATTATTAAATCCTCTAAAAGGGGCAGCACGATTTTTAAATGTGCACATTTAAAGGTTAATATGGTTAGGTATTATGATCCCTTGCCTAGGATTGCTCCTATGTCTGTATATATGACTGTTGCTTTAAGTCTACTAAAAAAATAGCAAAATATCTATCCTGAAATCAAAAAAGGCAATGCTGATGACACAGATGAAATGGATGGCCCCAGCTAAAGGACTACTCTCAGTGGCAAAGACTATTCCCAATGGAATTTTTTGCAGCCTCCCCAAGTCTTCAGTGCAGACTACTACATTGCACAAAGAAAGGCTGGTATCAAAGTGGAATCGGGCCCCAATTTGATTTAGTCTATGCTGAAGAGGGTTTAGGTCTCACTCCCATGGTCGCTTGCTGCCCTCTAACCCCTCAGATCGAGTTTGTCCTAAGCTAGAAAGCAGCTAAGGAAGACCTTGACCACCAGATAGGACATATTCACATCATCTAAATCCTACAGGATGGGGGATGGAGGGAGGGATTAGTGATGAATAGTGACACATGACAACACAGACGCCAAGTTAAGTATACAACTATCTGATGTTATCCATGTCACCAGTCCTCACTCTTATAGGTTCATAGGTAGGTACTAGGCTATTGGCCGAAGGGCCTAAGTAAGCCTAGCCAACAAGGTTCCCTGGCTTACGCCACCCAAGAAAGTTAAACTCTTGTGAAGTGATCCCGGGGGTGTTATTTCCCATTTCCCATCCACTCATCAAGATTTTTCTTGAAGAGTGCTAATGAGGAAGCTTGCTTGACATAGATGGGTAGCTTGTTCCAGAGTATAGGAAGTCTCTGGGACAGGAATCCATCCCTCCAGCATGTCCTGTTTATTGTGGTGACAAGGTTTAGGTCCATAGAATGTGTAGCTCGGAGGGACTGGGATTTCTTTAGGTGTAGCATGTCTAACAGCTCTGGGTTTAACATAGCTTTATATGTTAGGCAGAGATCTCCTCGGAGTAGGCAATATGCTACAGAGTAAAACTGGAAATTTTTGAGACAGTCAGTGTAGGCTAGTAATCCTCTGTGAGGTACTTCTGTGGCCTTTCCAGCTGCTGCAGATGTCTTGTGAGGTACATTCCAAAAAGGGCTTTGTACTCCGTAATGGGTCTAATAAGTGGCGAGCAGAGGGGAACAATGACCTCTTTTTTCCTGGATGAGAACCCTTTTATCATGAGGTGTGCCACATAAGATTTCCTGATTACTGTGGCAATGTGATTATCAAAGGAGAGACTACTGTCCAGCTGGGTCCCAAGGTCTCTTATCACACATTCGGTGTTAAGTAGACTGCCATTTATGTGGTAGTTCATGGGTACAGAGTTTTTACCAAAGGGGATGAGAATGCACTTTTTGGCATTGAGCTTGAGGCCATGCCTCTGACACCAGGCATCTGTCTCAGTGAGGCCCTTCTGTAAGTTGTCCACATCATTTGGGGACTCTACTATGGCTCCTAGTTTGCAGTCATCTGCGAACTTCGTTAGCCAGAGGCCTTCTGTGTTAGCCTGTACTTCAGAGAAGTAGACACCAAACAGGAGAGATTCTCAGGACTGAATCCTGTGGTACTCCACTTGTCACAGGTTTGAAGTCAGATTTGGAGTCTGCAACTTTTACAGTGCGAGTTCTGTCAGTGAGCCAGTTGGCAACCCATCTTGTGACGTCGGGATTTATACCTAGTTTAGTGAGTTTAGCTGTAATTCCAGAATGGGGGGTGGTGTCGAAAGCCTTGGCGAGGTCAAGATAGGCTGTGAACCACCTTACCCACATCTACGGTTTTGGTGACTGCCTCGAAGTTGATCAGGTTCAGAAGACATGATATCTGCCTTTCACAAACACGAACTGGGTGGGGTCCAGAGTTTGGAGGTTACCGATGTTTTTGTTGATGGTTTCCATGATGATATGTTCCATGGCCTTGCAGACCAGGCTCGTCACGCTAATAGGGCGATAGTTCCCAGGATCAGTGGTGGCTCCCCCCTTTGTGGAGTGGGATAACTGTTGCTGTGCGCCATTCAGTGGGCACAAAGCCTGATGCGAGAGTATGATTGAACATGGTGCTTAGGTGGGGAGCCAGTTCATTTTGAAGTTTGTGTAAAACGCAGCCTGAGATGTTGTCTGGTCCCATGGATGCTGTGTTTTTGGTTTTAGTGTGTGCAGCCTTTACCTGCATAGATGTGATTACAGGGACTCTGCATTCTTTCTGTATAGATATGAGCTTTTTAGGGGGTGGGGGTGGAGGGGTAAAGTTGTACTGAACCTATCTGTCAGGATGTTGGCAATATCAGTTGGTTCTGTAATTTTCATGCCGTTGTGCTGTAATTCAGAGCAGATCTGGGTGTTGCCATTGAGATTCCTGACAGTTATAGAATGCTTTGTGGTTGCCCTTAGATTTTGTTTTTGTAGCTAGCTTTGGAGGATCTTACAAGGGATCTCAGCTTCTTACTGAGGCTGACCAGGGAGCCCCTCCACTCATGGGATTTTACTATCTTCTGCAACAGTTTTTTCCTTCTGTTGTAGAGTTTATGGCAGGGGACCACCAGATTGGCTTCCTTTTTTTGGAGGATAGCATCTTGGTTCTGTTTGGGACAGCACGATCCATGCACTCGTGTAAGTGCTTATAGAGTGCATTTGTGTAGGATTCAGTAGTCTTAACTGTATTGTCCACCTGCATGGGTGTCATGAAGTTCGCCAGTTCTGTCTTAAGCATGAAGGTGACTTTGGAGAAATTTTTTACCGCGGTTTCCTTAATGGTGGGTGGGGGCGGGATGCGGATATCTAGGGTAATTAGCTTATGGTCGGACCTGTCCGAGGAGTTGACATCAGGTGTGGAACACCGGTCACTCATGTTGGTAATGACTAGGTCTAGGATATTGTTGCCCCTGGTGGGGGTGTGGATAAGTTGATCCAGGGTACTGCAATTTATGAATTCCAGAAAGCATTGAGCAAAGGAGTTGGTACATGAGTAGTTTTCCCAGTCAATGGTGGGGTAGTTGAAATCGCCCATTATTAAAGTGTTTGGTTGAATCCTAATATTTTCCAGTATATTAAGAAGAGAGGAGTGGGAATCCTGGGCATGGCAGGGGATCTGTAGCAAGCTACAATTTGGATTGCAGTTTTGCCCAGAGGTAGTTGCACCTGGATAACCTTGGATGCATTATGCTGCGCAACTAGCCTGGAGGTGTGCATATCCTTAATGAATATGGACACATCTCCACCTTTCGTGTTCTGGTCCAGGTTAGATGGCTGAAAAGTGTGGTACGAGTTATAGCCTGGCAATGCAGGGTTGCTCTCTAAAGCCTTGAACCAAGTCTCAGTCACTCCACAGATATCAATGTTCTCCATTTTAAGGAGTGCCTCGAGTGAGTGCATTTTGAGATTTAGACTTCTAGCACTGAGTAGGATTACTCTCAGTTTTTGCTTGCCTGTTCCTATTACGGTGGTGAATTTGTTGGGTGATAGTCCCCAGCTAACCTAAATCCTGGATGGCCTCATGGAAGGACATGCTGAAGAACTGTGGAGTCAAAGGAAGCCCTGTTCCTGGAGACAATGTCAAGTTTGCAGTGACTAACAAAAGTGTGAGACGATCAGGTGGCTGCCACACAAATGTCATCTACGGAATAACAGGCCAGATAGGCAGCTGACGTAGCCATTGACCTAGTGGAGTGAGCTCTGACTGGCACTAGTAAGGATAAACCTTTGGATGAATAAGCAAAGGAAATGCAGATCAAAATCCAATGGAAGGTATTTACTTTGGACACCGCCAGGTACTTCCTGTTGAGAGAGGATGCCACAAACAGCTTGTCAGACCTGTGGAAACTCTTCGTCCTAAGTAGAAGCACAGTTGTCTATGCACATCTAGCATATACAAGAAATATTCCATTTTACTAGCAAAATTTGAAAATAAGACTGGCAACTGGATTGACTGGTTCAGATTTGTTTCTGTGTCAACCTTCGGCAAGAATGAAAGGTTAGTTTAAAGGGCCGCTCTATTTTTATGAAAAACCACGAAAGGCAATTTGATAGAAAAAGCCTGCACCTCCAAAACTCTTAGCTGACGTTATGGCTGAAAGAAAAGCAGTCTTACAGGATAAGAATTTGAGATCACATGTGGCAGTAGGGCTTGAATGGACTCTGTGTGAGAGACTGCAGTGAAAAGGAAAGGTCCCAAGGATGGGAAGGATCCTTGACAGGTCAGTCGGAGCACAGAAACTTCTTTTAAAAAAAGCTTTACATAAGCAGGAGGAGAAGGCGAGTTCCTCGCAAACATGGAAGTTGGAAATAAGTGCCAACTGCACTTTGATAGTTGAGAAGCTAGCTCTGTCATGAAACAACAAAGACAAGAGTAGCAAGATAATCTAAAATGGAAGCCAAAGCAGGATTGATACTGCACTGCCTAGCCCAAATAGAAAACAGTTTCCACTTACTGGTGCAAATCTTTCTAGTGGAAACCTTCTGAGAGGCCAGGATAATGTTCTTAATAGGAGAAGGTAGCCTGGGCTCAGACAGGATTATTGGAAGTGGACAGACCATGCAGTCTGTAGGTTGGGAAATGAAAGCTGAAAAGGATGGGAAATTAGATCCGGAATGGGATCTAGTACCAAAGGGGGGGGTTACTTCAAATGAGATTGAAAAAGGAGAAACCACACCTGCAGAGGCCAAAAAAGTGAAATGAGGATCAAGGTGGTCTTGTGAAGATGGGCCTTCTGAAGTACACTGGGGAACGAGAGGCAAGAGAGGATAGGCATAAAGGACACCCAGGGGCCAATCATGGACCACAGCATCCCTGTCAGACTCCCGATTTGAGGGAATCGGGATGAAATCAGCTGCATTTGTGGTTGAGAGAGGAAGCAAATGGATCGCAGCTCGGCTGACCCCAGTGAAGGAAGATCTCTTACCACCAAAGAATTCAAGGGCCATTAGTGAGAACTCAGGACTGCCCTGCTGAGTCTGTCTGCCAGCACGCTGGACTCTCCAGGAATATTTACTCCAATGAGGAAGTGCCCCAAGGACATCACCCATTCCCACACTCTCATGGCCTTGCAACAAAGCAGATACGAATTTGTGCCCCCCTTCCTTGTTGATGTACCACATAGCCATGTTGCCCATGTGGACTGCAATGGTACCCAGAGGGAGGAAGTCCTGGAAGGCTTGCAATGTGAGGACTGCTCATCTCCTGGACATCGATACGCAGTTTGGTCTCTGACCATCCATCCCTGAAAATACCCCCCCCCCCCAAAAAAAAAACAGGGAAGCATATGTGATTACTGTGGCACTGGGAGTAGGAAGACAAAATGGTCGGGAGACCGCATACACCAAAAGAAGATTACACCTGCATGCTGATGTGAGGCAGATTAGAGTTCAGACGGGATGAATCAGGTTAGACCACCGAACTTTGAGTCCATTACAGAACCCTCATATAGAACCTGGCTAACAGCACTAGACAGATCACCATTGCCATGGACCATAAGGCCCAGAGAACAAGGTGGACGTAGGGATGAGGCATATCCAGAAGACATTGAACATGAGAGCTAATGAGGTGTACCTAACGGAGCAGGAGCGCTGCAATTTCTGGCACAGTGTTTAATTGAAGCCCAATGAATTCCTCATTCTGGGATGGAATCAGGTTGGATTTAGGGAAGCTTCACTATAATGCCTAACTGGTCAAATAGCTGTAGTAGACATTGAGGGGGGTGGCCAGATGATGCTTCATGGGAGCTGAGGAGCCAATCATCTAGGTAAGGAAACACCTGGAATCCCTGCAGTCTCATGTGAGCTGCGACCACTGCCATGAAATTGGTGAATGAGGAAACATGGGAAAAATTCTTGGCTAGGCTTATAATGGCCTCCAGGGCCAATAGCTTAGTATCACCCTACGAACCTATGAAAACCCAGGGGGATGTGGCAAGACCAAAGGGTAGGGTCCTGAACTGGGAGTGACTGGCCCCTACTCAAAAGTGGAGATGTCTCCTGAAGCACCTATTTTTATATAACAGTACGCGTCCTGGAGATCTCCGGAGCACATCCAATCATCTTTGTGCAACAAAGGCACAATTGTCTGGGCAGTGAACATCCAGAACAAGGGGAGATATTGAGAATGCTGAGGTCCAGGACTGGACGCAGGTTCCTCATCTTCTCTGGCACCAAAAAGTGAGAATAAGTTCCAGATTCTCATTGTCCTGGGGGGACCTCTTGGATGGCTCTCTTTCAAAGAAGCTTGAGGACTTATTCTGGAGGTAGCTCCCTCTGAAGGGGTGGTGCATTGGGGAGGTATCTCCTGAATGCAGGAAGCTGGGAAAAGGGAAAAGAATAACCCCTGGAAATGATGTTTAGCACCAAACGATCTTTTGTAATATTTGCCCAAGCCAAAGGGTGCAAAGACAAAACCCCCGACTGCCTCCAGGGCAGGACAGTCAGACAGTGCTTCGGGAGCTCTGTTGGGGCTTCTCAGAGAAAGGTTCCCTGGAGCTCTAATTTTGCAGACCCCACCCCTACCCCTGGGATGGTGTCTGCTGTTGAACCCTCTCCCCCGACCTCTGGAGGAGGGCTCATCTTCAGCATCCTGGAAGGAAGACTGCGACTTGCTAAACCACATTTTCCTGGCCCCTAACTGCATCTTAGAAAACGAGCGCTGAAGGGTGGAAAACCCCATTCCCACAGCCGACAAAGTCTTGCCTTCCTGCTCACCTGCAGGTGAGAATCTCTTTGACTGAAGGCCCAAACAAGGTAGAACCTCTGCAAATCCACAAAAGGCAGCCAGGCATGACACTGAATAGCAATGCCTGTGCCGGCCGTTCGAGAGGCAAATTCCGTTGCATTGGCAATCAGCCTCATCAATGAATTAGGCAGGGAAGAAAGTATGGATAGTTTAAGGGACACATTGCTTAGTTCCCCGGTCAGGCAGTACCTCAGAAAGGGATATGGTAAGCTCCTTGACCAGGTCCTTTTTAAGTCGGGTAAAATGTGCTAGGGAGTTTAGCTCCCATTGCCCAAATGCTGCTGAGGTGAACACCCACTTTTCATGCCTGTCGATTGCCTGGGACTCATGGTTGGGGGGATGGACAGATGTGCTCTGTTCCTCCAGCTATTTCTTAGTGGCGAAAGCTATCACAATTGCATTGACTGGCACTCCTTTCGACCAGAACTGCTTGTCAGATGGGAGACTGAGAAACTTAACCATGCATTTGGGAACAGGCTCCACAATATTCGGCTCCTTCCATGCTCTGCTGGTGAAAAGGTTTACAAGTTCGTCTGCAGTGGGGTAGACCCAGGAGGCAAATAGATGGTCCCATCCTGAAAGCCTTCAGGAAGACTTGCTCCTTGGAGGACGGGGGCCAGGCAGACCAACCACCATTAAGTTTAAGGGTTTCCAGATTGTCCCCTAAGGGGAGATCTTGGGAACCCATCTCCTTCATCGAGGTCCACATCTTCGGTGAGCAACTCGGCAGGGGAGTCCGTGTCTTTTTCCAAAAACAGATGTCCAGAAGGCCGAAGATGAGTAAGAAATAAAAAAGAAGTTATGTACTCCCAATAACGTTCCATCTGAGTAGTTCTACTTCATTTGTCTTCAACCTGTGGGTACCGGATCCGAGCTGGCAACTTCACAAGCATTTGCTCCGAGCTCCAAGCTCCTCCCCCTACCCATAATACACCACCACCTTCCGTCAGATCGAGTTTGCTACACCCTACACTAAATAACACGATCCAAACCATCTTACCGCACACAATGTGCCACCTATGAAACATGCCCATATGGTAAAGCCAGGGGAAGGAGGGACGATTTAAGACAAATGAAGTAGAACGACTCAGATGGAACCTTATGGTGAGTAGATAACTTCTTTATCTGAAGTAGTTTATTTCATTTGATCTTCAACCTGTGGGACAGAGTCACGAGCTACTTAACACCCGGGGTGGCCCTCATGGAAGGATATTCTGGAGTACCGCAGAACCAAAGGGTGCTCTCCTTCGAGAAGTCAAATCCAATTTAGTGAGAAATATAAGTATGATATGAGGACCAAGTAGCCGCAGAATAAATGTCGAAGGATACTCTAGACCAAAAAGCTGCAGAAGTAGCCATGGACCTTGTCGAATGAGCTCTAATATGACCTGGAGGAGACAAACCTTTCTGCTTGTAGCTCTGAAGGATGCACAGAGAAATCCACCTAGTAATGGTCACCTTGGAAATACGTTTACCCAAAACTGGTTTAGAAAAGGACACAAAAACTGGTCAGATTTACAAAAAGATTTGGTCCTGTGCAAATAGAAATGTAGCTGTCTATGAACATCCAACAAACGCAACTTGTATTCAGCTTTGTTTGTGAAATTTGGAAAGAAAATAGGTAAATTGATAGTCTGCTTGATACTGACCTCGGATGCCACTTTTGGAAGAAAGGAGGGATTGGTGCAAAGAGAAACCCTGTCCTTATGGAAAACCATGTATGGAACCTTGACAGACAATGCCTGAAGTTCTGATACCCTCCTAGCCGAGGTGATAGCCACTAGGAAGGCTGTCTTCCAATATTGATACTTAAGATCTACTGTTGCTTCAGGTTCAAAGGAAGGGGCAACCAGTGCCTGTAGTACCATAGTAAGGTCCCACGGGGGATAGGATCTTTGACCGGAGGATGTAAGAGGAAGGTACCTTTGATAAAGGCTTTGCACAATCTGGAAGAGGCCAAAGAAGCAGAGTTCTCACCAATGTGAAAATAAGAAATGGAGGATAGTTGAACCTTCACTGTAGACGACTAGCCTCCTGTTGAAAAATGTTTGCAAAAATATCAAGGATAGGCGGAATGGGAGCTGTGAAAGGATCTAAATTCCTCAGAGATCCAAAAGGAAAAACGCTTCCATTTACTGCAATAAATCTTCCTGGTGGACGACGTATGAGCTGCCACCAGAATAGTCCTGACCAAAGAAGACAACCCGGGAGTTCTAGAAATTAAGGGAACTGGAGCAGCCAAGCAGTGAGCTTTAGATTGTCAGATTCGGCTGAGGGACACTCGAAGGGTGAGAGATGAAATCCGGAAGAGGATCCAAGGAGGAGCTAGAAGATGAGACCAGAGGAAGGGAAACCATATCTGGCGAGGCCAAAACAGAGCAATAAGGATCTCTCTGCTCCCCAGTCGACGAATCTTCTGGAGGAACTTTGGAATAAGGGGTACAGGAGGGTAAGCTTAAAGACAACCCGGGAGGCCAAGCATGGACTAGAGCATCTCTGGGGGATTCAGAGCAAAGGACTCGCTGCACTTCACATTGGAAGGAGATGCGAAGAGATTGCAGCAAGGCCGACCCCACTCTAGAAAAATCTGCTCCGCTACTGAAGGATTCTGAGACCACTCGTAAGGCGTCAGAACAGTCCTGCTTAGTTTTTCCGCTAAAATGTTGGACCGTCCCGGAATGTGCGCTGCTATCAGAAAATGACCAGTGGAGATGGAGAATGCCCATTCCCAAACTCTCATGGCCTTGCAACAAAGGGGGTAAGATCTGGTCCCTCCCTGTTTGCTGATATATCAGACCAACGACATGTCTGAATTTCAATGGTTCCCAGGGGTAGAAAGGCATGAAGGGCCTGCAAAGCTAAAAGGACTGCCTCATCTCCAGAACATTTATATGCAAACTGGTCTTGATTGGGGACCACATGCCTTGGACCGTCCTTCCCGAGCAATGCCCCCCCCTACCCTAGCTGGGAGGTGTCCGTGGTCACTGTGGCTTGGGCAGGGGCTGTGACAAAAGGTCATCCAAGATTTCCGAAGAATGCATCCACCACAGAAGGGACGACCTACAGATTTTGCTTGTGTGTATTTGATATAGACCACTGCACCACTAGAGCCCACTGAAGTACTCGCATGTGTAAGCGAGCAAGTCTGATTGTTGCTGCCATAAAGCCTAGGGCCCTTAAAACAGACTCTGTTGCGGGGAGATGAGATTGATAAATGAAAGTGACGTGCATCTGTAAGCTTAGAATTCTCTTGGAGGTCAGGAAGACTTTTGTTTGCAATGTGTCTATCCATGCTCCTATGTATTCTATAACCTGGACAAGGGTTCAGAAGAGATTTGGCTGTGTTGACTAATTCCTAGACTGTGTGCAAGGCGTAGGAAATAGTCTCTGGCCTGGCAAAGTAGACACTGGTGGGAGCAATAAGGAGCCAGTCATCCAGGTAAGGGTAGACCTGAAATCCCTGAAGCCTCTGGTGAGCCACTACTACTGCCATCACTTTGGTGAACACCCTGGGGGTTGTGGTCAGACCAAAGGGTAGGGCTCGAAACTGATGATTGGCCCCTAGCCAGCAGTGGAGAAATCTCCTGGAGCTTCTGTGAATCTTTATGTGATAGTAAGCGTCCTGGAGGTCAAACGAGCACATTCAGTCGCTCTCTTGCAGGTACAGCAGGATGGATTGTAAGGTGACCATCCGGAACTTCTCTTTGGCAAATGACAGGTTCAGAGTAGACAGGTCTAGAATGGGCCTCAAGTCCCCTGTCTTTTTTGGCATCAAAAAGAACCTGGAGTAAATGCCCGATCCAGACTGATCTAAGGCGACGGGTTCAATGGCTCGTTTCTTTAGCAGCTTGCAGACCCTCTAGTGCTGCTGCCTCCTTTGCGCAGGTGGTGCATCTGGGAGGTGTTTGGAAGGGTAGGGAAAACCACAAACAGGACTGAATAGCATCTGGAAATTATCTGAAGCACCCAACGGTCTGATGACACGGACTCCCATGCAGTCAGGTGCAACAACAGGCGAACCCCAGATTGCCTCCAGAGCAGTCGGACAACACCTCAGGGTTGCTGCGCGGGCCTGTCCGATAACGGTTCTTGAGACCTAACATTCCTCAGACCCCCTCTGCATCTGGGCTGGCATCTGTCTTGGCCCTCTCTGCCTCTAGGGGAAGAAGGGTCCTGAGTGTCACAGGAATACTGAGATTTCACGAACCAGACCACATTTTGCCCTCGCTGATTCCGGGAAAACGATCTTTGAGAGCTCGAGAAGCAGATTCCGATGGCAGACAGCATCTTCCCTTCTTTCTCACTCTGGACCAAGGTGTCACAGACGGTCTTTCCAAATAGGGAAGAACTATCATAAGGGGCAATCGCAAAAGATGCCTTGAAGGGTTCTGTGAACTGACACAACCTGAGCCAGGCGTGACACCTCATGGAAATGCCGGACCTAGTCACCCTAGCCGCTTCTTCAGTAACGTGCGAGAGGAGTCGCATGGACGTATTAGAAACCACTGTCAAGGTAGCCATCCTCGCGGAGAACATAAGCCTGTCCTCCTGCAACAGACTGTGGGGACGACTCAGCCAGTTCCTTAACCAGGTCATGCTGTAGTCGAGTAACGTGGGCCAGATAAGTTCAGCGCCCTTGCACAAAAGGTTGCTGATGCACACACCCGCTTCCCTAGACGATCCATCATCCTAGAATCACGGTCAGGAGGATGGACTGAGGAACTCTCCTGGGCTAATTCCCTCTTGGTGGCAGCTGCTACCACCACAGCGTCTACCGGGGATCCTTTATTCCAAGCAGGTCTGTCCGCAGGGGGGATTAAGATTTTATCCGGACGCTTTGGGATTGGTTCCACGGTGTCCGGTTCTTTCCAAGCTCGCAAGGTGACCAAGTCCACTAATGGATCTGCGGGGGGACACCCAAGAAAGTACAGTTGTGTACACTTACCATAAATGTAGATATTCAAGTGTATTCACTGTTGCAGTCACTACATTTGGGTAATCTTCTGGCAGGTTGCCCTCAGTCAGCTTGATTAACAAAGTCTTGCATCAGTTGCTGTCCCTTCTTCCATGACGTCAGGTCTTCAGGGGTATAAAACATGCATCCGACGCCATTACATTAGTTTTTCTTGCCCCAGATGTCAGGCGCCCCCCTAATGGGGAGTAAATAAAATTAAAAACACAAAAATATACCTCCAACCAAAAGCAAATACTCCAAAAAGGCTTTTAAGCATAGTAAAAAAATGTGGAGGTATAGCTAGAGAAAAGTAGGAGGCTGGAGGGAGGGTAACCAGGACTGCAACAGTGAATACACTCTAACATCTACATTTATGGTAAGTGTACACAACTTTACTACGTTCTTAGTGTTTCACTGTTGCAATCATTACATTTGGGTATATTCCCAAAGCTATGGTTGGGAGGAGGAGTTTATACAGCATTATGGCCAGTTATAAGGCCCTGCAAGACAGCAGTGGCAAAGCCAGCTCTGGATTTAGAGAAAATTGGTAAATAATAATGCTTGGTGTAAGTATGTACAGAACTCCAGGTAGCAGCTTCTAGAATATCCCTGGTAGGAACACCTCTGAGAAAGGCTGCAGAAGTAGATGCAGCACTGGTGTTGTGAGATCTGATCCCTTGGGGGATTGGTTTTCCATGGTGCGTATAGCAGAAATGAATGCAATGGCTTATTCGTTTAGAAATGGTTTGTTTTGAAATAGCCTTCCCCTCTGCCCCTGTAGCAAATGCTACCAGTAATTCTTCAGATTTTCTTCGAGGTTTAGTCCTGTCCAAGTAGAATCTAAGTTGTCTGTGCACATCCAAGGAATGCAGAATCCATTCCCCTTTGTTCTGTGGATTGGGAAAGAAGATTGGCAAATGAATGGACTGATTAAGAGCCACACTGGAAACCACCTTGGGCATGAAGGATGGATTGGTCCTCAGAGATACCCTGGCCGCACGAAAGATGATGAAAGGCTCCACTGTCATAAGGGTCTGTAATTCAGATATCCTGCTAGCTGAAGTGATTGCTACAAGGAAGGCTGTTTTCCAAGAAAGAAATTTTAAGTCTGCAGTAGCAGCTGGCTCAAAAGGAGGTAGAGTGAGCTTTTCCAAAACAAAGTCAAGGTCCCAGGCAGGGGTAGGAGCTCTCCTGGGTGGTCTCAAGTTCTTTGCCCCTCTGACATACTGCTTGAGCAGTGGATGAGAGAAGAGGGGTGGGTCTGTGTTCTAGTGAGCTGAAATAGCTGAAGTGTGGATTTTAATAGAGGAAAAAGACAGGCCCTTGTGAAGCATCTCAGTTAAATATTGCAAAATCTGAGATAAATTGAGCGCTGCTGTGCTCATCCCTAAAGACTGGTTCCAGGCACAGAATATTTTCCATTTGTCAGGATAAGATTTTCTAGTACTAGGTCTTCTCGCCTCCAAGAAGACATCCATCACAGGTTTGCTAAGGGATGATAAGGGTGAATTTAAGTGATTAGCCAGGCTGCAAGGTTCAATGTTGGAAGCTGAGGATGCAGAATTTGGTTCTCTTGCTGAGACAGTAAGGAAGGGGTTTGAGGCAGGTGCCATGGAGACATTTGTGACACACTGCGCAGGAGTGGGTACTAGTGTTGGCGTGGCCAGTCTGGAGCAATCAAAATCATTCTTGGTTTGTACTGTTTGACTTTTAGCAGAACTTTGGAGAGCAGAGGCAGAGGGGGGAAGGCACAGACTGATAGGTTTCTCCAGCTGAAGGACAGAGCATCCACTTTTCCAGGCTTCTTTGTGGGGAGCCCTTGTGCAAAACTTGTCAAACTGGTAGTTCTGGGGGGAGGCAAATAGATGCCTGGGCTCCCCCATTTGCATGTCAACATGTTGAAAATCCGTGGTTCCAGTTGCCACTCGTGTGGGTCCATGAGGTTTCTGCTTAGTTCATCTGCCAGTGTATTTAATTTTCCTGGCAGGAATTGGGCTTGTAGGTGCACTTGGTAGTCCAAGGCTGCGTTCCACAATGCCATGGCTAGTCTGCAGAGGGGGTAAGAATGTGTACCCCTCTGCTTGTTTATGTACCACATAACCGTGGTGTTGCCCATCTTTACCATTAGTTGTCCTGGAAGAATGTAGTCTTTGAAGGCTGTCAGAGCATTCTGTACAGCTAACATTCCTTTTTGATTGATAAGTAGGTGCATTTGATTTGGGTTCCATTTGCCCTGAATGCACTTTCCTGCCAGGTGAGCCCCCCATGCATAGTCTGATGCATCTGTAGTTAGGGTTTGGGAGGCAGGGGGTAGTGTGAATGGCAGTCCCTTGTTTTGGTGGCATGCCTCTGCCCACCATAGGAATTTCCAGGCGTAGGCAAGGTATGATAGGAATCATAGTTTCCAATGTTGACTCCGTAGACATTTTAAGAACCACTGTAGTTTCCTCATATGCAGTCTTGCATATGGAATTAGAAGAATGCATGAGGCCATGAACCCCGAGGCTTGCAGTATTTGTCTTGCAGATAAGCAGGGATTTTGTGGCCATTTGTTTGAAATAAGTTACCAAATGAATTTGCTTCTCTGGCGTGAGGAAAGCCATCTGGGAAGTTGTATTCAAGCTTGCAGCCAAGAATGCAATCTGTTGAGAGGGTACCAGTTGTGATTTCTTTTCATTTATGGTGTACCCCAGACAAGTTAGAACCCTTTTTACAAATGCCAGATGATTTAGAAGTATGCCCTGGTTTTCTGCCTGAATTAGACAATCATCCAGGTATGGATATATTTGAATATTTCCTTGCCTGCAAAATGCAATAACTGGAGCCAGGCACTTTGTGAATACCCTGGGTGCAGTAGACAAGCCAAAGGGCAGTGCAGAGAACTGATAATGCAAGTAGCCTGCTTTGAAGTGTAGGTATCTTCTGCAAGATTCCCCGATTGGGATGTGCAGGTATGCTTCTTTTAAATCTAGAGTTGCCAAACAGGCATCTTTGCCTAGCATAGGAAGCAACTGGTGAAGTCAGCATCTTGAATTTTGGAATGTCCAGAAAGGTGTTTAGAGTAGACAGGTCCAGAATTGGACACCATGATTTGTCTTTTCTGGGTACCAGAAAAAGCCTGGAATAGAAACCTTGTCCCTTTTCCTCTTCTGGTACTGGTTGAATAGCCCTCATGTTTAAGAGGGAAATAACTTGTTTTTGAACCTCTGCCCACTGATTTGGGAGCAGGTCTGGCCACCCGTTTGGTGTTGACAAAGTGTGGAAATGAAATTTGTATCCCTGGGACACTATTTAAAACCCATTTGTCCTGGGTCACGAGTTCCCAGTTCTTTGCATGAAGAGCAGTCCCCTTCCCAAAGGGGCAGCTAAAAGGTAAGTGCTTGGTAATTTTAAAAGGAAGTCATTGAGACTGTTTTCCACAGGGGGGGGTGTCTTGTTATTTCCAGATTTGGAAGTTGAGGCCACCCATTGCTTAGTTCTGAGAGTCCCCTGGGACTGAAACCTGGTGCTTTTGGTGTGTCTGGGTTTGGCTTGAGAGGATCTCGAAGGAGCTGGAAAAGACCAATTCTTAGTAGGCCAGTGTCTACTAAATCTTGGAGGCTGCACTTGTAAGAAATCTAACAGTTTGCATAGACTTAGCTTTGTCTTCCATCTTTTTTAGAACTTCTTCAGCCTTATTGCCAAACAGGCGGTCCTGATTTAAAGGAGCATCCAACAATTTTGCTTTAACATGATCAGGCAAAGACTGCTCCTTAAGCCAAGCATGCCTTCTAAGCACAGACCCAGTAACAGCAGCCCTGCAGGAGGCCTCTAAAGAATCAAAACCACATTGCAAAGTATGTTTTTCAAACTGTTCAGCAGAATGCAACAAATCCTGTAAATCTTTATTTTCCACACAGTCAGGAATCAACATCATTTTCTGTTTAAGCAGCCCAATAATATGCTGTTGATATTTTAATATATGAAATTGGCAGTTTACAGCCCTGATTGCCAAGGTTGCAAAAGTATAAACCTTCTTACCTCATCAATCCAGCGCCCTGAAGTCTCTATCAGAAGGGCTAGGATTTTTAGCAGTACAAGCCTTAAGGCCCTTGGGCCCCTGAGAAATGGTTTCTGGATCTGCAACAGGATTTTTGAAAAGGAACTTGTGGGACTCAGGAACCCTGTAGTATCTGCCAGGTTTACTAGGAGCTAGAGGCAGGGAATCAGGGGTCATACTGGATTCCAAAAACACATCAACAATGTCTAGTACAGGAGGTATAGCCAAAGGCCTATGCGGAGATCGGAGGAAATCCCTAAGCCTCTTTTTTTTGAATCAGAAAATTCCTGACTTTCCCAGTGGAAATGCTCCCTTAAGGTATGTAAAGTTTCCCCAAAAGAAAAATCCTCAGGAGGGGAAGCAGAGGGAATGGAATCCTCTGCATCAGAATCCTCATAAGTAGGTATGGACAAATCCAGGTCATTAGAAGAGTCAGAAGAAACAGAAACCTGATCAGAATATTCATAATCAAGTTCAGGCCTAGGCCTCTTGGGGGAGGGGGGGGGGGGCCTGACTACACCTGATTAGAGTAATTAGATCTTCAGCCATTTTGATCATTTGTTTTTTAGGCATAGGGGCCTGAACATGTGGCCTGGGTGTCAGTTTTTTAAACACAGATCGAGATTTAGGCCTTAGTAATGAAGGTGGAGTCGGTTTAATATGCAAGTCTGTAGGCCTGAATATACCCTCAGAAGCTGGTGCCTGCACAGTGGCTCCGGACCCATCCAAGGTAGAGACATCCGCGGGTTCCATAGGTGAAGCATCTCACGGCATACTGGACTCTGAATGGGTTGCAGTAGAGGCCTGCGAATCAGAAGGAGTTGGTATCAGGGGCTGAGAAAGCGCCTGAGTACCGGAGAACTGCCGACTGGCTTAGGAGAAGCGTCGACAGTTTTGGACCTCGGCAGCCTGTCTCTGTCTTTATCTTTGCGTTTTTTTGGAATCCCGGTAGTTGGATGGCTAACTGACAACATTTCTGGATAATTATACAGAGAACCAAAATACTTAGAGGCAAAAATGTACAGACGACAGATAGTGCGCTGATTAAATAAAGCACAAAACCGACAGCAAGGTATGTCGTGGTCAGGGCCTAGGCAAGGAATACAGTACGAATGAAAATCTGAGGTATTTGCTTTCCACAAATAATGCAATTAACAACTTTTACGGACATCGGTAAGGAGCAAGAAAAAGATTCCCCAACGGGGTACTTAGCTTTAAGTTGAAGACTTTGGTTCTGAAACTCGAAAACAAAAATTTCAGGAGTCGGCCCACCGGCACTTGCGAACTGCTTTTGCTTCGGGCACGGCACGAAAGACTGATGGAATGGCGTCGAACACATGTTTTATACCCCTGACGACCTGACGTCATGGAAGAATAGACAGCAACTGACGCAGGACCCAAGACTTTGTTAATCAGGTCGACTGAGGTCAACCTGCCAGCAGATTATCCAAATGTAATGACTGAAACAGTGAAACATGAAGAACATGTAGACAGGGCCCATGCCAAAAGCCTCCGGGACCCTGTAGTATCTATCAGGCTTAGCAGGGGCCGGAGGTAGAGAATCAGGAGCAGTACAAGCATCATTAAATGCATCATCTACAACAGAAAGAACTGGAGGTATGGCTAAAGGCCTATGTTGTGGTAAATGCAGAAAGGTTCTAAGCCTTTTTCTGGAGTCTGAAAAATCCTGGCCCTGCCACTGAAATTGTTCCCTCATAGCATGCAAGGTTTCCCCAAAGGAAAATTCCTCAGGCGTAGAGGCAGAAGGGATGGACTCTTCAGCATCAGAGTCTTCATAAGGGGAGAAAGGAGCCTCTGGAGGGTCCGAATCATTTGAATCATCTGTAGAAAGTGGCTGAGGGGGCTCTGCTCTAGGCCTCTTCTCTGGAGGTGGCTGAGAGGCCCTGTCTGGTTGAGGTTGGGATCCCCGGATTAAAGAAATGAGATCCTCTGCTAAACTAAGCATTTGAGAACTAGAGCTGGGACTGTGAGAGGGGATCTTAGCAGGCACAGTCTTAGTAGCTTTAGTTGCTTTAGCCCTGGCAGAGGCCTTAATGGACATGGTTGCAGGTGACCTAGCAGCTCCACGTGCAGGGGTTGAAACATCCAAGGGAATAGTGTCAGATAATTCCTGAGAAACTGCAACAGCAGGTGGGTTTTCTGAAGCCGATTCCACAAGGTTGGAAGAGGCCTCGGTAGAAGGTAAGTTTTCGGCTGAAGGAAGAACCGCTTGCTCGGTTTCAGCCGAAACAGAGACACTCGCTGTTGGCTTAACCGCGGTTTCAGCCAAAACCGCGGACCGCGAGTGTCGGTCCTTTTCCTTGCGCTTTTTAGACATTTGCATAGTCGGAGGATCCGATGGCATAATATAAGCAAAATCGGAGCCAAAAAACTCCTCAGCAAATTCAGACAGACGTCTAAGCGTCCGCCGGTTAAAAGAAGCACAGGCTAGACAAGCTGCTACGTCGTGGTCTGGGCCTAAACAGGGTAAGCAGTAAGAGTGGAAATCTTTATGAGGTATTTGTTTCCCACAAGTTAAACAGTTATTCACCTTTTCTGACATCGGCTGAGGCAAGAGAGAGTCCCCAACGGGGTACTTAGCTTTTTAGAAGTCTTCATAGTAGTATTCGGTAGTAGTAATCTCTGGTTCTGACCGACCGGCACTTGCGAACAGCTTCTGCTTCGGGCGCCACGCGGCAAGAAAGACTGAGGAAAATGGCGTCGGCTGATGCCTTTATACCCGAATAACTGCAGCTATGACGTTGGGTGAAGTGCGACACCAGCCGAGGCCAGACCCAGACTTTGGAATCCGGCCGACCGAAGGGCTGCCTGACGACAGGACAACCCATTTGTAAGGACTGCAGATGCATCCTTGAAGGACATCATGTAGACAGGGCCCATGCCAAAAGCCTCCAGGAACACAGATTCATGAGAGGAAGGTTTTGGGGCAGATGTCGTCTCCAAAGGAGACATCCTCAGAAGGTGATCTGGGGGAACCTTCCCCATCATCCAAATCAGTGTCCTCAGTGAGGGACCCCAGAGAGGAGCCCAAGTGCTTCCTCTTGCACATATGCTTGTGAGGAACCTGTCTGGTGTGGCTCTCCGGAACGGGCTCGCAAACCAGCTGTTGTTCAAGGGAAATCGCCTGGGGCTCTTCGAGCACAGGCTATCTCTGCGGTAAAATGACGGGAATCACACCAAAAGCAAAGGGAGTCGGGGCGGAGTCTGAAGATATAGTCAGGGGCCTCGTCCCATTGGAGAGAACCCGTTCCACAACTTCGAATGCCGAAAGACAGCAAGCTTCCTGGGACACTAGTAAGAGAGCCGCTCTCCCCAGATCTGATGCAGGGATCGAAGCCAGGCCCGAAGTGGACGGAGCGCCGAGGAGGTGGCCGTGACCCAAGGTTAATCCTGACAGAAAACACTCCTGTGCCTCGGATCAGACACCAAGACTACAGCTGTGAGAGCCACTCGGATCCAAGCTAGATGGATCAGACACACTCCAGGCAGCTGTCGGCATTGAGGAAACTGGTACCGTCGGTGCCGACCCCTGACTAGGGAACCTCTCGGATCCATGTACTCTGAAACCAGGGGTCAGATCAGAGAAGGAGATAAGGTGTAAAGAAGGGAAGCAAGCTTCCCCCTCCAGAAGGAGAGGGGACCGGCAAGACTCCCATCTGAATTTGTGTGCGAAAAAATCTCCGTATCATTTTATCCATGTCAGCTTCTGAAAGACTATGGGTAGACCACAATGAAGCTACGGACTCCGACCTGGCGGGTCAGAGAACCGAAGCCCTAGAAGATGGCCTGGGTTCCTCCGGCGAAAACCTAGGAGATCGAAGCCAAGGGGAGTCAGGTCAGTGCCTAGACTGAAGTTTAGGGGGAAGCCTGGCCGGATCCGAAAGGTCTGGGGGACCTCTTCCTCTTGTCAGCTTTGTGCTCTCTCTCTTTCTCTTTGCCCTTTCTATGCTCTCCTTCCACAGGTCTAGTGGCAGGAGGATGACTCCCAGCTTGGGAGGGGAAGTGAGGGCTGGAGCCGGAGAGGCGGTCACAGACATGACCGAAGCAGAACTTTAGGCAGCCGCCTCCGTAGAAAGGAGAAGGCCCTTCATCATAAGTTTAGCCCTAAGGTTAAAACCCGCACAAACACTGCAGTCAGTGGACAGATGGGCAGCACCCAAACAAAGAACATACAGAGTGTGGCCGTTAGCAGGCAACAGTTTGTGGCCACACTCTGTGCATCTTTTAAAAACTTGTTTTGGCTGATCTGCCATAACTACAGCCAAAGAAATTACAAAAGACACTCACTACCCACCACACACACAAGCACACGCACACAGAAAACTGAGGGGGGAGGGGAGAAACTAACTACAGAACTACATATAACTAGAAAACTATCTACACTCAATGCACCAGTGAGGGGGAGGAAGGGAAAAGACCTACTCTAACAACAGACACACAAACTATCAAAAAGAGTAATCAGAAACTTCAAAAACTCTACTCACGATGCATTGAGAAGTCACGGCAAATGAGATCAGAGGGTTGGAAGGTAGTGGTTGTGTATTATGGGCAGGAGGAGGAGTTTGGAGCTCAGAGCAGATGCTTGTGAAGTTGCCAGCTCGGATCCGATATGGATCCAGTACCCACAGGTTTAAAATCAAATGAAGTAAACTACTTCAAATCCAATTTTAATAACAATAATAAATGTACATAAAACAGTCTGGTGAGCACTTTCGTGGCTTACCCGCTTCTTCAGACCATAAAAAGCAACATACTTTAAAACCTTATATACAGATAACCAGCCATACAATTAAAATGTCAAGTCACAATACCAATTAATGATGCAAACCTCTACTCAGAGCAGGTTTTAAAGATGCAGCATTATTTAGACCTGGGTACACAGTATCCCTCGGGTCAAGAATCCATCTTAACTCTATATATTCTGTTTCATTGGCTATATCACCCTCCTCTTATATTAGTGCCAACTTTATGAAAACCAAAAATTTAAATTGATGGGTATCATCAGTTTTGATCACATGTTTAGCTAACACATTGCTTTCTTTCCTATTGCGTATATCATTATTGTACTCAAGCACTATTTCTTTCAATGTTCGATTGGTTTTCCCAATATAGAACCCTTCACATACAGTGCACTGCAGACAATAAACTACAGTCTTATCAGTGCAGTCAGCATAACAACTAAACTCAATCTTTTTCATAGTTCTAGGATGCGTAACAGAAGTAACTGTTCACACATGCCTGCAGGCACTACACGATCTATAGGCATACATGTGCCTCTCCTGTCAAAGTGTACCCTATAAATACAATTTTGTCTATAGCATAAAAGTTGCTTCAAGGTTTTATTATTTTTGAGAGAGAATCATGGATAGGGCCCAACTACATTACTTACACTTGAGTCCATCATAATTATTGGCCAATTCTTTTTCACCACATCACAAATTACATTAATATTACTGGAGTATGTTAAGGTCACCCTACAAGCATTGCCTTCAGGTGAATGTGTCTCCCGTCAGGAAGGCCTGCCTGGGGAGAAGGACCAGAGCAGGACAGAACCTCCAGGCCTCCAGATAATACTGGCCCCAAGCTGTTGAGGGCTGAAGTACCAGGGGAAGGGAATGGTCCAAAAAACAGGTCCGGAACCCCCTCCCAAAGACTCTGGGGTGACCACTCAGACTTGGGACTCTGTTTGCCTGGGGAAGGCCAAGCAGAAGTGGTCAGGGACTCAGGGCAAGGAAAATAAGGTCCCAGGAGATCCCCATCTCCCTCCCTGTGTGATCTAGGCCCAAAAAGTCAGAAACCACCTGGCTGGACAATAAGAAGTCAATGAAGGGGTAGGAGATGGCCTCCTAGCCAGACGGGAAGGGGATGGGAGAAGCCCCAACGCAATCTGAGCCCTGAGAAAGGACTTCATCCTGTCTATGTCGGAAGAGAGTAAACTTCTGGAGGATAAGGGATGGGCGCCTAAACACCATGGAACTCCCCCCTAAAGAATGAGATCTGTGCTTGGGGGTGGAAGGGGACTGCACCAAGCCAGAACCCAAAGGGGAATCCTCAATAACAATAGTGGGATCCAACACTGATCCCGGATCAGATCATCTCAGATCCGAAGACAAAGTAGGATCCCACATGCCTCAGATTAGTGGCTGGTCTGGATCTGAAGGCCTCGAACCGGAGACCTTGGATCCAGGAGTGCACTCCCATAACTTTGGATCTGAGGCCCTCTGAGCGGAAGCCCAACATCAGTGAGAGCCGCAGATCTTAGGATGCGATGCCATCGGATCAGACTGAGTTGAGGCTGGGGTCTGACCAGAAGCAGCATCACCTTTTTTGAAAAGGAGGACCCAGGAGGCAGAGGGTCCTTCCTTTTGTGCTCCGAGGGTCCAGACTTGGCAGGGGACTGAGGTAAGGGACCCCCTTGAGCTAAACCTTTCAGAAGAAGCTTATTTCGGTGCTCAAACCAAAGCCCTAGGGTTGAATGCGGCATAAATGTCACATTCAACCTTCAGGTGGTCGGCACCCAAACAAAGGCTCTTAACAGGTTCATAGGTGTGTACTAGGGAAATGGCCCTTATGCCTTTACAAGACTAGCCCATAGGATTAAACTGGCATCGTGCCACCCGACCTTAGTTCCAAGTGCTACTGTTGAGTAGAGCCCACTGGAGTGATCTCTGGGGTGAATTTTCCATTTCCCATCCACTTAGCAAGATATCTCTTGAAGAGGGCCAGTGAGGTGCTCGGTTTGACATGTATGGGAAGTCTATTCCATAGCATGGGCAGTCTCTGGGTTATGAATCTGTCCCTCCAGTACGTTCTGTTGAGGTCTCTGGAGTGTGTGATGTGGAGGGATTGGGATTTCTTTAGATGTAGCATTTCTAACACAGCTGGGTCAGACATGGCTTTGTAAGTCAAGCAGAGATCGCTTCTAGGTATGGGATATGAGACGCACAGTAGTTGGAGTTTGAGTCTGTCCATATAGAACAAATGTTTAAGGCCTAGGATCCTCTTTGTGAGGTACTTTTGCGGCCTCTCCAGTTGCTGCAGATTTCTAGTGAGGTACATGCCAAATGGGGCATTGTACTCGATTGACCTAATGAGGAAGAGTAGAGGGAGACTATCTCTTTCCTCCTGGATGCAAAACCCTTAGTAATGAGATGTGCCACATAGGACATTCTGAACACAGTGGCAATGTGGTGGTCAAAAGAGAGGCTGCTGTCAACACGTGTTCCCTCTCATAATGCCTTCTGTGTTCAGTGGACTACCATCGATGTGCTAATTTCATGGGAACTGGGGTTTTCCCAAATCATGCAACTCGGACACAGGCATCTTTCGACTGCAAGAGGAGCACCTTTTAAAACCAACAGGCTTTACAGACATGTTGAAAGTATACTAAGCCAAAGGACATGCCAATGGTGATCCAAGAAATAAGCAGAGGTCAGAGCCAGAAACACAATCCAACCAAATTATCACAGCACTAAAAAGTACTCCAAGCAGAACACTAATCAACACCAAAAACTACACTTAAAATAAATGACCACTAGAAAAAAATGGTGCCAAAAACACAAGGTAACACAATCTAAACAGGAAGGGAGGGACTAACTACCACTATAGATACAGAAAACACTAGTCTAACATGAACTATACTAGAAAATCAAAAAAAAAATTGTTGAATAAAGCACTACTTATCCCACAGGAACTCAAGCACTAGAATCCACGTCTGTTGCTGAGCGCAGCAAACGAGATCCAAGAGATTTGAAGGCAGCAAGGGATCATGGGAGTGGGAGGGGCTCGAGCCTAGAAGCTGCCTGTAAAGTTGCCGGCTCGGATCCAAGACCCAAGAGTGTGTAATAGTGACATGGATAACATCAGATCCTTAGATATTTTCTGGTTCAGTTTGCCCCTTTCATCACCCTTTTTGATCACCTCTGCAGCAGCAGACAGGCCAAACACTAAATTTCTATCTAAAGGAGAATTTACTTTTTTTTTTTTTTTTAAATTATGGGATTCTGACAATGCAGCCAAGAAAACCTCTTTAACAGTACCAGTGGTCATAGCCCTGGAAGAAGTATAAACAGAATCATACACATACTGCAAATAGTGAGTACAGTCTTCTGCAACAGAAGCTATGTTATTGAAGCATTTTACTTAAGAAGTGTAGATAAAACATTTCTCATACTTTTGCGATATGTCAGAACGAACATATTGAGCCTGACAATTTAAAATCCTGAAAATCAAAATTGTAGTAAACATTTTCCCCCATATCCATAAATAATTTCCCCATACTCATTAAAAAGAGCAGAATTAAAATTAAGTGCTTAGCAGCAGTGGAGTCAACTAAGGCTATAGCTGCTGGTTCAGGTTTGGGAAGAGTGTATAACAATTTAAAAGAGTGTAGAAATTTATACATATTATCTGCATTTTTAGGGACAGCTGTCTGTCAAGAAAACTGCAGGCAGCAAGATACACATTCTCTAATGCAGACAGAAGGAAAGGGTGTAAGCTCTGGAAAATCCTTCTCTAAAAACTCTTAGTATTTTGTGAGGGACTAAGAAACCTCAGTGTTCTCCCACTGAAAACACTGGGACATTCTAGCAACAGTTTCAGAGAGAGAGAGAACCCCCACTTGAGTAATCAGAAACTGAAATCTCCTCAGAGTCTAAGTCAGAAATCTGAAAAAAACCTGCATCTGTCCCTTCATCTTCCTGTTCAGATTTACAATTGTGAATCTCTTCAGGAAAAAAGGCATCCCTCACTTACCACAAACTTCTCAACAAGAAGGATCAATAGCCTGAATTAAACCCTAAACCAGTGCCAGTAAATTACTCCTATCCAAAAACATTTGAGGAGTAGATACACATTTGGTTTTGTGTTTATTTCTAACAGGAAAATAGGACCAACCATGCTAACTAGGCTGTGGACAGCATTTTGACATAACAGGAAAACCTTCCCTGTTCCCTCTCTTAGGACCGACAAGAGTGCTCTCTCTCGCCACTGAGCAGACGTAGAGGATGTGGCTAACCCCCAAGTCCATGGTGGCTGTAGGTGCTACCCCAGAGGGATTCAGGGTAAAATGAGTGGTCTGAAGTGCAACAAATGGCCACAGCAGTCCCCACCTGGGGCTGAGAAACTGCTAGCCTGCTTTAGTGGTTAAGACTGTTTGCCTAACTTGCCTTTTGTGGCTGGAAGAAAGACCAACAATTTGTTCCCTGAGCAAGTAAAAAAATCATGCCTCCTTCCCAGGGAAGACCAGCAGCAAATCCTGGTAAAACTACCAGCCCACAGATGTTACATTTTTGATAGAACAATGCAGTAACAAAAGCACTTTCAAACACTGTGGCAGTCCCAAACAGAAAATTAAACAATTTCTCCACAGAAAATGTTACCAGTTAGTTTACACCTCTTTAAAACTGACAGAAAAACAAGTGCGCCATTTAAAAGTACATGTCTCAAGACAGTCTGCTAAAATACAGCACTCCTAGATTTAAAATAACTTTCCTGAGGAGGAAAGTAATAAAACATCAGTAAATATAAGAAAATTATTTTTTTTCCTCCAAAGGGAACTTATTTGTCCAGCTAAGGAAAGCACAAGCAGACTGCACATCTTCAAAAGCATCAGAGGTGAGTACTCTTCGGTGGCAGTAAAGCTCTGAAGGGATTTGCAACCAAACTTGTCTTTTATTCAGTTCATCTCAAGGTTTTGACAGTTTGAGCATGTGGAAAGTCCCCTGAAGCTTTGGAAGCTAGCTAGCTGTTACATTTTTTACAGGATAGAACCCATACAGCCAAGGCTACTGCAGCAATGATCAATATGAAGAACATCAAAACTAATGCAGCAATGATCAATATGAAGAACATCAAAACTAACGCCAAAGTGAAGACCGGGATCACAAGAAGTTCTACATGATCCAGTTCTAATCAGCTTACAGCAATAACAGAAAAGCTAAATAAAATAGCATGTAAAACCTAACTGCCTGTAACATTAGTAATACATGTCAATCAAAAGGCAAGTTTCTCCAAATACACAATCCCCACCATCCATTAAGTAAACAGGTATGCACAAGGACTATGTAACACTCGCACCTTTTAGGAGAGGAGCTTTTTCCTAAAATAGAACTTCAGTGGATTTGTAACAGTTCAAAGTGCAAAAAAGTTCTTACAATATAATCTCTAAACCAACACCACATACTTTCAAGAGACGGTATGAAAAGTAAGGAACTCCATAAATTAGACCGGAAAAAGAAAACTTCAGCAAACAAAATCTTAAGCAACTCGGTGCTGTGCAGGAGAGTTGTATTCAGAAAATAAGATGGTTTGAGAAGTCACTCGGGAGTTTAAATACTGATCTTAGATTTGTGAAGTAGAGAGATCTGACATGTCCTGGAGGATATGATTACTTAAAGCTTACAAATAGAAGACACACACAAGAAATAACCTTGACATAATCGAAAAACAAAATAGGAGATTGGGAAAGCTGGAAGATGCAATTGCACTGATGTATAGCAAAGACAGACTTTGAAAGGGTTATCCAAATTTGTATGCGGACAGAATTAATTTATTGGCCTGGAAAAAAATAGATGCTGACATGCTAGAGTCCTATACATACAAGAATATGGACAAACTCATTGCAAAGCATTGCAAGACATTGAAAACTGCCCTGACATCTAGAAATAATGCTTATCCTATAAACCAATTTCTTGTTCAAATTCATAACTTTAATGTGGTTCAACTTGCCTCAAAAAGCTAGGTTCAGCGTAACAGAAAAACAAGAAAACTGCTTGACGCCCACAACAGGATATATAAAACAGTACCTAGCAAGGGTGCATAACCCGCAGTTTAAAGGGGACAAGGGTATCCTTGAAATTGGCTCTATGTAGGTCTGAATTTCTGGGACAGTGCACATATTTGCAGACATTCCATCCAAATACAGAAAACTTTTTAAACCATGAGGAAGGCAAGCCTAAGATGACACCCTTGCTTGGATATGCAAAAGCATTTTGGAAGGAAACAAAGAAATCAAACTAGAAGAGAAAAAATGGAAAATGCTAAAAAATACAGATTTCAGCCAGAATAAAATAAACTTGGAAAGCCCACAGTTATGACAAGTACACAAAAGTGCTAGAATAAATCACGTTTATCATGATCTAAAGATAAGATAAGTGATAAAGCACACACAGAAACACAACCAAATTAAACCACGACCCATAAAAACAAACTTATTTAATAGTAAAACTGGTAAGTGCTTTTGCTAAATAGCTTCTTCAGACCAACAGTGAGAACCAACATCCACAATTAAATAGAACTACATCACTGCCTGTTACACAACTAACCAATCATAAGAATCACATATTTAACGATAAATGTACCCTATTTCTATAAAACATTAAACAAAAAAACATACTTCTAAGAGATGTCTGAAAGAAAAAAATCTAAAGAACAAAATCATAAGTGTGCAGAAATTACTTCTTCCTCAAACACCTAGATTTTAAAACTGGGTGTAGAGGGATATGTTCATTTAATCCATGGCCCTTATGAGACTGCAGTGAGATTATCCATCTAATCCCCCTTAACTCTGTCTCATTTTCTACATCCCCATTCTAATGTCAGTCCCCACATCAATAGCTATAAACTTGAAAGTGTGGTTAGCTCCAAACGTAACATTCTTTGCTAGGAAATTAACCACATTCCCCTTGCGTATAAAGATGGTGTCTGATCCTTTCTTTAAACTTGCACTTTGTTTTGCTGGCATAAAATGAAGAACATGCCTCACAAAATGTGAGGTACACCACATTGATGGTATTGCAATCAGCTGAAGCAGAAAAAAACTCCTGCCCCATATCAGGATGAAAAAAAAAATTTCCATCAATACTTAGAAAAATCATAAAAGTTAGTTTCCGCATCTGCAGGTACCTAAACCAAAATGCTTATTTTGGTGCCTTTTAGGATAACACAGTAGCCTTTTCAAATTTCTCTTCATAGGTGTGTACTAGGCTAATGGCCCTGAAGCCTGTACAAGCCTAGCCCATAGGATTACCCTGGCATTGTGCCACTCAACCCTAGTTCCCAGTGCTTCTGTTGAGTAGAGCCACTGGAGGGATCCCTGGGGTGAATTTTCTATTTCCCATCCACTCATTTCTCTTGAAGAGGGCCAGTGAGGTGTTCTGCTTGACATTTATGGGAAGTCTATACCATAGTATGGGCAGTCTCTGGGTTATGAACCTGTCCCTCCAGCATATTCTGTTGATTGTAGTAATGAGGTTGAGGTCTCTGTAGCGTAGTATTTCTAACAGAGCTGGGTCAGACATGGCTTTGTAAGTCAAGCAGAGATTGCCTCTAAGTAGGTGATATGAGACAGAGAATAGTTGATCATGTACTGCATCTATTGTCCTAATTTTGTGTTGCCATTCTATATTCCAGCTCCAAAGTACAAAATAGGGGATTCTCTGATTGAATTAAAGGCTTACACCAGGAAACTAAATTTAGCAAAGTATTTCCATAACACTAAGACAACTACTACACCAAACACTAGAGTTCTCAAAAAAAAAATATTCAACCCAACCATGAATGGGACTATATAAGCATTTGAGAAAACTTCTAAAAGTTTTTAGAACAAGTTATCAATGAATCATAAGTAGAAAATTAAGAACATTACACCTGAATATCAGGACATTCCATAAGAAGACTGAAACATGCATGTCCACAGCTAGTGGGGTTTGGCTTTACTAGCCTGAATTTGTCCATAACAGACTTCAAAAGAAAAAAGTCACGGGCATTCAGAACTGCCATATAGCTAAAACACCTAATACCCTTTTTTAAAGTATCTTTGCATATATTCCCATGTGCCTCTAATACAAGATGTTTAAGGAATTACATAGTGGAAACTCTAGCCTGGCTAATTTTCTAACATGGGACGAATCAATCAGGGTCATGGGACTGTAATGGTCAATAGTTGGCAATAAACTGAAGTAATTAATGAATTGCTCTGACACTAGTACTTATTTTACAGTATCAAAAAATGAAATCAACATTGCCTAATTCATACCTCTCAATTGTACAGATTTTTGCAGAATGTCCAGATTTTTTTACTAATTTTTTTTGTCCATTTCTCATAAAATTGTGGTTTTCTTGAAAATCATTGGCAAATCATTGAGGACTGAAGTCAGAAAATAATGGCACATTTGCGTTTCAGGCTTCATATCCTTCAGAAAATTCATGCTAATGCATAACTGGTTATTCTATCTACTTTAAGTTTGTACTAGCAATATTTAAAAAGTGTCCCTATTTTTAGGCCTTTGTCCCCCCCATTATTTGTGCCTTTGTCCAGTTTTATTGCTCCAACAAGTTGAGAGGTATTTTGCCTATTACAATATCGATTTACATCTGGAAGAATTATTATAGGTTCATAGGCTGGTACTAGGCTATCAGCCCTAGGGCCTATACAAGCCTAGCCATAACAATTCCCTGGCTATTTCTTCCCACAATATTTACTTCCTGGACCCCTGGTCTAGCAGGTCGATTGACGTGATCCCTGGGGTGAATTTCTTATCTCCCATCCAATCATCAAGGTTCCTTTTGAAGAGGGCCAAAGAGGTGCTCTGCTGGACATGTATGGGCAAATCTCTTCCAGAATCTGGGAAGTCTCTGGGTCAGGAACCTATCCCTACATCATGTTTTGTTCATTGTGATGACAAGGTTTAGTTCCCTGGAGCATGTGGCTCTGAAGGATTTGGATTTAACATGTCCAACAGCTCTTATTCTTGTAATAGAAAGTAGGGCACCCCTAACTGTATCAGCTATCGAGGGATCCATAAGTAAAATATGCCAATTTTTAGAAATGATGTTCTTAAGTGCACTTGTATCACTACCGAAAATGAGGGGAGCTGACACTGTACTGCTGATGCTAGTACTCCTAACATTATCTTTTACAGGTGTAGCAAGGAAAGGCTTAGCCCTATCGTTCTTTAACATAGTGACTTCCTTAATACCCTTGTCTATTTCTTCAATTTTGTACCCCCTCTTCATGAAATCACTGAGTAGAGCACACATACTATTCTCAAAATCAATTTCATCAGTGTGGAGTTGTGATGCCCTCATGGCTTGCCCCTTAACATTTTTAAATATATGTGAGGGGTGCATACTACGATGTACATAAGCAGAAAGACAGCATTCCTTTCTAAACAGACTAGTTGAAAGCTTATTGCCCCGAGTCTTAAACACCTTTACATCAAGAAAGTCAATCTCACACAGAGATGACTTCATAGTAAACTCCAAAAATAAGGCTGTACTATGTAGATATTCCAGGAACTCAAGCAAACCTTGCTCACTACCACACCATATCAAAAAATGTCATCCACAAACCTTCTAAAGAAGGGAATACATATTCCCCACCATTCCAATTTCATAAATTACGTCTCCCACAATGCTAGAACTGCATTGGCATAGCTATTGGTACAGGGGAGTGCCCATAGCTACAGCAGAACACTGATGAAAAAAATTGTTAAAAAGAAAAAAACATTGTGTTCCAAAATTATCTCAGGTAAATAATCAACTAAATACCAGAATGGTCATAACTACTATAGTGTGATAAGTTCATCGTGATTCTTTATTCATTTGGAATTACTGTGAAAAGTGAACTCGCATCTAAGGTCGCTAACATAGATCCCTCAACATATAAACCGCTCTTGCTAAAATATATATATAGATCATTCAAAAAATGCTGTGTTCCTCAGTACATAATCATACCCATCCAGTATGGGATGTAGCAACTTTTCAACGTAAACAGAGTGTGGTTCAGTGAGCCACCCTACCCCCGAAACAATGGGTCTTAAAAGGGGGGAATCAACGGATTCTTATGAATCTTGGGTAATCCTTGGAAACAAGGAACCAGTGGTGTTTCTGTAATAAAATATAGAAATCTTCAGTTATTGCCCCTTCAACCCAAATATTGTACAATGAAGACCAAAAATTGCACATCATACTTTGATCAGTTTGAGAAATGTATGTGCTAGCATCACTCAACATATCGGTCTTCATTTTCAAATAAACGGAATTCATAACAATTAAACCACCGTTATCTGCTGGCCTAACAGCTATTGAATCATCACTCATCAACAGGTTCAGGGCCTGACACTCTGCAAAAGTTAAATTATTAAAACCATACCTTATATTATCAAGAAATAAATCTGAAAAATCTTGTTCACATAACTTCAAAAACATTTAACACTGGGTGGTTTGTATATATAAAAGTGCTAGGATGTTTAAAAGTCATAGTATTAGATTCACTACTATCACTTTTGTACATTAATTTCAACTTGTCTGGCAAAAAGCCATAAGTCAATAAGACAGAGAATCTGCAGATGCCTGTTGTCAAGCGGAAAACCAACATGACTTTGGTGGAGACATTTTTTTCTCTACTTCTACCGATAAAGACAATGGATATGAGAACCAGAGGTCAGTTCATGGGCACAGCATGAGGGGAGTGGAAACATCAGGATGAAGGAATGGACATGTCCATAAAGAGAATGTGGACAGTAAAAAGTTGCCACTATTGTGGAATATTTCCAACAAGGTACTTTCTGATACTGAATGTTCTGTATTTAGAGGACTGTTATTCCTGCCAATACAGCCGATCATGCAGATACTGTTGACTTGCAGCTTGTTGCCAGACAGCTTATGTTGAAATTGATATAGAAAAGTGAAAGTAGTGACTCTAATACTAGACTTTTAAACATCCTAGCACTTTTATACCTAAAAAAACACCCAGTTTTAGATGTGTCCTTGAAGTTATGTGAACAAGATTTTTCAGGTTTATTTCCCGATAACAGAAGGCATGGTTTTAATAACAACTTTTGGAGAGTGTCAGGGACTGAACAAAATTGATGAGCGATGATTCAGTAGCTATTAGACCAGCAGATAAAGGTGGTTTAGTTGTTATGAATTTTGATTACTTTAAAACGCTGACAGATATGTTGAGTGATGCTAGTACATATATTAACATTTCTCAAACTGATGTTGAAAGTATGATGTGCAATTTTAGGGCTTCATTGTACAATACTGGATTGAGGGGGCAATAACTGAAGATTTGCATGACTATTTTGTTATAGAAACACCACTGGTTCTGTGTTTCCAAGGATTACCCAAGATTCATAAGAATCCACTGATTCCCCCTTTTATACCCATTGTTGCGGGGGCAGAGTGGCTCACTGATCCACACTCCATTTACATTGAAATTTACATTGAAAAGTTGCTACATCCCATAGATGGGTACAATGTACTGAGAAGAACGCAGCATTTTCTAAATGATCTACATATGTTAGCAAAAGTGGTTTATATGCTGAGGGATGTATGTTAGTGACCTTACATGTGAGATAATTTTTCACAGCAATTCCAAATGAACAAGGAATCATGATGGTAAAGAAAGTACAGTGTACATTTACCACAAATGTAGATGTTTGAGTGTATTCACTGTTTGCAGTTATTACATTTGGGTAATCTGCTGGCAGTCGGCCTGAATTCCAAAGTCTTGGGTCCTGTGTCGGTTGCGGTCTTCTCTTCCATGACGTCAGGGGTATAAAACATGCAGCCAACACCATTTTCTTTAGTTTTTCTTGCCCCCGATGTCAGGTGCCTACAAAAAGGTAGCAATATTCTATATATATATATATATATATATATATATATATATATATATATATATATATAGATATAGATATATATATATATATGTGCATCAATATAAACTTTACCCTCATCTTCAAGCAAATACACCCCATAGGTTGTAGAAGATAAAGGAAAGATAAAATGTAGAATGACAGGGGGATGGCGGGAGGGTAACCTGGACTGCAACAGTGAATACACTCGAACATCTACATTTATGGTAAGTATACACAACTGTACTATGTTCTTCGTGTTTCACTGTTGCAGTCATTACATATGGGTAGAATCCCAAACTATGGCTGGGAGGCTGGAGCTAAACAGCATTAGGTGAGGCTATAAGGTCCTGCAGAACTGCAGTGGCAAAGCCTGCCCTGGACTTAAGAGTAGAGAGGCAAATGGTAATGCTTTGTAAATGTGTGAACAGAACTCCAAGTAGCAGCATCTAGAATGTCCTTGGTTGGTACTCCTCTGAGAAAGGCTGCTGAAGTAGCTGCGGCCCTGGTGGAGTGAGACCTAATGGCCTTGGGCACAGGTTTGCCATGGTGTAAGTAGCAGAAACAAATGCAATGGCTTATCCACTTTGAAATTGTCTGCTTTGAAATAGCCTTTCCTTCCGATTCTGCAGCATATGACACTAGTAATTGCTCAGTTTTTCTTAGAGCTTTAGTCCTGCTCAAGTAGAATCTTAGCTCTGTCTGTTTACGTCCAAGGAATGCAGAATTCTCTCCCCTTTGTTCTGCGGATTTGGATAAAAAGTTGGCAGATGAATTGTTTGGTTAAGAGCCACACTGGAAATGACCTTAGGCATAATGGTAGGATTTGTCCTCAGAGACACCCCCCTGTCTAGGCAAAATATGATAAAAGGCTCTGCAGCCACGAGGGCCTGTAGCTCTGAAACTCTTCTTGCTGAAGTAATTGCTAGTAGCAGAGCTGTCTTCCATGATAAGAACTTTATATCAGCAGTAGCAGCTGGTTCAAATGGAGGCAGGGTGAGCTTTTCCAACACATAATTGAGGTCCCATGCAGTTAATGGTGATTTTCTAGGAGGCCTTAAATTTTTGGCTCCTCTAAGATACTGCTTTAGTAAAGGATGAGAAAAGATTGGCAGCTCTGTATTGTAATGAGCCGAAATGGCAGAGGCATGGATTTTGATTGATGAAAAAGATAGGTCTTTGTCAAGCATCTCCGTTAAGTATTGTAATATCTGAGGAATATGCGGTTCTGCTGTATCAGTTCCTTGTGCTTGATTCCAAGCACAGAATCTCTTCCATTTGTCAGCATAAGATTTTCTAGTACTAGGCCTTCTGGCTTCCAAAATGACATCCATCACAGCTTTACTGAAAGGTGTCGTCAATATGATTAGAAGATTAGCCATGCTGCCAGGTTCAGAGTCTGCAGTTGATTGTGCATGATCTGATTGTTTTGCTGGGACAGTAGTTTTGGTTTTGAGGCAAGGTCCAAGCTGGGTATTGAGACAAGTTCCTTAGGATTGGGTACCAGTATTGGCGGGGCCAGTCCGGGGAAATTAATATCATCTTTGGCTTTTCTAGTCTGACTTTTAGGACCACTTTGGGTAGAAGAGGCAGAGAAGGAAAGGCATAAACTGATAGGTTTTTCCAACTGAAGGATAGGGCGTCCACTTTCCATGCCAGTCTGTGATAAGTCCTTCTGCAGAATCTTTTCAGTTAATAATTTTGAGGAGAGGCAAATAGGTCTACGTCTGGGCTCCCCCATTTCTCTCCTATCATGCTGAAGACTTGTGGATTTAGTTTCCACTAGTGAGGATCCATAAGGTTTCTGCTTAAATCGTCTGCCAGAGTGTTTTGTTTTCCTGGCAGGAATTGAGCTTGAAGATTTATTTGGTAGGTCAAAGCTGTGCCCCACAAAACCATGGATAATCTGCAAAGGGGGTATGAGTGTGCCCCCCTTGCTTGTTTATATACCACGACTGTGATGTTGTCCATCTTTATCAGTAGCTGTCCAGGATGAAGCAAGTCCTTGAAGGCTGTTAGGGCATTTTGAACAGCTAGCATCTCTTTCTGGTTGATATGCAGATGCATTTGATTTGGTGCCCATAAACCCTTAATGCATCTTCCTGCCATGTGGGCCCCCCAGGCATACTCTGATAAGTCTGCTAAGGCTTGGCTGGCAGGGGGCAGAGTGAAGGACCGTCCCATGTTTTGGTGACAGGACTTTGCCCACCATAGCATCTCCTGCTGCAGGCAGGGGATGAGAGGAATCCTTGTTTCCAGACTGTGTGAATGTTGACTCCATAAACTTTTTAGGTACCACTGAAGTTTCCTCATATGCAGTCTTGCATATGGAATTAGTAGGATGCAGGATGCCATGAAGCCCAGAGCCTGCAGAATTTGTCTTGCAGAAGACTGGGTTGTTGTTGCCATCGGTTTGAAGTAGTCAGTTGCCTTTGTTTGTCTGGCGTGAGGTAAGCCATCTGGGCAGTTGTACTCAAGCTTGCACAGAGGAATGTTATCTTCTGAGAGGGTACCAGTTATGATTTCTTTTCGTTTCTGTACCCTAGGCATGTTAGAAGCCTTTTCACAAACGCCAGGTGTCGTAGAAGAGTGTCCTTGTTCTCTGCTTGAATGAGACAGTCGTCCAAGTAAGGATATATTTGAATACTACTTTGTCTGCAAAATGCAACTACTGGTGCCAGGCACTTTGTAAAGACCCTGGGCGCAGTAGATAAGCCAAAGGGCAGTGCAGACAATTGGTAATGTATTAAGCCAGCCTTGAATCTGAGGTATCTTCTGCACGACTGTCTTACTGGGACATGCAGGTATGCCTCTTTTAGGTCCAAAGTCATGAGCCAAGCATTCTTGCCCAGCATGGGCAGAAGCTGCTGCAAAGTGAACATTTTGAATTTTGGAATCTCCAGGTATGTGTTCAAAATCGATAAATCCAGGATTGGCTGCCAGGCCTTGTCCTTTCTGGGTACCAAGAACAGTCTTGAGTAAAAACCTTGTCATTTTACCTGTTCTGGCACTGTCTGAATGGCCCTCATATCCATGAGGGACGTAACCCGTTTCTGTGCCTCTGCCCATTGATTTTTTGGCAGAACTGGCCAACCATTTGTCACTGGCAGAGTGTGGATATGGAATCTGTATCCCTGTGATACGATGTTTAGTACCCACTTGTCCTGGGTTAAGTGTCAATTTTGAGCAAAAAGTGCTAATTTTCCCCCTATGGGTGCTGCTAACAGATAAGTGCTTGGTGTAGGCAGAGGGAAGTCATTGCGATTGTTTACTGTAGGTTTGCGCTTTACCTCCTCCAGACTTGGAGGTGGATGCACCCCATTGCTTTGACCTGTATGAGTCTTGAGCCTGGTACCTGGAACCCTTAGGGCATCTGGATGTGCCCCTTTGGGCTCTCTCTGACACAGGAAAGGACCATTTTTTTGTAGGCCAGTGTCTACTGAATCTAGGTGGCTGCACTTGCAAGAAATCTTTAACAGTTTGCATAGACTTAGCTTTGCCTTCAATTTTCTTTAAAACCTCTTCTGCCTTAACACGAAACAGAGAATCATGCTGTAAAGGTGCATCTAGCAATTTAGCTTTAACATGATCAGGCAAATTTTGTTCCTTTAACCAGGCATGCCTCCTAATCACAGATCCAGTAACTGCGGCCCTGCAGGAGGCCTCTAAAGAATCAAAACCACATTGCAAAGTATGCTTTCCAACTTGTTCAGCTGCATGCAATTCCTTATTTTCTGCACATTCTGAAATCATCATTTTCTGTTTCAGCAATCCCATAACATGTTGCTGATACTTAAGCATATGAAAAGTACAGTTTTGTACCTACCATAAATGTATATGTCAGATAGATATGCAACTGCAGTCATAACATATGGGTTGTCCTGAATCAGGCAGCCCTCGGTCGGCCGGATTCCAAAGTCTGGGTCCGACGTCGGCTGATGTCGCATTTCTCTCCGACGTCAGAGCAGCAGGAGTACATAAGCATCAGCCGATGCCATCTTCTTCAGTGTTTCTTGCCCCAGATGCCAGGTGCCCTCCAAGGAAGGCTGTAATCAATTTGGAAGACAAAAACAGGTTTCCAGACAAATAAATAAGTAATAAACAGATACACCATAACAGATATCCCCAGCTAGGATAACAGGGAGAGGAGTGGACCCAAGGAATAGAGGGGAAGGAGGGAGGGAAAACCCGACTGCAGTTGCATATCTATCGGACATTTAGAAGTCATGTACTCACCATAACGTTCCATCTGAGTAGGTGACTTCATTTGGATGCAACCTGTGGGTATCGGATCCGACCTCGGATCCGAGCCGGCCTTTCAAAAGCTTAGGCTCGGAGCTCCTACCTCCTCCCTCTACCCATAACCCCTTGCCAAGCCCTGACTGACCTCAGATTGAGTTTGCCTATATAATACTGAATAAAGTATCTGAACAAAGCATAAATACTCGCTGTATAAAGGTCAGGGGGATGGAGGGGGGGATAGTTGCATCCAAATGAAGTCACCTACTCAGATGGAACGTTATGGTGAGTACATAACTTCTAAATCTGAAGTAGGCAGACTTCATTTGTCTGCAACCTGTGGGACAGAGTCCCCAGCTACCTGAATCTTGGGCGGCCGTCATGGAAGGATGTTCCGGAGCACCGCTGAGCCAAAGGATGCTCTTCCCCTGGAAACAACATCCACCTTATAATGAGAAATAAAGGTATGAGGTGAGGCCCAAGTGGCTGCCGCGCAGATATCATCCAATGACACACGGGACTTAAAGGCGGCTGACGTGGAGACTGCCCTAGTAGAATGAGCCGTAACCCTTTGAGGAGCAGGTCTACCTGAAGTGTCATAAGCCTGCAGAATACAATTAGCAATCCATCTCGATAGTATGACTTTAGAAACTGCTTTACCCAAAGCAAATTTAGCAAAGGAGATGAACAGTTTATCTGATTGCCTGTGACCAGCTGTTCTGTGAATGTAAAATCGTAATTGTCTATGAACATCCAAGGAATGCAATTTGTATTCTCCTTTGTTTGAGTACTTGGGAAAAAACACAGGTAAGTTGATTGATTGGTTGATATTAGATTCTGAAGAGACTTTTGGAAGAAAGGATGGATTGGTCCTGAGGTACACCCTATCTGGAAAGAAGGAAAGGTAAGGCAGTTTGACGCGTAGAGCCTGAAGTTCAGACACTCTTCTGGCTGAAGTGATAGCTACTAAGAAGGCAGTCTTCCAGGAAAGGTACTTCAGGTCTGTAGAAGCTGCAGGCTCGAAGGGAGGAGCAGTAAGGGCTTGCAGAACTAAAGATAGGTCCCAAGGTGGTACAATCTCTTTGACTGGAGGCCTCAACAAAAAAATCCCTTTAAGAAAGGTTTTGCACAATTTCGCCGTGATGAGGGGAGCTGTCTCATGACCAATGTGATAATGAGAGATGGCTGCCAATTGTACCTTAATCGTGGAAGAACTTGCCCCTTGATGAAAGAGGTCTGTTAAAAAATCCAGCACTGCCGACATAGGTGCTGAAAAAGGATCCAAACTTTTCTGGACCGCCCAAATAGAGAATCTCTTCCATTTACTCCGATAAACCTGCCTAGTGGAAGGTTTATGAGCCGCCACTAGGATGGCCTTGACCGGTGACGAGATACCGGGAGTCCTAATCAAGGATGGAACTGGAGCAGCCAAGCTGTCAATTTCAGGGTGCGTAGATTGGGGGCCGGAATTCCCAGAGGGTGGGAGATGAGATCCGGGATCGGATCCAGAATCCAGGGTGGATTCACTTTGTGAGACCACACAAAGGGGAACCAGGGTTGACGAGGCCAGAACAGGGCAATGAGAATCATTCTGCTCCCCAAACTGTTGGCTTTCTGCAGAAGCCTCTGCATCAGAGGTAGTGGAGGGTAGGCATAAAGGAGACCGGGAGGCCAAGCATGCACCAGTGCGTCTCGGGATTCCCTGGTGGGGAAGCAGAGCGAAGAAATTGTCGCATTTGGCGTTTGAGTGAGAGGAAAAAGATCGCAACAGGGTTGCCCCCAGACGGCAAAAATCATCTTCACTACCTGAGGATTGAGAGACCACTCGTGAGGGGAAAGAATGGTGCGACTGAGTTTGTCCGCAAGGATGTTGGATTTTCCCGGAATGTGCGTTGCTACAAGAAAGCGTTTGGTGGAAATTGCCCATTCCCAGACTCTCATGGCCTCTCGACAAAGGGGATAGGACCTGGTTCCTCCCTGTTTGTTGATGTACCAGACTACCGACATGTTGTCTGTCTGAATCGCAATAGTCCCTGAAGGAAGAAGGTTGTGAAGTGCTTGCAACGCTAGGAGCACAGCCCTCATTTCCAGGACATTTATATGCAACGAAGTCTCTGTGGGGTTCCACGTGCCTTGGACAATCTTCCCTGCAGAATGCCCCCCCCACCCGAGGCGAGAAGCGTCCGTGGTCACTGTGGCTCGGGGAAATGCTGCACAAAAAGGTCTCCCTGTCAGAGGCTCCGGAGACCGAAGCCACCAAAGAAGGGAATCCTTGCATGCTTTGCTGACCGCTATCGGATTGTTGAGAGAGGAATAGAGAGGGGACCACTGAACCTGTAGGGTCCATTGAAGAACCCGCATGCATAAGCGCGCATGAATAAGAAGCGGGATAGCTGCCGCCATCGAACCTAGGGCCCTCAGGACCGAAGCTGCTGTCGGAAATGGTTGCAGGACCGCTGTGACATGACACTTCAGGTTGGAAATTCTGTCTGGGGTGAGGAAGGCTCGCATTGACCTGGTGTTTAGCCTTCCTCCTATGAAATCTATAATTTGTGTGGGGTGCAGTAAAGATTTCTCCCAGTTGATAGTGATGCCCAGCCTTGGGGCTATACGAAGGAAGTAGTCCCTGGCTGAGCACAGAAGATGCCTTGATGATGCCGTCAGGAGCCAGTCGTCCAGGTACGGAAAGACCTGTAATCCCTGGAGTCTCAGGTGGGCCGCTACAACCGCTAGTACCTTGGTGAACACCCTGGGGGCTGAGGTGAGACCGAAGGGGAGGACCCTGAACTGATGATGACTGGCTCCCAGCCGGAAGCGAAGAAACCTCCTGGACCGTCTGTCCATGCGAATGTGGTAGTACGCGTCCTTGAGGTCGATGGAGCACATCCAGTCGTTCTCCCTCAAGAGGGGGAGTATAGATTGAAGGGTGACCATCCGGAACTTTTGCTTGGTTACTGACAGGTTCAGCAGGGAAAGATCTAAGATCGGTCTTAAGTCCCCCGTTTTCTTTGGCACTAAAAAGAACCTGGAGTAAAACCCTGACCCGGTTTGATCTAGGGGGACGCACTGGATAGCTCTTTTTTCTAGCAGCTGTCCGATTTCGATAGCTGCTGCCTCCCTTTGGTCGGGTGGTACATCTGGGAGGCTGCGAGATCTGGGAACTTTGTACAGGGGAATTGTATAACCTCTGGATATCACGCGAAGAACCCAACGGTCTGTTGTGATGGACTCCCAAGAAGTTAGGTGCCTCGAAAAACACCCCCCGACTGCCTCCAGAGACGGACAGCCGGGCAACCCTTCAGGGCTGCTGCGTGGGCCTGTCAGAAAAAGGTTCTCTGGACCCAAAGTTTCTAGGAGCCCCTCTGCCTCTAGGACGGCGACCTCCCTGTCCTCCTCTGCCACGGGAGGACTGGTTATCCGGAGCAGGTTGGGACTGCTGTGACTTCCGGAACCACATCTTCTTCTGTCCCTTTTGGTTCTTCGAGAAGGACCTCTGGGGAGCTGAGAAGTGGACTCAGACGGCAGACAGCGTCTTCCCGTCCTTCTCGCTCTGGACCAATGTTTCACGAACAGTTTTGCCAAACAAGGCAGAACCATCAAAGGGGGCATTCGCGAAAGTCGCCTTGAAGGGCTCTGCGAAATCACAGTGGCGGAGCCAGGCCTGCCGCCTCATGACTAGGCCTGCTCCGCTGGCTCTAGCGGCTCCCTCGGTAGCGTGAGAAAGTAGCCGCATAGATGTGTTAGAAACTGCTCTAAGAGTGGCCATTCGGGTGGAGTATACCTGCTTGTCCTCACCCGACATGGACTCTGGGGGAGATGCAGCGTATTTTTTAATCAAATCCCGCCGCATCCTGATGACGTGTGCCATGTCGTTCAGCACTCTCAGAGAAGGTTGCTGAATTGAAAACTCGCTTCCCAATGCGATCCATCGAGCGGGACTCCTTGCCCGGAGGATGCATAGAGGGACTCTCCTGGGCCAACTCCCTCTTAGTGGCTGCAGCCATCATCATGGCATCTACTGGGGGGCCTTTGCTCCAGTGAATGCGGTCTGCCGGAGGGGAAAGGATACGGTCAGGACGCTTGGGTACAGGCTCAACGGTGTCCGGATCCTTCCACGCTCTGGTGGATATAAGGTCCACCAGAGGGTCGGCAGGAGGGGACACCCAAGAGGTAGATGGGCCCGCCTCGAATGCCTCCAAGAACACAGACTCGTCTGAGGAGGCCTTGGGGGCAGACCACCCCCCCTGATCCTCAACATTTCCATAATGTCTTCAAATGAGACGTCTTCAGGGGGTGGCCTTGGGGAGCCCTCCCCTTCATCCAAGTCTGTGTCTTCGGTAACGGACTCTGGGGAGTCCATGTGCCTCCTTTTGCACTTACGCTTCCGAGGTACTTCTTCGGGGGGGCTGTCCGAGGAGTACTCTTCCGCAGCTGGATGTTCCAAGGGAACTATTTGGGACATCGAGGCGGGCTGTCCCTGGGACCGGCTGGTGGGAGCCTGGCCCAACTGCAAGGGAGTGCGGGATGGAGCCGTGGCAGGGACCGGGGGTCCGGAAGTCCTCAACAGTGCCCTTTCCACTACGTCGAAGGCCGAGGGGGAGCCAGCTTCTCTGAAACCCGAGAGCCGACCCCCACTCGGATCCGACGCACGGGCCGGAGCCGAGACAGTCGGATCCGAGAGACTGGTGTGCTCCGACCTAGACGGAGCCGAAGACACACCAGCTCCCTCGGATCCGAGGCTCGGTCCTCTGCTCCGAGAGGTCGGGTCCGAAGCACCCGAAGCACTCAAGGGATGGGACGGATCCGAGGTGCGCCGACCTATCTGATCCGACCCACCCCCGGATCCAACTCTGCCCGGCGCCGACAGCTCCGAACCCATGGTGTGGGTCGGAGAAGGAGCCAAAGGGGCGAAAAAAGGGGTCGAAGCCCCTCCCAGATGGGGGGGGGGCTAGGAGCACTCCCATTTGCATTTGGGCCTGGATGAATCTCCTCATCATCCGGTCCATGTCTGCTTCACTCATGGAGAAGGTAGATCTAGTCGAGGCCACCGAAGCGGACCTAGAGAGCCGCCTTGGGGACCTCGCTGAAGGGCTAGCCTCCTCCTCCTCGGGCCCAGGAGAGAACCGAGGGGAGTGGAGCCGAGGAGGAGGGAAACTAGAAGGCACAGGAGAGGGCCGCTTGGATGGAGGAGCCGAACTAGAGGTTTCAGCTCTCCATTTGTGGTGCCTCTCCCTGTGCCTCTCCTTCTTTTCTCTCTCCCTAGAAGTCTCTCTCTCCTCTGGCGTCTTAGAGGGAGGTTGAGTCCCAGCAGGGGGAGGAGAGACCACAGCAACTGCTTGCTGTGTAGAACGGGCAGAGGCCGAAGCGGTATCTGAAGGGAGAAGTCCCGCCAGAACAAGCTTCGACCTCCGCTCCCTCAAAGCTCGGGGGTTGAACCCTGCACAAATGGTACAACCAGATGACAGGTGTTCAACCCCCAAGCATTTAACACACCGAGTGTGGCCATCCACCGGGGACAGCTTATGGCCACACTCGGTGCACTTAGAAAAAACTGCCTTATGGGCTTCAGACATACTCTAGCCCTAACAGGCCTAAACACACACAAACCACTCAAACTACGCAAACCCGGGAAGAAAATATAAAAGATAGAGGAAGGAAAGCCTAACAGACACACTTCTATCTAAAATAATCAAAAAAGGTTACATTTTACAAAATTTTCCTGTCAGAAAACTTATCTGCACTAGGAGCTCAAGGAATCCGTCGCAACTTGAAAGCAGCAAACGAAATCTGAGGTCAGTCAGGGCTTGGCAAGGGGTTATGGGTAGAGGGAGGAGCTAGGAGCTCGGAGCCTAAGCTTTTGAAAGGCCGGCTCGGATCCGAGGTCGGATCCGATACCCACAGGTTGCAGACAAATGAAGTCTGCCTACTTCAGATCTACATTTATGGTAGGTACAAAACTGTACTATGTCCTTCAAGAATGCAACTGCAGTCATAACATATGGGTTGAATACCATAGCTTAGCTGGGGGAGGTGGAATGCTCTAAGAAAAGGATGGTGTAGCTATCAATCCCTGCAGGACTGCCGAAGCAAAGCCTGCTCTGGATCCGTAATATAAAGGGAGGTTGTAGTGTTTGGAGAATGTATGCACGGAGCTCCATGTAGCAGCTTCTAGAATGTCTTTTGTAGGCACCCCTCTTAAGAATGCTGTAGAGGTGGCTGTAGCTCTGGTAGAGTGTGGTCTGACATTGGCTGGTACACTCTTTCCATGGAAGGAATAACAAAATCTGATGCAATGTCCAATCCATTTTGAGATAGTCTGTTTGGAAATTGCTTTTCCTTGTACTCCAGGGGCGTAAGCCACAAAAAGCTGATCAGACTTCCTATTGGCCTTGGTTCTGTCCAGGTAGTAGCAAAGTTGTCTGTGAATGTCCAAGGTATGCAACAGTCTTTCCCTTTGTTCTCAGGATTGGGAAAGAAAGTAGGCAGGTGAATTGCTTGGTTTAAAGAAACCCTAGATACCACTTTTGGCAGAAAGCTAGGGTTGGTTCGTAAGGAGACCCTGTCTCTATGAAAGGTTATGAACGGTGGTATTGCCATTAGGGCCTGTAATTCCGAAACCCTTCTTGCTGAGGTAATTGCCAACAGGAAAGCTGTCTTCCATGAGAGAAATTGTAAGTCCACAGAAGCTGCTGGCTCAAAGGGGGGGAAGAGTCAGTTTTCTAGGACATAGTTGAGGTCCCAAGCTGGTACTGGGGCCTTTCTTTGTGGCTTTATATTCTTGATTCCCCTAAGAAATTGCCTTAACAAAGGATGTGAAAACACAGGTGGATCAGTGTTGTATCCAGCTGAAATAGCTAAAGCATATATTTTTACAGAAGAATATGAGAGTCCATTCTGTAGCATATCTGCCAAGTATTCCAGGATGAGTGGGATGTTCAGTAATGATGCATCATGACCCTTGCTGGTATTCCAAATGCTGAATCTCTTCCATTTTGCTGAATAAACCTTTCTGGTGGATGGTCTGCGGGCTTCTGTTAATATCCGCTGAACTTCCTTGGAGAGAGATAGATTGAGGCTATTCATGGAATCTCCCAAGCTGTTAGCTGGAGCGTCTGAATGTTGGGATGTACTGTCTTGAAGTTGTTTTGAGTCAAAAGATGGGGCCATTGGGGAAGGGCCCATTTTTTGTTGTGGCATATGCTCCGTAGTAGTGGGTACCAGAGTTGTCTTGGCCAGTCTGGAGCTATTAGGATCCCCTTCGGCTTCTCTGTTTTGATCTTTAGTAGTACTGTGGTCATCAGTGGCAGAGGTGGGAATGCATAGATTTTTAGGAAATTCCAGTTGAATATGAGAGCATCTGTTTTCCATGCTTGTGGATGATATGTCCTTAAACAGAACCTTTGTAGATGATGATTGAGATGGGAGGCAAATAGGTCTACTTCTGGCCTGCCCCATGTCGAGGTGAGTCGTATGAAGATTTCTGGATGTAACCTCCACTCGTGGGGGTGTAGGAAATTCCTGCTTAGGCTGTCCGCCAGCACATTGTCTTTGCCTGGAACAAACTGGGATTGCAACTGTATGTTTAAGCTCAGTGATTTTTCCCAAAGATTCATTGTCAGTCTGCAAAGGGGGTAAGAATGGGTGCCCCCCTGCTTGTTTATGTACCACATGACAGTGGTGTTGTCTGTCCGTATTAGCAGGTGGCCTTGCTGAAGCTGTTGTCGAAAGGCCTCGATGGCATGCATTACTGCCAGCATTTCTTTTTGGTTGATATGCAGATGTGTTTCCTTTGGAGACCATTGTCCTTGAATACATCTGCCCTCCATGTGCAACCCCCATCCAAGGTCTGAGGCGTCTGTGGTCATTGTTTGTGTTATTTGAGGTTTTTTGAATGACATACCTGTGTTTGCCTGGCTTACCGAGGCCCACCATAGAAAGTCCTTTTGTAGGCATGGAATGAGCGGTATGGTTGCCTCTAGGTTGTTGCTGTGTTGAGACCATAAACTTTTTAGGTACCATTGAAGCTTTCTCATGTGTAGTCTTGCTAATGGGACCAGGAGAATGCAGGATGCCATGTAACCCAGGGCCTGTAGGAATCTCCTTGCAGTCATCTGGGTGAGCTTTGCCAAACCTTTGAAATAATGAGTTAACTTCTTTTGCTTGTCTTCTGTCAGGTAAGCCATTTGACAGGTTATGTCTAGATTGGCTCCTAAGAAGGTTATTTGCTGGGATGGCTGAAGTCTTGACTTTTGGAAGTTGACTGTGTATCCCAGAGCTTGTAGCAATTGTATGACATAATCCAAGTTTTTTGTCAAAATCAGTTTGTCGTCCGCTTGTATGAGGCAGTCGTCCAGGTACGGGTAAATTTGGATCCCATGGAGCCTGCAATGAGCAATTACTGAAGCCAGGCATTTTGTAAATACTCTGGGCAGTAGATAAGCCAAATGGCAATGCTGAGAATTGATAATGCTCTGGCCCTGCAAGAAATCTGAGGTATCTTCTGCAGCTGTGTCTGATAGGGACATGCAGGTATGCCTCCTTGAGGTCCAGAGTAATCAGCCAAGACCCCTTGCCCAGCATGGGAAGGAGTTGCTGTAAGGTCAGCATTTTGAACTTTGGTACTATGAGAAAAGTGTTTAATGCGGACAAATCCAGTATTGGTCTCCATTGAGTTTCTTTTCTTGGAACAAGGAACAGTCTTGAGTAAAACCCCTGGCCTTGTTCTTGTTGTGGAACTTTTTCTATTGCATTGATCTGAGCAAGCAGAGAAATTTGCTTGATAGCCTCTGCCCTCTGGTTTTGTGGTAGGTTTGGCATGCCTTGTTTCCTTGGTAAGGTATGAAAGTGGAACCTGTAGCCTTGGTCTATAATGTCCAAAATCCATTTGTCCTTTGTCAATCTGTGCCAATTGTCTGAAAACAGAGATAATTTTCTGCCCAAGGGAGCTTCTGTTTGCTCTTTGGTCAGCGGAAGTAGAGGAAAGTCATTGGGATTGTCCCTGTGGGGCAGGAGAAGCCCCTGTGTCACTTCTTTGGTTTGCTGGTTGCCATTGTCGTCCCCTGTAGGAACCTCTGTATTGTCCTCTTCCTCGGCCACGCCTGTTTTTGCCCCTTTGAAATCTTTCAGGATTAGGAAAGGACCAGTTTTTTGAAGGCCAATTCCTGTTGAATCTGGGTGGCTGAACCTGGAGGAAATCTTTGACTGTCTGAACTGACTTGGCTTTTTCCTCAATGGTCTTCAATACATCTTTAGCATTAGCACCAAAAAGCTTGTTCTTTTCCAAGGGTGCATCAAGAAGTTTTGCCTTAACATGATCTGGTAGAGGTTGTTCTTTTAACCATGCATGTCTACGAATGACCGCCCCTGTCATAGCTGCCCTACATGAAGCTTCCAATGCATCATATCCACACTGAAGGAAGTGATTGCTAACTTGCTGAGAGTTATGTACAGCCTCCTGCAAAGACTTCCTATCTAAAGGTTCAGGAGAGGCCAAAGTTTTCTGTAAATCATTTAACAGAAAATCCTGATATAGAAACATATGAAAGAGACAATTGAGAGCTCTCATAGATAAAGTAGTGGAGGTGTAAACCTTCTTCCCCCATCTCTCTAATGACCTAGCTTCCCTGTTGGAAGGCAAAGGATTTTTGGAGGTGGTAGCTGAAACCCCTTTCGGCCCCTGTGAAATAGTTTCTAAATCAACAGCATTGGCCCTAAAGAAATGAGAATGTGTTTCTGGGACTCTATAGTATCTGTCCGGCTTGGCAGGAGCAGGAGGGAGAGTATCAGGGGTAACACTGGAGTCAGAGTATAGATCATCCAAGACATCAAGCACAGGAGGTATAGCTAAGGGCCTGCGTTGGGGCTTTTTAAGGAAGGTTCGAAGGCGCTTTCTGGAATCAGAATATTCCTGGCCTTGCCACTTAAAAAGTTCCCTCATGGAATGCAGAACTTCCCCAAAAGAAATATCCTCAGGAGGGGAGGCCGAGGGGATGGAGAGGGTCAGTGGGCTCAACCCTGGGCCTCTTAGGAGGAGGCTGGGATCCTCTCTCAGGATGGGACTGGGAACCTCTGATCATGGAGATCAAGTCTGCTGCCATAGTCATGATGTGCGTTTCAGGAGTTGGCTGAGGTAAGGCTTTAGCAGTAAGATGCTTGGTCTTGCTGGCTGCCTTAGCACGTGTGTAAGCCTTGATAGACATGGACATGGGAGGCCTAGCAGCTCCACGTGCAGGAGTGACCTTATCCACTGCAATGGTCTCGGGCATTTCCTTGGTTTCAGTATCCGGAGGAAAATCAATAACTGGCGTCGGTGTGGTCTCCGGTATCGGTAATGCGGTGTCTTCGGTTCGGAGCGGTGAAATAACCGCCTCAGAGGGAACCGGGGCACTCGTGGTAGGTTTTGGCGTGGTGTTGGTGGAAGACGCGGGCCGAGGATGTCGGTCCCGGTCTTTTCGTTTTTTAGGAGTCTGCGATGTCGGTAATTCCGACGGCACAGTATAGTCGAATTTTTCGCCGAAAAAGTCTTCAGCGAACTCCGCCCGGCGCCTGAGAGTGCGCTTATTGAAGCGAGCACAAGCCGAGACGTCATGGTCTGGGCCAAGGCAAGGAAGGCAGTAAGAATGGAAATCCTTATGAGGTATTTGTTTACCACAAGACAAACAATTATTTACTTTTTCAGTAATTTCTGACATCGGCTGAGGCAAGAAAAGGTCACCAACGGGGTACTTAGCTTTTTTGATGACTTCGGATCGAAGAATACAGGAGATGACCGACCGGCACTTGCGAACTGCTTCTGCTTCGGGCACCGCGCGGCAAGAAAGACTGAAGAAGATGGCGTCGGCTGATGCTTATGTACTCCTGCCGCTCTGACGTCGGAGAGAAATGCGACATCAGTCGACGTCGTACCCAGACTTTAGAATCCGGCCGACCGAGGGCTGCCTGAGGCAGGACAACTCATATGTTATGACTGCAGTTGCATTCTTGAAGGACATTTAACAGTTTAAGGCCCTGATTGCCAAGGTTACAGATATATAAACCTTTTTACCCATCTGTCCAGTGCCCTTGAATCTCTGTCGGAGGGGGTAGGGTTTTTTGCTGTTGAAGCCTTAACTCCCTTTGGACCCTGAAATAGTCTCAGGATCAGCAGCAGGGTTTCTAAAGAAAAATGTATGAGAGTCGGGGACCCTGTAATACCAGTCAGGCTTACTGGGAGCCGAAGGTAAGGAGTCAGGTGTCAGGCTTGATTCCGAAAACACATCATCCACAATGTCTAAAACAGGGGGAATGGCTAAAGGCTTGGGCTGACTGAGAAGGAAATCCCTGAGCCTCTTTTTTGATTCTGAGAAGTCTTAACTCTCCCAGTGAAAATGCTCCCTCAAAGTATGCAAGGTTTCTCCAAATGAATAATCCTCAGGAGGAGATGCAGACGGAATAGACTCCTCAGCATCAGAATAATCATAGGGAGGTAAAGATAATTCCTGATCAGAAGAGGAATCAGAAGAAATAGAAACCTGATCTGAAGATTCATAGTCCGTGTCTTGCCTAGGCCTCTTACCTGGAGGGGGATGGGTACCCCTGATCAAGGTAATAAAGTCTTCAGCCATTTTGATCAGCTGTTTTTTAGGCACAGAGGCCTGTGCACGTGGTTCAGGCGCCTTTTTTTAGTTTTAGAAGGTGTCTTTGCCTTTGGTTTTGCAGCTTTTGTCGGTTTGATATAAAAATGTTGAGGTCTGAAGACACCCTCAGAAGCCAGTGCCTGCTCAGCAGCTCTGGACCCATCCGAGGGAGATACATCCTTGAGTATCTTGCAGCATGGGTGTCGGTAGAGGCCTGCGACTCGAAGGTAGTGGGTATCTGGGGCTGCGAATGCACCTCACTGAGTACCGGCAAACCGGCGACTGGCTTAGGAGAAGCTTCGTCGTCGGTTTTGGATCTCGACTGCCTTTCTCTGTCCTTTTCTTTGCATTTTTTAAGTACTCCAGTAGTCGGACTGCTATCCGACAACATTTCTGGGTAGTTGAATCTGTTTCTAAAATACTTAGATGCAAAAATATACAAACGCTTAATAGTGCGTTGGTTAAATCTAGCATAAAACCGACAGCCAGGCACATTGTGATCAGGGCCATGGCAAGGAATACAGTATAAATGGAAATCCTTATGAGGTATTTGCTTCCCACAAGTAATACAATTAACTTTTTCTGACATCGGTAAAAAGCAAGAAAAAAGTTTCCCCAACGGGGTACATAGCTTTAGTGAAGACTTCGGTTCTGAAACTCAAACATTTCAGTAGTCAGCCAACTGGCACTTGCTAAATGCTTCTGCTTCGGGCACCGCGCGGCAAGAAAGACTATAGAAAATGGCGTCGGCTGCATGTTTTATACCCCTGACGACCTGGAAGAGAAGACCACAACCGAAGCAGGACCCAAGACTTTGGAATTCAGGCCGACTGAGGGCAACCTGCCAGCAGATTACCCAAATGTAATAACTGCAACAGTGAAACACGAAGAACATCTTTTAATCACACTATAGTACTTATGACCATGCTCATAATGAGTTGATTATTTACTTCAGATGATTCTAGAACATAATGTTTTTGTTGAACAATTTTTTTCAGTGTTCTGGCGTAGCTATGAGCACTCCATGAGCCCACAGCTACGGCAATGCAGTTCTAGCATGGTGGGAAATAATTTGTTATGAAATCAGAATGATGGGGCAAAATTATTCCCTCCTTTAGGTTTGTGGATGACCTTTTTTGATATGGTGTGGTACTGAGCAACGTTTGCTTGAATTCCTGGAACACCTACATAGTATAACCTCATTTTTGGAGTCATCGCTGTGTGAGATTGACTTTCTTGATGCAAGGGTGTTTAAAACTCAGGACAATAAGCTTTCAACTAGTCTGTTTAGAAAGGAATGCTATTGTTCTGCTTATGTGCATCAAACAGTATTCACCCCTCACATTTTAAAATGTTAAGGGGCAAGCCAAGAGGGCATCATGACTCCATCATCTTCTTCTTTCGGCTGTTCCTGTTAGGGTCGCCACAGCGGATCATCTGTTTCCATTTCTTCCTATCCTCTGCATCTTGCTCTGTCACACCACCAACCACCTGCATGTCCTCTCTCACCATATCCATAAACCATGACACCACGTTGATGAAATTGATTTTAAGACTAGTACGTGTGCTTATGCAGTGATTTCATGAAGAGGGGGTAAAAAAAAAAAAAAAAGAAAGAGAAGGGTATTAAGGAAGCCACTATGATAAGGAATAGGGCTAAGCCTTTCTTTGCTACACCAATAAAATATAATGTTAGGAGTATTAAGGTCAGCAGTACAGTGTCAGTTCCCCCTCACTTTCAATAGTGCTACAAATGCACTTAGGAATAATTTCTAAAAATTGGCATATTTTACTTACAGATCCCTCTATAGCCGAGATAGTTGGGTGGTGCCCTACTTTCTATTACAAGAATAAGAATTTAAAAAGGCTACTTTGTTACTCAAAAAGGCACCAAAATAAGCAATTTGGTTTATGCACCCACAGATGCGGAACCTGTAATTTTTGTGATTTTTTTTTTTTTTTTTTAAGTATTGATGGAACATTTTTTCATCCTGATATGGGGCGGCAGTTTCTTTTTTCTGCTTCAGCTGACTGCAATACCATCAATGTGGTGTACCTTGCTTTTTGTAAGGTATGCTCTTCATTTTATGTTGGCAAAACAAACTGCAAGTTTAAAGAAAGGATTAAAGACCATCTTTATTGTATACGTAAAGGGAATGTGGTTAATGCCCTAGCAAAGCAGGTTAATACACTTGTAGCTAACCACACACATTTATAGCTATAGATGTGGTGGGGACTGACATTAGCATGAGGATTGTACAAAATGAGACTGAGTTAAGAGGGATTAGATGGATAATCTTACTGCAGTTTCATAAGGGCCATGGATTAAATGGGTCTATATTATAATCTCGATGGTTTAATGGATTGAATGCATAAACATCGAACTTTATGCATCAAACCATTAAACAATCGAAACTTAATAAAAAAAATTTAGAACAAAAAACTAATGAGTGTAGGGCAGGGGGGCAAGCCCCCTGTGCTCCCCACACCCCCCACTACTTAAATATACCAACTCAGAGATCACGCTACAGTGCAGGAAAGGTCCGCACCATACTATGTTAAAGTGCAATCTCGGACTTGGGGGGGGGGGTCTGGGGGGTGCAGTGGGGCTTGCCCCCCCTGCTTAAACCTGTTAGGGTAAGTATTCGAAGTTTCAATTTTTTTTAAAAAATTTTCAAAGTTACGGAACTTCGATAATATGGTGTCAACCATATTGTATTCAATGTTCCGTAACTTCGAGATTATAATATAGACCCGATGAACATATCCCTCTACGCCCGGTTTTAAAACCTAGGGCTTTGATGAAGTAATTTCTGCACACTTGTATGTTTTTATTCTTTACGTTTTTTTCTTTTATACATCTCTTAGCAGTATGCGTTTTGTTTCATGTTTTATAGAAATCTGGCACATGTATCTTTAAATATGTGACTCCTAAGACTAATTAGTTGTGAGGTTGTATGTTCGCACTTTTGGTCTGAAGAAGCTATTTTATGCAGAGAAAGAGCTTACCAGTTTTGCCATTAAATATGTTCATTTTTACATGGTGGTTTTATTCAGTGTGTGTGTGTGTGTGTGTGTGTGTGTGTGTGTGTGTGTGTGTGTGTGTGTGTGTGTGTACGCTTTATCGCTTATCTTGGAATTATTTCATACCACACAGTTAATTCTTTGGGCTTTTTTTGCTTGCTATGATCTAAAGAAAGATGAAATGAAACCAAAAATATTAAAATATAACAGGAGTTCAAGACAGCAGATTACATGCAGTTCAAATAGGTTTACAAATCTTACAGGAAAAAAAATGATAGAACAAAAATGCAATTTCCATTGTAAAGCTACAAGCAGATATGTAGCCATTTGCTTGCTGTGGGGGTATTTGCACTCCTCAATTTGTCATACTTTTAGTGAGACATTACAATCAGGGCCTCATCTACATGAATTGGTGGTAGCTCAGGTGGATGTAAAAGATCCCAAAGCACCTTTCAAAGAGAGTAGGAGAAGTTCCATGATGTCCAGGCCAAATTTTCATTAACAGCAAAAATACGACCTTGCCCTCCCTCCCTGAAAAGGGAAAATTAGCCTACTGGGACTAACCCGGGCAACAAAGGATGGATGAATGGACAAAAAGATAAACATGCATCCCCCCAAGTTACCATGACTAGTTTGAACCAAAGGTAAGATCTGGCTCCCCAGTGCTTGCTTATGTACCACATCACTATGGTGTTGTCTATAAACACTTAAATAGATCCCAACGGCAACAAATGGATGGGATAAAGGAGAGCATTTATAAGAGTCAACATCTACCTTGTGTGTGTTTTTGTCTGTCTTTTGTTCCAAAGACCTTGCAGTTTTAGCCCCTAACACTCCCTCTTTTCCAAGCAAACTGAAGCTGAACATTCTGCATTGGCTGTGTTGCAGCAGGAAGGGAGAATGGGAAATACAATGTCTCCATAACATCTCACTTTTCACAAATCCCCACACAGAAATTTGAAAAGTCAGGGGATGCTGATGCTGGTACCAAAGAGAATTCACATACCACTGAATTTTTTACATGTGGAGTCTTGCAAGACGTATCAAGTATTACAGAAGCCACGAGACCCAGAATCCAAATGAATTCCCTTGCTGAGATGGTAGATTGAGTGCTAAAACTAAAAAAAAAAAATTTAAATGGATTTCTTTTTTCCCCATGGAAGAAAATCAATATGAAATGAGGTGCACAGGAGACTTCGCAAAACAATCATGTGAGGAGTCGGAATACACTTTCATGAAGTGCTTTTTGAACCCAACTGAGAGATTCCTGACACTGAAAAAGACACTGCAAAGAAAAGTTATCTAACTATGGAAAAATTATGAAAACAGATGATGTGATCCTGACGCACAAAACCTTGAAATAACTTGAAATCTGGATATACAGGAATGTGGCTGTATGCATCTTATCAATCCAATGTCTCCAGAAAACTCAAATGGGGAATAAGGAAAAACAAACTGCAGAGAGAGGGCATTTTGAAATTGGAACCCATCACAAACTGATTCAGTAAAGAAAGTCCCAGACCTGGTCTTCAAGAATCTATACTTTCTGGCCCCGGGAAAATCCATGAATAAAACCCTTTCCCTAACTGAGGAAGAACCTCAATTATACCTTGAACAATCACAGGCCGAATGACATGAGGGAAAAGATTCTGATCTGGCAGGTGTGGCTGAATCACTGAAAAGGGAAGGAGAGACTTCCACTGCCATATCTAACCTTGACGGATTACTCTCAGAGCTCATGTGTGTGAAAATCTTTTGCCAAAAAGAGAAATGAGGTTCAGACTTCCTGGAAAGATTAAAAGACTGGCACTGTGGGAGGGAGTTGGAAATCCCTCACATAGTCATTTAGACTTGTCCTTTGTTCTGGGGGGTTCCTGCTTCCTTTTTGGAACATTCTTGCCCTTGTATTTTAAACATCTGGTTTCCATCAGCTTGCAGGGACTGCTTATTTTGCTTTTTAAAGAAAGTTGTAGAGGGAATACTAAATCTTTCAGCGAAAAGATAAGGATTGCTGAAAAATCCATGAGATCCTTTGAATCAGCACTTCTTTCTCATCACGCTTGACTTCTGCAGTACAGGGTTCAAAAACTAGTTATCTATCAAATCTCATTTCGGCATCCTCTGGAAGACTTCTGAGAATGCAGCCAGACAAAACTCCTTGCAACACTTTGTGTATACCTCTGAAGTGGTTTCGCCAGAATTTTTTTTTTTAATATATAAACACCTTTATTAAATTATCACTTAAGACACGGACAAAACATTCATTAACAAAAAACAAACCTTAATATATTTTTTCTTTATAACAAATCAGTCCATCACATAACTTGCTCAAATCCTGCCTTTCCTTAAACCTCACTTTCTCCTCCTTAAACTTATTCTGCATATATTGTTCCCACAATTTCCATTAACTTTGCTCCTTCCCTTTTCTAAGGATCCCTCTTAGAGTTATTTCATGCCATTCAATACTTCAAATACAATTGGCTTACAGTGATACCCATCTTCTAGTAATTGCTTGTTTTGCCAGCCAACAAAAATAAACTTAAGGACGTAATATGTCAAAGTGATGCAGATCTCGAGTCACAGCTCAAAAACAATCATTTTCTTTGTACAATTTGCTTACAACTTGCTTTAATAATATTTCTGACAGAGAACCCTGTAGGGTATACTTAAAATCTGCCAACTCATTGTACACTCAAAGCATTTACCTTTTTCATCACACCTCAACATTTGCTATCTACATGAAGAAAAATTCTTTGAAGTCTGCCTGGGGTATAAAAATAAAAATGCAAACACTTCCAAACAACCATCCTAAACCTTTTTTTACTTTGTTGTACTCTTGGGAGCCATACATAGGTCCTATCTCTGTTACCTTCTAAAATGCTTTTACAGTCTCCCTTCTCAATCTTTTCAAACCTTCTCCAGTTTATTCTTACAGTTATGTAATATTTTATATGGACTATTAATTGTTCCTTTAACAGGAGATTCTGTTCTAGAGTCAACTAAAAATTCTACCATTGCAGACCTTTCACTTAGAATTCTCAATCCCTTTGTTTGCCTATACTCTTACATCAATCCCTAATAAGGGAGCCAGTCTCTATACTGCAGTCCAAATGTCTCCTTGGTCTCACTCACATTATTGCCAATCTGTCTATTTACTGCCAATTCCTTGTTTTTTTACCAGTTTTAAGTAAATTGCAGTCCCCTCTTACCTTATTTTCTGTATGCCTACTTACAGTCATCCTTACTAGCAAAATTTCCTTTCTCCATTAACAATTCAGCTTAATTCTTAGAATATTTTATGCTACTTTACAAATATAATGTTATGTATGGTTATCATTCACACCAAGGATCTGTATCCAAAAATCCCACTCTCTTATGTCTTGAACTTTGCCCCTGCACCATCATCCTTTTCTACTTCGAGCCTTCTGCTTGTGTTATACATATGAGCCTTAAGTGGGTAGCTCTAAACATCACTTCAAATCAGGTAATCCAAAACCACCTTATTCTACTGGAAGGATCAACTTACCTCACTTGGCTCTTTCCCTCCCAGATAAATTTCTTCAGCTCTATTAATGATCATTTACAACTTTTCCTCTGGTTGACAAAATATGCCTGATCTGTACATAAAACTAAAGGGACTAAACATTTTCACTGCTTGCATCTTGCTATTCATATCCATAAGCAACAGCTTCCAGTTTCTCAGTTTTATATTATCTTTTGTTTCGACTCTTCCCACATATCCTTAGCTGCAATAACAGAAGCTGTTGTAATCCATACTCCTAAATATGTTACCCTATGTCCCCCATAAATATGGGTATTGCTGAAACAATTCATGTGTATGTGCATCATTTAATGCTAATGCCTTTGTTTTATTTTTATTAACTTTATATCCTGAAAAGACTGGAAAAATATCTCAAAAATAAATAATGTATGCAAACAAAGCCAAGGTTTCTTAAGGGACCATTTATATCCTTGAATTTCTGAGTCTGTTACTGTCTTTCCTCTCTTCAAACAAAACTTATCACAGGTGAACCCTCCCACTTCAATTCTTGCTACCAATCTTTCACATATCCTCCTAATTAACCTTACTGTATTACGAAATGCAAATGCTTCTCTTACCCTACCCATAATGGAATGCAAATGTTTCCCTTACCCTACCCATAAAATCACAGCTTACTCTGCTGAATGCTTTCTCTGCATTAGCCATACTTTCTTCCATTCTGCTTTTCTCTGGATCCTCATTCTATAAATGTTCTCAGATGTTTGCCTCCTCTCATAAAACCACACTGATCCACATCTATTTTGGAATAACCCTTGCCATTCTTCCACAGCTAGTACAAACGCTTCATAATCATGGTTGTATTCCACTTACCTCTTGCTCTCTTCCCCTCCCAGACAAGTAATAGAACTGAAGTTTATCATCCACAACTTTTCCTCTAGTTGATAAAATATGCCTGATCTGTACAGAAAACTATATAGACTATATGAAGCTTGACAGGTCTTTAGCTTTTTTGGGTAGTATACCCACCATATCTTTCTTCCAAGATGTTGGTACTTACACTCCTTTTAAAATGCTGTTAAATAAAATCATTCAGGGCTTTATCACTTTCTTCCCTTTTAACTTCCATACATCCATAGGAATACTGTCTCCCTCCTGGAGATTTACCAGCAGATTGACTACGTCAAATTTTCTCTCATCTTCTCCTATCTTAACCATTAGTTATTAATACTCATCTGCCTCTAACCTTGGCACAATTAAGTCTTCCATAAAGATTTCCATTTGTGCTTTTTTGATTTCCACATTTCTTCTACTTTATACCATTTTTCATAAAATTTCAAAAATGTCTGAAATACCTCTCCAGCAGCTCTGGTTATTTTTCTTATTATAGACTTCCCCAAGTTTAGCAACAACCCTTTCTTCTTCCTGTTGCCTAAGTTGCTGTGCTAGAAGTTTTTTTGTACTCTGGAGTTAGTAAAAGTAATTGCATAGTATCCAAATATGCTCTGACTTTCCTATTAGCACTGGACAGTTGTGCCTCTTGTTCTTCGAGATTCCCCTTCGTCTGCAATACTTTGTCAGTCCCTCTAATTCCTTTTATTTAACCACTTTTTCCCTTATTTTAATCCTATTTTCAAACTCCACTTTCATTTTATCCCACTCAGCCATCATGTCTGAAGAAACTTCTACCTTCTTTAAACTCTTGAATAATTTCCACTACCCTTTCCTTAAATTCCAATCTCTAACAGGTAGGTTGAGAAAGCCCCCAGTCATTATTACTTCATTAACCTTGCAGTTTTATCTAAATTTTACCAGTGCAATATCTGAAACAGTAACAGTATGGGTATCAAAGCTTTCAATCGAATGCACATGTTCAAGTGAAATAAAATTATTTTCCAGTCTAGCACAGTTAATGTACCTTAAGGAATATGTAAATTATGTTCCTATTACCCAATTCAAATCTTCCATACCAAATATTTTCCTACATTTCTTCAGCAATCTGCCATCCTTTGTTAGTCTTTCCCTTCTAGGTCCCCCTAAGACACCCTCACTATTGCAAATCAAGTTCCAGTCTCCACCTGTAAATATTCCTGCTGAAAGCTGATTACTTTTCCCAAAAAATTCTTAAGCTCCATAACAGCAGTTTTTGGTGGAATTTAACTCATTCCTAGTACAGCTCTTTTGAGTGTGCACTTTTAAATCCCAGTGCGGTGGTGGTGCTGCTGTAGCGTTGTTGCCTCACAGTAAGATGTCCTGTTCGATTCTCAGCTAGAGCGTCTTCTGTGTGGAGACATGCGTGAATGGGCGTACCTTCGTTGATGGTTATGCATCAGGGCCGGCAACTCGGCACGCAAAAATCTACTGCCAATCATTGGCAGACCGGAGTGCCGCTGTGACGACCCCCGAAAGACACAACTTTTAAATCCCAGTGGGTGTGCCTTCAGTCTTTAAAAAATTAAGTCATCACTTCACATTTCAAACAAATATTCATACATCTGGAACCATAAGTGTTACAAGAAAACTGCAAATGGCAAACTGTTCAGGATAAATTAACCTTTACATTAGTTGCATTCATTACTGTGATGGTGGTGCAGCGGTAGCATTGTCGCCTCGCAGTAAGACGTTGTCTGGTTCGATTCTCAGCTAGAGCATCTTCTGCGTGGAGACATGCGTGAATGGGTGTACCTTCATTGAAGATTGTGCATCAGGGCTGGCAACTTGGCACGTAAAAATCTACTGCCAATCATTAGCGGACCGGAGTTCCGCTGTGGCGACCCCTAACCAGGAAAAGCCAAAATACACAACAACATTAGTGGCATTCATTCAGAGTCTTTAAACTGGATTTTAAAAGCCAAAATAAAGCCAGTGAATATTAATTTTGTAATGTCACATTAACACCATATATCTCAGTAACCATTCAGGTAAGACACAATGCCAGCAGGATTTTCTTCATACACCTGTGAGTTATCATATGAGGCCTATGCAGTTCTGTGTTGCCTGAATGTTGAGATATTTAGAGAAATATGACAATTACAATACAAATAAACAGTATACAAATACTCAATATCTCTTCAGCTGCATTAGACAGAAGTTAAATATCAATAAAACGGTTTGCCATCATATATGCTTTAAGATGAAATCTTCTGACATCTTGCATGTAGCTTTGGAATTATTAATGCAAATGTAAACAAGCAATAGTTGACATCTAAAGGCGTCAGATGGAGGTAACTGCAGGAATGTCTGGAAGCACACTCTGCTATAATGAGATGAACACATACCAATGTAATTCTCTTCCTCCCTTGCCAATAAGCCCCTTACTACCACAGATCTACCATTGCTGCCTTAACTCTTGCAACCCATATAGCAATCAGTATTGCTCTTTTCCTTTGTCCCTGACTATGCTGAATATCCATCCTGGAATTCTTTGTCAAATTCACATGCTCATTTCTTTCCAAATGCATTTCCTGCAACACTATTTGTACTCCGCATTTCTTAAAATAATTCAATACTCTCTCCTTTTCGTCTACACCTGCAAGGCCATTTACATTCCAAGATAATGACAGTACAAACATTATGATAAAAAGCTATTGTTTTCATCTAAAATGCATATATTTTTTTCAATGTGCATTTCCAACTTCGGTTTTAAAAGCACACAGTTTTTCAAGCTGATCTTTTATACAGTTTTTCTTCTCATCTCTACTTGAATCTATATTAAAATTTTCAAAACTTTTTGCTTTAATAAAAACCCACAAATAAAAAAAATACATTTTCAGAACACCCCATCCCGTGTTTACTTAAAACACTTACTCAAAACTGTGCACATCTTCAAAAAATTAAGTTTTAACAATCCAGATCCAGCTGCACCCACAGGCATTACCTAACCTACAATGCTAAGTCAGACCTCGTTCCTATTTGCACAGGTTGGTGCAGTCTTTCTCATCTCTATTCCCCTCCCAGATGTGAAAAACACCTTGTATGCTTTTAGAAAACATTAACTTTTAGCCCTGAGGAAAAAGCACAAGTATTTAGGCTGCACTTTCTTATTCACTTTCTGTAATTTCCAACTTCACTGAACTGCTTGCAAAGGTACCTTTAAAATTTGCATTTCCCTCAGCAAGAAATGCTCAGCACTCTTAGTATTAATTGCTTCCACTCAGACAGCTCATCCCATGTAAAAGCAGCCAGCAATAAAAACAGCAAGCATTTCTGCAAACACATGGAGGAATCTTGAATTTTACTCAAAAGAATGTACAGCCGCCTTCATCTTCAGACTTGCAACCCGCTGAAAAAACTTAGTGATGGAAAAAAAAAAAACACAAGCCAATATCTTTGCAGATGCAAGGAATTTGGCATTTTTACATGGCTTTCATTATTTTGTATTTTTTTTTCAAGCCTACTTGCTTATAAAGAGCACATGTTTTTAGATTAATTCAAGGGCATTAATTTAGGCATCCACCCTTACAAAAAAGGAGAAATTATCTTAGTTCTACATATACGGTACAATCAGTGCTCTTTTCCATTCCACTCCAGCAGCTCAAGATCAGAGCATATTAACTTAACCTTGCTGATGTCCAGTCACTCCACTCATTATGCTGTAAACCCTATATTTCGACCAACTAAAAAACTACATCTTTAACACATCGGAGTCACTGAGAAGACTCCCCCCTACAATTAAATACCACCAATACATACCATATAAAACATCTTTACTATATAACAAACAGAATATACCAAGAAACACCAACAAAATGGTTTTAATTTTTTTTCTTTTCAGTGTCCTAATGAAGTGGGACATGCTTTACAGTCCACCTACAAATTTATCAAAGTCAGCAAATTTAAGTCTCTCTCAGACATTTCCTTGCAGTCACAAATGTGACTGCTGCTTTACAGTGTCCCATTTATTCATTAACTTCAGTGTTGCTAATCTCCTATTCATCTCCATTTCCCAAACACCGGACTCCTGTTAAAGTCCAAGGTACTCCTGATTCTTCTCATCAATTCATGTGCTTTTCTCTCTCTCGAGCATTTTCCTTTGGAACATTGGAAAATGTTTCACTAGCAACCTCTTTGTATGAACTTTATTGCCAGAATAATGTGCAGCAGAGTCCTTCGGTTTGCTGGCTCACTTGTTGTTGGATAAGCGATTTCCTCCTTAACCTGTTCTGCATCCAAAAGACTGATCCTCCAGGGAAAAATATTCTGAAGGCATCTAGATACAGCAGCTTGAATCTCACATCTGCCTCACTACATTCCTTGACTGCTTATTTATTTTTCTGCCAGGTATGCAATGAATAATTTTCCACAAGCAATCTGGTTACTAATTTTAACACCTTTACCTTGTGCCACAGTTTTATCAAGATCAACTCTTTCTGCTAGTGTGATTTACTAAGATAGGTGTTGACCTTCTCATGGCCAGGTTTGAAGCAAAGACTCAATTATGCCCTTTCAATTAACAAATGCTTTGGAGTACCAGTCCAGTTGTTAATTTTATGAAAGCACAAATAAGCAAGCCTGTTCCTTCCAATTTCTTTAGAAGAGCAGAAAATCTCAGGTTTTTTTCTGCAGACGCTGTTTTCTAACTTTACCATTACTTGAAACTGCTCTTATTGAGAAGCCTCGTACTCAGCCAACCTTTTCTTCATTTCAGCCTCCGATTTCTGCAGCCTTAATTCATCTGAATAGTTACTTAAAACTTCTATTTTTTCAGTCTTTTTGTCATTTGATTTGAAGTATTCTTTCAAGGTTTCATTTATTTTAATCACCTTTGAGTACATCTGATTTATATTTTAATCTAAATTATTGGAAGCCATCTCTTGTACCAAAGTTGACGCTTTAACTGCTTTTTGCTGCGCAGTTGCAGTATTCTTTTCCTGTTTGTTTTCTCCATCTTTTCTGGTGCATTTTATTTCTGATTCTACAAATTTCTTCTTTGTTGGCATATAGGCAATGTACTGACTAGACAGTATGCAAATTTTATCCAAAATGACAATTTCACTGGCTATTTGCCAGTTTCTGTTTTCACACTGGGAGAACTAAAATTAAGCTGCTGATCTATGTGCCGCCATCTTGGAGCAGCCCTGGCATCAACAGAATCTTAAGCATGTTTCAAACAGTGGGTAATCACTTAATATAGAGAAGGCACCAGGTTTTACAAGGAAACAGATACCAAATTACTCCTCATTTTCACAAGAAGCAAGCATAAATGTCAACATATGAGCTTGACAGTTGAGAATCCTAAAAGTGTTGCAGAAAAATACACTGTTCCCATGTTTATCAGAAGCCTTCCCACTCTTGTTGGGAGGAGAGGGAATAGTACTAACTTTGTGTTCAGCAGCAGCTGTGCTAACTAAAGCAATAACTGCTGGGTCATATCAAGGATGATTATATAAAAACTTAAAATACTGAGGCACTTTATAAAGTCTATCTGCTTTCTTGCAGACCAGCAGGCTTTCAGGGAAATTGCTGGCTGTGACAAGAACATCCTTGAAAGCAAACAGAACAGGAGGAGTAGGTTCTGGAAATTCCATTTGCAACAAATCATTCTTTTGTGGGACTGAGAATCACCATAGTTTCCCACTGAAACAACTAATTTACTCTAGAAATACGTTTAAGAGGAACAGAACCCTTCAAAATTACTGGCTGAAGCCACACACTGCACAGAATAGGAGTAAGAAATCTATGGAGATAACACAATCAGTGCTTTCTGAATCATTTTCAGGTTCAGACTTTTGAAACTCTTTCATAAAATTAAAAACCCCTTTTTCTTTTACTAGAAAACCATATGGGAAGCATCAAAACCTAAAAAGAACCCTGAGTTAGGCCTAATAAATTACTCCTCTCCAATGTAACAGAGACATAAGACACGTGCTTAAGTTGATTTCTTTTTGACAAGAAAATCTGAAGAAACAGACCCAAGTTTGCCTGCAAAAAAACTCCCTATGGATGTGCAAAGCTTTCGGGCTAAACACTGTCACACTGTCCCTTCTCCAAGGACCAACAAGAGTGGTTTGCCCTTGCCTGCCAATGGCCTGTCAAAGAGGATGAGTCTAACCCCTACTCCATGGTGGATACAGGGGCTACACACACCAGTGGCACACAAAGAAAAAGCTGAGTAGACAGAAGAACCAGCTCTGGCCACAAGAGAGTCACTTGCCTGCAGCTGAGGCATTTTATCAGCCTGCTGTGGTGGTAAAGATTGATATTTTTTGGTTGGGAAAAAGGAAAACCAGAGAAACATGCTTACTCTCAACTTGAAAAAGTTCCCCAAATCCCAGGGAAGCCTGGCAATAATAGCCCGGAGAAGCTGGAAGCTGCAAAAATATTGACTTTTCCCTATTAAAGCACAGTGAAAAAACACAGTTAACCAAGCCTACCAAAAAATATACATATATACATAACTTACTACAGAAAAAAATAGTTTAAACTTTTTACCACAAGAGTAAAATGCCATTTAAAACTGCTTAAGCGTAAAGTGATAATTACTGAAACCACTTTCTCTGAGCAAAATTAAGTTTTGAATGCAAATGAAAATTATGTACTTACCCACAAGGAAAGATGGGTGCTGTCACAGTCTCCGTCTGATTCAACACGTGGGTCTTCAGATCTGACACCAGCCAATTCCAGACTTCAACCTTCGCTTGGCTCTGCCTCACTTACCCACAACTACCTGCTTCTCACCCTAATCCTCACATTGAGTTTGCCCCATTGCAACCACTTTCAATATATACTAAAAAGTTTCCCCAACCAGGAGGATGCAGGACTTAAAGATAAGGAACAGATTATCCCCCCCCCAATAATTGGGACATAATTATCTCACAACTTCAACTTCACCCTAAAAAGGTCATCGCCACAATTGCGATCTATATTCCACCTGGTAATACACCTGCTAGCCTTGAAGACTTCTTATCCTGGTGTTCTTCCACATATCACAAGAAACCCTTATTCTGGGGGACTTCAACCTAGATTGGTTCACCTGTATATCAGAACCACCAAGTAATAGGTTCATAGGTTTATACTAGGCTATCTGCCCTAAGGCATTTATAAGCCTAGCCCAAATTTTTGTGGCTTACGCCACCCCTTATATGAAAAAATACTGTGCCCATTAGTTTGTTGTGCCTCTGTCCAGCAGTGACACAGAGATGATTCCTGGGGTAAACCTACGATCTCCCATCCACAGGTCTAGATTTCTCTTGAACAGAGTCAGCGAGGTGCTCTGCCTCATGTGGACCGGGATTTTATTCCACAGCATAGGGAGTCTCTGAATGATAAATCTATCCCTCCAGCACGTCCTATTTATATCCGTGCTAAGGTTTAAGTCGCTTGCTCTAGTGGTTTTGGTGGATTTGGATTTTTTGAGGTGGAGCATGTCCATTAATTCCGGGTTGGACATGGCCTTGTATGTCAGGCACATGTCACCTCTGAGCAGACGGTATGCGACTGAATAGAGCTGAAGTTTCTTCAATCTGGCAGCATATGACAGATTTTGGAGTCCCTTTATCCTTTTGGTGAGGAACTTTTGGGGTCTCTCCAATTGCTGCAGATGTCGGGTGAGATACATCCCGAATGGGGCATTGTACTCGATCGTTGGTCTGATAAGTGAAGAGTACAGGGAACAATGACCTCACTAGATCTGGATGTGAATCCCTTCATGATCAGGTGGGCAATGTAGAAGGTCTTTCTAACCACTTTAGCAACGTGAGTGTCAAAAGAAAGGCCACTGTCAACCTGGGTCCCCAGGTCCCTGATAACCTCTTCTGTGCTTAGTGGATTGCCACCTATATGGTAGCTTGGGGTTACCTTGTTTTTCCCGAAGGGTATGACTATACATTTTTGGCGTTTAACTTCAGGCCATGGCTCTGGCACCAGCTATCTGTTTCCGTGAGTCCCTTCTGAAGGATATCCGTGTCCGATGCACTTTCCACTATGGCACCCAGTTTGCAGTCGTCTGCAATCTTTGTCAGCCAAAGTCCTCCCATGTTGGCCTGTACTTCTGAGAAGTAGATGCCAAACAATATAGGGCCAAGGACCGAGCCCTGTGGGACACCACTTGTGACCAGCTTGGAGTCTGACATAGCGCCAGCAACTCTAACCCTGTGGGTTCTGTCCTTAAGCCAGTTTGCAACCCATCTTGTGACATATGGGTTTACATTTAAGCTGGTAAGTTTTTCTACAATACCCGAGTGGGGTATTGTGTCGAAAGCCTTTGCAAGGTCAAGGTAGGCTGTATGGACTGCCTTTCCCTCATCAATGGCCTTGGTGACTGTTTCGAAGAAGTCAACCAAGTTCAAAAGGCATGATCTTCCCTTGACAAAGCCAAACTGGGTCGGGTCCAATGTCTGCAAGTCCCCTATATCTTTGTTTATGAGCTCCATTATGATCCTCTCCATAGCTTTGCAGACTAGACTTGTTAAGCTTATGGGGCGGTAATTACCAGGGTCCGTAGAGGCGCCGCCTTTGGGGAGTGGGACCACAGTTGTCGTACGCCACTCCTTGGGCACGTATCCTGTGGTAAGGCTGAGATTAAACAGCTGCCTTATGTGCGGGTTTAATTCCTCATTTAGCTCGTGTAGCACACAGCCGGGACACCATCCGGTCCCATTGATGCTGTGTTTTTAGCTTTAGAGAGAGCAGCTTTCACCTGCGCATTTGAGATGTCCGGGAGGCTACACTCGGCTGGGATAGTTATCTCTCCTTTAGAGGGGGAGAGGGGGTGAAGTTTGCACTGAACCTGTCTGCCAGTATGTTGGCAATGTCTGTGGGTTCAGTGATTTTTGTATCATTTTGGACTAATTCTGAGCATATCTGGGAGTTTCCACCCAGGTTCCTAACACAGCTGAAAAAGGCCTTATGATTGTCCTTTGAATCCATGGCAATTTTTCTCTCAAAATTGGCCTTAGTTGATTTTATGAGTGCTCATATTTTTTTACTAATAATGATCAGGGGTGACTTCCCTTTTATGGATTTTGTTCTATCATGTAGTAGCTTTCTCCTCTTATTGTAAAGTTTGTTAATGGCTGGGATCCACCAGACTGGACGTTTGCCCTTTGTGGAAAGAGTCTTGGTTTTATTTGGGATTGCCTGATCCATGCAGTCCTGGAGGTGTTCATAGAAGGCATTTGTAAGGGCTTCCGCAGCTAATCTAATAAATCTCCATGGCTACCAGCAGCTAGTCCAAATTCCAACTAGGTGTGATAAAAAATCTAAAAGGGAATCCATCCTTGACTGGGTCCTAACTAGCAATCCCACATTGTACCCTCACACAGGCAGTCTCCCAGACACCTTAAGTGACCACAACATAATATACTTTATACGTAGTAGAACAAGCATATGCAAAACCACTAACTATATATCCACTAGAAACACAAAAAAATTCTCTCCTGAGGTCAACACTTTACTGTGTAACTGTGACTGGACCCCCCTAAAAACCCTCCCACTTGACCAGGCTGTAGCATATTTCAACAAAACATTTCTACAACATCTAGACACTGTCGCTCCATTGTGCAAAATCAAGGTTAGAACCTCTACTAACCCCTGGCTCAGTAAAAAAAACAAACAAATCCTCAAGTCCAGAGACACTGCCTGGCATTACTATCAAAAAAAACAAAGAAACACAAAGCCTAGCTAAGTACCAAGAACTGCGCAACCGTGCAAAAAAAATGCATTAGGCTGGACAAAAAATCCTACTACACAACATTACAAACTAAATACCAACATAACCCGCAAAAATTTTGGAAAAATGTAAACCAGCTACTAAAATCCACCCAAAAGGCTACCCCCCAAATCAACCACCCCTGACACTAAAGTTCCCATCGAAACACAATTCAATTCCCACTTTGTGAACTCAATTCTATCCTTAGTATCACAGGACAGTTCCTTCCTCACTACCCCCCCCAACACAAATAACACTAATACAAGCTTTACCCTCAAAACAGTTTCCACCACTTCAATCAAAAGCATGCTCTCCAAACTAAAAACCTCATCAACAGCAGCCGACCTACTCCCGAGCTATTTCTTGAAACTTACAGCAGATGCTATTGCTATCCCAGTCTCCACTCTCATGAACAGATCAATTGTTGAAAACTATGTGCCCAAACTCTGGAAAATATCCTGTTACACCCATACATAAAGGCGGGACCTCCACTGAACTTAACTACAGACCCATTGCTTTACTCTCCCCCCTGGCCAAAATCCTAGAAAAATGCATCCATACCCAGATGCTAAACTATCTCCTAAACTGCAACATCCTGTCACCTACTCAGCATGGTTTCAGACCTGCCCATAGTACCACTACAGCTCTCCTCTGCTTCACAGACACAGTAAACAGTCTCAAAAATGAAGGCCTGCAAGTGTCAACTCTTTTTTTGGATATGTCCAAAGCATTTGACACAGTCTCACACCAAATCCTGCTAAACAAACTAAACCAATATCATCTATCTAATTCCACTCTTACCTGGTTCCAAAGCTACTTAACTGACAGGTACCAAGCTGTGAAATGGGAAAATTCTCTCTCTCCTCAGCTGCCCATAACTATAGGAGTCCCACAGGGTTCTATCTTAGGACCACTACTATTCACAGTCTTCACAAATGACCTCCACACTTCCACACAGCATGCATCTATAATTCAATATGCAGATGACACTACCTTAAATCTGTGCTGCACAAAACATTCCCACCCTCCTGCCAACAGCTCAACTAGCATTCTCTGACGTTGAAAACTACCTTACCAAAGCCCAACTTATCCTCAATCCAAAGAAAACTCAGCTTATGATTATAACCAGTTCTAACAAAAACACTAACAGTCAATTCACTATCTACTCCACAAATGCTACTCCAATTGCTCCATTGGCACAGGCTAAGCTATTGGGAATAACCATAGACTCCCACCTAAAATTTGATAGTCATCTGAACTTAACTATTAAAAAAGTACATGCCAAACTGGGATCACTCTACCGTATCAAACCATTTCTTACCAACAACACAAGATCAGCCATTGCTCACTCCCAACTTCTATCCACCCTACTCTATGCATCTCCCATTCTGACTAATCTCAACAAAACTGAATTAAGCAAAATGGAAGCTTGCTGTAACAGAATTGCCCACTTTGCTGCAAATTGCTCATATAGAACTCATCACTGTACTGCTTTGAGACAGGTCCACTGGCTTGAACTGCCCAACCTCCTAACCTACAATCAGCTCTGCCTCTGTCATTCTATCTATTACCTCCCCAATAAGTGTCCTGCCCTCAAAAACCTAGTACAACATCACTCAGCCAAAAGGCCTCTTAGATCATCAAACTACTACTAGAAGTCACCAACAGCTACAATAGCTTTGGAGATGCACTATATAGTAGTTTGGTGGCTAAAAAATGGAACTCTGTCCCTACTAGCATTCAAAATACATCATCCAAAGCCTCCTTTAAAGACCTCATCAGGTAACATCTCAAGCAAAGTTGGCAGTGCCATGATTGCCCCCCAGGCTAGTGAAAGCGGATAACATATACATACTAAATCTAGAGCAATTGATAATAGTTTTTCAATCTTACTCACAAACACTGGCGAATCTACAATGTATGTACTGTACCTGTGTACTATGTATGTATTCTACCTACATTCCAAGGTTCAGCCGTACACCACAAATCTATTACTTACCTTTATTTTTAAAATTAATATTTTTTTGATTGTTCTCTCCACTGTAACTGTTTGTGCCACATACCACTGTAAAAACATGTCTCTTGTAATCTGTGTGTATACTGATTATGCCTAAATAACTAAATGTGTCTGTAATTTTTCTTTGTGGAGCTTTTCTCCCCGGGCCTCTACTGAAAAAGGGCCTTTTCGGCTCAGACACCTCCGGTTAACAAATGTAAAATAAATAAATTACCTCCACTGCTTGATCACCACAAAAAGGGGAAGCTTGTCCTTACCAACTAAAGAAGAGGGCAGATTGAAATAGAGGGAGACAGATAAAATGGATTATGGTAAGCACATACCTTTTATATGCTATGTTGTCTGCTCCATCTGGCTTCAACCTGTGGGATGGTGTCCCCAGCCATGAAAAATTTTTGAGGATCTAAGAGAGGATATTCTGAAACAGTGAAGCCAAAGGAAGCCCTGGATCTAGATTGAATATCTAACTTATAATGCGACACAAAAGAGTGGTGACTCAGCCAAGTAGCAGCCGGACAAATCATCCACTGATACTCTAGAAAGGAAAGCTGTAGAAATTGCCATAGCCCTTGCTGAACGACAATTAGGCTTATGTGGAAGGGTCTTGCCTTTCAAAGAATATGCAATCAAAATGCAATTTGACAGCCACTTGGATAAAGTCACATTAGACATGGATTTTTTGAAAGCTTTGTTAAGGTCCAAATAAAATACAATTTGCATATATAAATCCAAAAAACGCAAAAGGTATTCACCTTTATTGGAGAAATTAGGGAAAAAAACACAGGGACAGGAAAAGAACTGTTACTCTTGGAAGCTACCTTTGGCAGAAAAGAAGGCTTCATACACACAGAAACCATGTCTTTATGGAACACCAAAATAAGGAGGTGAAGAATCAAGAGCTTGCGACTCCAAAACCCTCCTTGCAGAAGTAATCGCTACCAAAAAAAAATTTTCCAAGACAAGAGCTTCAAGTCAGAAATAGATGAAGGTTCAAATGGAGGGCCTGCAGGAAACTGCATAACAAAAGGCAAATCCCAGGGAGGAACCAGATCCCAAACTGGGGGAGTGAGCAAAAAGAATCCTTAAGGAATGCTTGGAAATCTTGAGGAAAGCAAGAGGCACATTATCCTATCCCTGCCAACATGAAAGTTATAGATGGCCACCAATTGCACTTTGTCAGATTCCAGTTTTTCTATGATTTAATGGGTCTATATTAAAAGGCCGAAGAGGTGTTTCATCGAACACCTCTTGGTTGACACAAAGAGCGAATACACTAAAGTGTGAACACTCAAAACAGAGATTTCTTTCCCTGGGAAAGAAATCACTGGCACGCACACACACACACCCACACTTTCAAACATAACATGGGGGGCTTTGCCCCCCCCCCACTCACCCCCCTAACTAAATATACCAACTCCGAGATCGCACTACAGTGAGGAAAGGGGCAAACACACAGGGATAGAAAGCGATTTCTTTCCCAGGGAAAGAAATGAGAAGTTATGTACCTACCATAATGTTCCATGTTAGTTGTCTTCTCTCGCCTTCTTCCTTGCTGGATGGGTTTGGAGCCAATCCTCGGCTCTGACTCGGCCACTTACTAAAGCTCGAGAGCTTATTTCACCGGCTCGAGGCAACCCTATATACCATGATGCTAGGCGATAACTCCCCAGATCTCGTTTGGAAGCCGAAAAACCTAGCATAGGCCAATAAAACAAAATCCTCCAACTGGAAGGAGGAGGAAGAGGGATAAAAACCCCCAAAGATCGTAATCTACACTATATATATCCTAGGACACCTAGATGGTGAACAAGGGAATATAAGGACCCTTCACGGAAGCGAAGATCTTCTCGGTCTGTCCAGGCTAGGAGGATGGTGGGTGGGACACAAGAAAAAAGGCGAGAGAAGACAACTAACATGGAACGTTATGGGTAGGTACATAACTTCTCATTAAGTTGTCAATCTCGCCTTCATTCTTGCTGGATGGGACCGCGTCCCTAGCACCTTCATCCTGGGTGGCTCATTGGAACAGACTCTTAAGAATGGTGGAACCAAATGTTGCTCTGTCCCTGGAGGCCATGTCCAATTTGTAATGCGAAACAAAGGTATGAGGAGAGGCCCATGTGGCTGCCGCACAGATAGTGACTATTGGTAGTCTAGCTTGAAAAGCTGTAGATGTAGCTAGTGCTCTAGTTGAATGGGCTTTTGGCTTAGAAGTTAATTCCCTGCCTCTGAGCTGATAAATAGATGTAATCACAGAAGACAGCCACCTAAATAGGGTTACCTTAGAAACAGGAAGGCCTTTCTTATTTTCTGCATATGATAAAAACAGTTGCTCAGACTTCCTTATTTGTTTGGTTCTATCCAAATAGTATCGGAGCTGGCGGTGAACATCTAGATAATGTAGCTTTTGTTCCGCTCTATTAGTATAGTTTGGGAAAAAAACTGGGAGATCAATTGATTGATTTAAATTTGTCTGCGAAGCCACCTTGGGTAAGAAGGATGGATTAGTCTTTAGAGAAACTCTGTCTTTATGGAAGATTAAGTAGGGAGGACGAATGCAGAGGGCGTGAAGCTCAGATACTCTCCTAGCAGAAGTAATGGCGACTAGGAAGAGTGTCTTCCAGGAAAGAAATTTCAAAGAAAAGGAGACCACAGGTTCAAAGGGGGGAAAAATCAAGGATGTTAAGACTAAATTAAGATCCCACTGAGGTGGAGGGTCTTTGATCGGAGGCTTAAGTAAATATACACCTTTAAGGAAAGCTTTGCAAAGCTTATTGGACATGATGTTGTGGTCCGATAAGCCTGTATGAAAATTCGATATGGCTGCCAATTGAACCTTTACTGTAGAGGCAGAAGACCCTGAATGAAAAATTTCGGCTAGGAAGTCTAAGACCGAATGAATTGGGGCAGTAAAGGGATCTATATTCCTTGCCTTTGCCCAGAAGGAGAAACGTTTCCATTTACTAGTGTAAATCCTTCTGGTGGAAGATTTAAGGGAAGCTACTATGATATCCCGGACGGGATTAGAAATCATAGGAAGCCTGGCTAAGGACGGAAGTGGAGCAACCAAGCAGTGAGGTTGAGAGAATGTAGGGATTGGTGCAGCTGCCCCGACTGATGGGTCAACAGATCTGGAGCTGGGACCAGATGCCAAGGCTGTACCAAAAGATAATGATGTAGGAACGGAAACCATATCTGCCGAGGCCAATAAGGGGCAATGAGAATCAACTTGGCCCTCAAGGCGGTTGCTTTCTGAATTACTTGTGGGATTAGAGGAAAGGGTGGAAAGGCATAGAGAAGTCCCTGATGCCAATCTTGGACTAGAGCGTCTCTGAGGGGATGGCCTGGAAGTGGGAAGAGGGTGAAGAAGTCGGGGAATTTGCTGTTTTGGGGTGTAGCAAAAAGATCGCAGCAAGGAAGGCCCCACTTCTGAAAAATCTCTTCCGCCACAGATTGTTTGAGAGACCACTCGTGTGGCATGAGTATAGCTCTGCTCAACCTGTCCGCTATGATGTTAACTTCCCGGGGATATGCGTTGCTATCAGAAACCGCTGAGAGGAGATTGCCCATTGCCAAAGTCTGAGTGCCTCTCGACACAGGGGATAGGACTTGGTTCCGCCTTGCTTGTTGATATACCACACTACGGACATATTGTCCGTTTGGATTGCAATAGTTCCTAGGGGAAGGGAGTCGTGGAGGGCTTGCAACGTTAAAAGCACTGCTCTCATCTCTAGGACATTTATATGCAGGTGGCGTTCGAAAGGTTGCCAAGTGCCATGGACCATCCGGCCCTGAAAATGCCCTCCCCACCCGATCAGGGAGGTTTCCGATGTCACCATGGCGACTGGGGGAGAAGGAACAAAGTGTCTGCCTTGATGGACTTGAGGGGACAATATCCACCAGGACAGATGACTTTTGCAAGTTGGAGTTATCATGATCTTGTGGTGCATGGGGAGTTGCTGAAAAGACCATTGGGCAAAAAGCATCCACTGTAGAAGACGCATGTAAAAACGTGCAAGGGGAAGAAGTGTTATGGCGGCCGCCATAAGACCCAATACTTTCAGGACATACCTGGCCTGAATTTTGTCACTCTGAAGAACATGGACATGGTTTTGAATATCTAAGACCCTGTGATCGGTTAACTTTGCTGAAAGTTGTATGGTGTTCAAGTTGGCGCCTATAAAGGTAATAGACTGACAAGGCGACACGGCAGACTTTTCGAAATTTAGAGAGATTCCTAGCCCTCTGCAAATGTGAATGGTGTAAGCTCTGGCTTGGAGAAGTTGATGTCTGGTGGTGGCAGTGAGGAGCCAGTCGTCTAGATATGGAAACACCTGGAATCCTTGCAGTCTCAGGTGAGCCGGAACCGCTGCCATACATTTGGTGAACACTCTGGCAGCAGCCAGTACACCTTTTGTTAGGAATTGCTTGTCAACTTGGTGCTGTGATGAATTTAGATGGCCTCCGAGGAGTGGGTTCCACGAATCGGGCCACGCCTTCCGAGCCACTACTTCCATAAGGGGGTCGAAAGGCAGAGACACCCAGGAGGTGTAGGGTCGAGAACCAAACGCCTCCAGGTACACCGACTCGTCCTCGGAAGGATTAAGGGAAGACCAGTTCCCCCTCTGCTTTAGGATTTCTAGGATGTCTGAGAAAGAGACATCCTCAGAGGGGGACTTTGGGGATCCCTCCGACTCACCAAAGTCAGTGTCAGATGTAATGGACTCAGGGGAGTCCACATGCTTCCTCTTACATGTCCTCTTACGCGGAGGCTCCGCTGACAGGTCAGGAGAAGCCTCGGAAGAGGAAGAAATTCCCAGTGGGGAAACCTGAGGCGTTGGATCTCTGGGTCCGGGAGCAAGAGAGTGGGAAGAGACATCAGCAGGCACTGTAGTGGGAGGAGCTGATGGAGCTGACCGCTGACTATGCCCTGGGGCTAGTACGCTCATCACCTCGAAGGCTCCCCTATCAGAAAGGCCAGAGGGCCCCCGCTCCGAAGAGGAAGGAACCCCAGGCCGCACCGACAGGGAAGGCTCCGAGGCCGATGTCGGGGCCGAGCTCACCAGCGCCGATGCTCCGAGAGGGAGAAACGGGGTCGGACAATGGTCCAATGCCACTCGCCCCCTCGGAGCAGATGAGAGAGATCAGGAGCCCGGATCTGTCCAATGAAGGCATCAAAGAGGAGATCAGAGTGGAAGACGAAGGAGCCGAAGGGGGAGGTATCGGCTCTGACGCCACAACAGTCATGGCTCCGAGGAGCTCCGGCTCCAAACTCTGAGGGAGAGTCGAAGGAGGAAAATTAGGTATAAACAGTAATAGAGTTAAAGGTAGTTGCCAACTATTGAAAAAAACTGGGTGAAAAATTAACTAAAAAGGGTGACTGAACACTATATATATATATATATATATATATATATATATATATATATAAAGACTTACCAGGAGCCGGTAAAAATATGCACCTCGCAAGCGAAAGCGGCAAACGAGATCTGGGGAGTTATCGCCTAGCATCATGGGATATAAGGTTGCCTCAAGCCGGTAAAGTAAGCTCTCGAGCTTTAGTAAGTGGCCGAGTCGGAGCAGAGGATTGGCTCTGAACCCATCCAGCAAGAATGAAGGCAAGATTGACAACTTAACATTCGCTGTTTTGAGCATTTGCGTTTTAGTGCATTCGCTCTGTGTGAACACCAAGAGCTGTTCAATGAAACACCTCTTTGGTCTTTTAATATAGACCCAATGTAATAACCCAAGAAAATCCAAAACGATTCCAAAGGAGCAGAGAAAGAGTTGAGTCCCTGTGATTCCACCCATAGGACAAACCTTCTACATTTACTGAAATACACTTTTCTAGTAGATTGTTTTTTTTAGATGAAGACAATATGTGAACAAGCTTGAGATTTCTGGTCATCGAAGGGAACTGGAACAACAATGTGATTAACTTGAGGGACTGAAGGTTGGGATGACCAGCTGGATGAGAAATGACATCCGGAATGGGATCCCACAGCCAACTATGCCAGAAGAGGAAAACAGAAGTAGCTCTGCAGTGGGTTGCCTTCTGAAGAAACTACCATTGAAAGGACAGAGATGAGCATAAAAAAAAAAACTGACTGCCAAGCAAACATCAGAGCTTCCATGGAAGGCTTTCATGGAGGGGGAATGAAGACGTAACAGCTGCTGTACTTGATGTTACACAGGAAGGTGGATAGTACTGACAAATCAGAGCAGCAACCATCAGATTTAGGGACTACTCGAGGAAGCAGAAATCTCCTGCTGAGGCTGTCAATCAGAATGATGGATTTCCCCAAGATGTGCACTGCCATCAGAAACCACAGAGAAGAAAAGTACAGTTTTGTACCTACCATAAATGTAGATGTCCGAACAGGATAACATCTGCAGTCATAACAAATGGGTTGTCCTGTCGTCAGGCAGCCCTTCGGTCGGCCGGATTCCAAAGTCTGGGTCCGGCTTCGGCTGATGTCGCACTCCACCCGACGTCATCTCTGCTGGTCTTCGGGTATAAAGGCATCAGCCGACTCCATTTTCCTCAGTGTTTCTTGCCCCAGATGCCAGTTGCCCTCTAGGAAAGCTAAATTTTGGATAAATGCCAATGTTTCCAAAATAGTAGAAGGCAAACACAAAAAATAAGCATGTATGTACATATATACAAACAAATACACCATAAGAGACTCCCCCCCCCCCAGCTAGCTATTAGGAGGGTAAATACCCTAGGAGTACCACAGAGGGGAAGGAGGGTGGGTAATCCTGACTGCAGATGCTATCCTGTTCGGACATCTACATTTATGGTAGGTACAAAACTGTACTATGTCCTTCAAGGATGCATCTGCAGTCAGAACAAATGGGTAGAATACCATAACCAAACTAGGGGAGGAGGAAGAAGAATTATGGTGTAGTTAGGATCCCTTGCAATACAGCAGTGGCAAACCCTGCTCGGGATCTAGAGTATAGAGGTAAATTATAATGCTTGGCAAATGTATGCACGGAGGTCCAAGTAGCCTCAATAATGTCCTTGGTTGCCACTCCTCGTAAGAAAGCTGTGGTAGTGGCTGTAGCCCTTGTAGAATGAGGTCTTATGTTCTGTGGAAATGGTTTTCCATGGTAGGAGTAACAGAATCTTATGCAATTTCCTATCCATTTGGAGATTGTCTGTTTGGAAATTGCTTTTCCTTCCCTTCCTGTTGCATAGGCCACTAAAAGCTGGTCAGTTTTTCTGTTACTTTTGGTTCTGTCCAGGTAGTAGCGTAACTGTCTGTGTACATCCAAGGTATGCAGCAGCCTTTCCCCCCTGTTCTGTGGATTGGGAAAGAAGGTTGGTAGGTGGATTTCCTGGTTTAAAGACACTCTGGATACCACCTTAGGCATAAATGTCAGATTAGTTCTCATGGACACTATCTTGATGGAAGATTAGGAAGGGTTGTACTGCCATTAAGGCCTGTAGTTCTGAAACCCTCCTTGCTGAAGTAATTGCCAGTAGGAAAGCAGTTTTCCATGATAGGTGTTGAAGATCTGCTGTTGCTGCTGGTTCAAATGGAGGGAGTGTCAACTTTTCTAGTACAAAGTTCAAGTCCCATGCTGGTAATGGTGGTTTCCTAGGAGGTTTTACATTCTTGATCTCTCTGAGGAATTGCCTGAGTAGAGGATGTGAAAAGACAGGTGGATCGAAGCTGTATTCTGCGGAAATAGCTGATGCATGTATCTTGATGGAGGAATAGGACAGGCCCATATGTAGAAGCTCTGCCAGGTACTCCAGGATGTTAGCAATGTCTATGTTCGACACATCTTTTCCTCTTTCAGTACTCCAAATGACAAACCTTTTCCATTTTCCTGCATAGTTCCTTCTTGTTGAAGGTCTGCGGGCTTCAAGGATAATGTCTTTAACCCTTTGGGATAAGTCTGGGTTAGTTGCTGTTATGTGATGTTCCAGGCAGTCAGTTGCAAGGTTTTTAGGTTTAGGTGCAAGATGTTGTAGTTGTTCTGAGTTAACATCAAAGGCATCAGGGGTATTGGCCACATTCTCCCCTGTGACATGCTCCTCAGCAAAGGATACCAGTGTTGTCTTGGCCAATTCGGAGCTATCAGAATTATCCTTGGACGTTCCTCTTTGATTTTCAGTAGTACCTTGTGCATCAAAGGAAGAGGTGGAAATGCATATGCTGTCAGGCCTTTCCAACTGAAGGATAGAGAGAGACCACCTTCCATGCAAGTGGGTGGCATGTCCTTGTGCAGAATTTTTTGAGCTGGTGGTTGAGTGGGGATGCGAATAGGTCTATTTGTGGCATTCCCCATTTCTTTGTGATGGCCTTGAAGATGTCCGGGTGTAGCATCCATTCGTGAGCATTCGAGGTGGTTCTGCTTAACATGTCTGCTAGGGTGTTTTCTTTTCCCGGCACAAATATTGCCTGTAACTGGATGTTGTAGCTCAGAGCCATATTCCAGAGGTCCAGAGTCATTCTGCATAGGGGGTATGAATGAGTGCCTCCCTGTTTGTTGATGTACCACATGACTGTGGTGTTGTCTGTCCTTATCATTAAATGGCCTTCTTTGAGGAATGGTCTGAATTTCTGGAGTGCTAGTTTTACTGCCAGCATTTCTTTTTGGTTTATGTGTAGATGCAGCTGATCTGGAGTCCACAATCCTTGTATGCACTTGTCCAACATGTGCGCCCCCCAGCCTAGGTCTGAGGCGTCCGTTGTGATGGTTTGGTTTGCTTGAAAGTTGTGGAAGGGCAAACCTAGGTTTGACTGGCATGCTTGAGCCCACCATAGGAACTCTTGTTTCAGGAATGGGATTAGTGGGATTTCGGTTTCTAAGCTGTGCCTGTGTTGGGACCATAAATTCTTTAGGTACCACTGTAGCTTTCTCATATGCAGTCTGGCATAGGGGACCAGGATTATGCATGATGCCATGAAGCCCAAGGCCTGCAGTACTTTTCTTGCTGTTAGTTTGTTCTGCTTTGTTAATGCCAAGAAGTAAAGAGGGAGTTGTTCTTGTTTTTCTGCAGTCAGGAATGCCATTTGTTTTACTGTGTCCAATTCCGCACCCAAGAATGTTCTTGTCTGAGATGGTATCAGTCTTGACTTTTTTAAATTGACTGTGTATCCCAGGGCTTGTAGTAAGCAAATGACTCTTTGTAAATCTGTTGTCAGCTTGCTTTTGTTGTCCGCTTGTAACAGGCAGTCGTCCAGGTATGGATAAATTTGGATTCCCTGTAGCCTGCAATGAGCGATTACTAATGCCAGGCATTTTGTGAATACTCTGGGCGCAGTAGATAAGCCAAAGGGCAATGCTGAGAATTGATAATGCTCTGATCCTGCAAGAAATCTGAGGTATCTTCTGCAATTTGGTCGTATGGGGACGTGCAGGTATGCCTCCTTGAGATCTAGAGTTACCAGCTAACACTCCTTGCCCAGCATGGGAAGAAGTTGCTGTAGGGTCAGCATTTTGAATTTTGGGACAATGATGTATGTGTTTAAGGCGGACAGGTCGAGAATAGGTCTCCAACTTTTCTCTTTTCTTGGTACTAGGAAGAGTCTGGAGTAGAATCCTTTGCCCTGTTGTGTTATTGGTACTCTTTCCACAGCTCTCATCTTTGTTAATTGAGCTATCTGCTTTAGAGCTTCTGTTTTTTGATTTGGAGGTAGGTTTGGCATTCCTCTTTTTACTGGTAAGGTGTGGAAGTGGAACCTGTAGCCTTGGTCTATGGTTTGTAAAATCCACTTGTCTTTTGTGATATAGTGCCAATTTTTCGAAAATAAGGTTAACTTTCCGCCTAAAGGTGCTGCTATTTGCTCCCTGGTAGGCGGTGTCAGAGCCAAGTCACTGTGATTGTCCTGTTGCAGTGGTAGTGGTTGTGTCTGTGCCTCGCTGGTTATTGCCTTGCCACTGGCGTCCTCTATAGGCACCTCCTCTGGATTGATTTCTGCCTCTAGAGCGTCTATTCCTGCCTCTGAGATTTTGAGGAGTCTGGAAAGGACCAATTTTTGGTAGGCCAGTTCCTGCTAAACCTTGGGGGCTGAACCTGTAAGAAATCCTTAACTGTTTGTACAGATTTTGCCTTCTCCTCCATTTTCTTCATTACTTGCTGAGCAGGGGTACCAAATAGACTGGCCTTATCCATAGGAGCATCTAACAGCTTTGCTTTAACATGATCCGGCAGGGCCTGTTCTTTCAACCATGCATGCCTTCTTATCACTGTGCCAATCATGGCTGATCTAAATGAAGCCTCCAGTGCATCATAGCCACATTTTAAAGAATGGTTACTAACCTGCTGAATGTTATTCACCATTTCTAAAACATATTTCTTATCTAAGGATTCATCAGAGGACAGCTTCTTAGTTAACTGATCAAGCATAAACTCTTGGTATTGGATCATGTGAAACTGACAGTTTAAAGCTCTAGCTGAGAGAGTAGCAGAGGTGTAAACATTTTTGCCCCATCTCTCTAAGGACCTGGATTCCCTTTCAGAAGGGAGAGGGTTTCTTGCTGAGGTCGAAGCTACTGCCTTAGGCCCCTGGGATATAGTCTCAGGGTCTGCAAGTGGGGCCTTGTATAGGTGGTGATGAGTGTCTGGCACCCTGTAAAATCTATCTGGTTTGGCAGGGGCTGGAGGTAAAGTATCAGGAGCAGTGCAAACATCATTAAATGCATCATCCACAACAGGCAGTACTGGAGGTATAGCTAAGGGCCTATGTTGTGGTAAGTGCAGAAAGGTCCTAAGCCTTTTTCTTGAATCTGAGAAATCTTGTCCCTGCCATTGGAATTGTTCTCTCATGGCATGTAAGGTTTCCCCAAAGGAAAATTCCTCTGGTGGAGAGGCAGATGGAATGGATTCATCAGCATCGGAATCTTCATAAGTAGAAAAAGGAGCCTCTGGCTGATCTGTAATGTCAGAGTTATCCGAAGAATCATCAGAGGACACTGGTTCGGGGGGCTCTGCTCTAGGTCTCTTTTCTGGAGGCTGAGAGGCCCTGTCTGGGTGAGATTGGGATCCCCTAATTAAGGAGATTAAATCCTCTGCCAGAGTAAGCATTTGTGAACTAGAAGTGTGTCTGTGTGAGGGGGCCTTAACAGGCACTGATTTTACAGTTTTGGCTGCTTTGGCCCTGGCAAAGGCCTTTATAGACATGGCTGCAGGAGGCCTAGCAGCACCACGTGCTGGGGTAGAGACATCCAAAGGAATGGTGTCAGATAAATCACTAGGAACCTCAGTAGTAGGCAAAACTTCAGAGGCCGATTCAACTAAGGTAGCAGGAGCCTCAGTAGTAGTCATGGATTCGGCTGAAGATTGACCCGTTTTCTCGGTTTCGGCCGAAACCGAGACACTCGCGGCTTGCTTAACCGTGGTTTCGGCCGAAACCACTGACCGCGAGTGTCGGTCTTTTCTTTGCGTTTTTAACAATTTGGGTAGTCGGAGGATCCGGCGGCATAATGCAAAGTCTGAGCGAAAAACTGTTCAGCAAACTCCGACCGACGCCTAAGCGTTCGTCGGTTGAAGGAAGCACAGGCTAAACAGGCTGCTACGTCGTGGTCTGGGCCTAAACAAGGTAGGCAGTAAGAGTGGAAATCTTTGAGGTATTTGTTTCCCACAAGTTAAACAGTTATTTACTTTTTCTGACATCGGCTGAGGCAAGAAAGAGTCCCCAACGGGGTACTTAGCTTTTTATTAGTCTTCGAAGTAGTATTCAGTAGTAGTAATCTCTGGATCTGACCGACCGGCACTTGCGAACAGCTTCTGCTTCGGGCGCCACGCGGCAAGAAAGACTGAGGAAAATGGCGTCGGCTGATGCCTTTATACCCGAAGACCAGCAGAGATGACGTCAGGTGGAGTGCGACATCAGCCGAAGCCGGACCCAGACTTTGGAATCCGGCCGACCGAAGGGCTGCCTGATGACAGGACAACCCATTTGTTATGACTGCAGATGCATCCTTGAAGGACATCTGCCCATTGTCAGACCCAGATGGCCTCTAAACAAATATTATTAACGTGTTCCCCAGCTTGTTGAGATACCAGACAACAGATGTATTGTCCATCACTACTGCAATCACATCACTGGGAAGGGTTTCCTAAAAACCCTGCAACACAAGGACTGCTCATCTCCAGAACACTGATATGAATGGGGGCCACGACAGATGACCAAGAACCCTTGAACCATCCTCCCTTCAAAATGCCTCCCCACCCAAGGAAGTTGTCTGTGGTAGCTGTGGCCAAGAAGGATGAACAAATGGTCTTCTGTTGGTTACTAAAGCTGACTGCAGCCACCAATGAATTTGGTTATGACACACCATCAGCTGTATTGGAAAAATCAATTGGATAGGTTAGGAAAGATCACTGTACAGCCAGAGTCCATTGCAGAGCCCTCATATCATATATGGCTAAAGGAACCAACTCAATGGACGCTGCCACATGACCTAGAAGTTTCACAGCTGCATGAGCTGGAGGTTTCAAATTTGGAAATACTGACAAGGCCTGAGCACGAAGGCTGAACACTCGAACTTGGAAGCCTGGTGATTGATTGCCTGCATTGAGGCAAAAACCAATGAATTCTAAAACCTGAATAGGCTTGAGGCTCGACTTTGGGTAACTGGCTGTAATGTCCAAATAGTCCAACAGTTGGAGTAAGGTATCCCTAGTCATGATCAGTGATGCTCTTGGGGGGCAGTGAAGAGTCAAGCATTCAGGTATGGAAAGATCTGGAATCCCTTTAGCTGGAGCCAGGCTGCCATCACTGCCAAGGACTTGCTAAACACCCAAGGGCCCAAGGTCAGACCAAACAGCAGGGCCCTCAACTGGTAATGATTTCTCCCCAACTAGAAGTGCATGAACTTCCTGGAGTGTCTATCTTGATATGATGGTAGGCATCACTGAGATCTACAGAGCACATCCATTCATCCTTCCTCAAAAGAGGCAAGATGAATTGCACCATGACCATCTGGAACTTGGCCTTTTCATGAACTGTTTAAATCTACTTAAATCCAAAACTAGCTTGAGATCCTCTTTTTTTTTTTTTTTTTTTTTTTTTAATAAAAAAAGAATCTGGAATAGACCCCAGATACTTGTTGGTCTGGTGGACCCTCTTGGATGATTCTGTTTACAAGCAGCTTTTGAAAAGTACAGTTTTGTACCTACCATAAATGTAGATGTCCGAACTGGATAGCATCTGCAGTCATAACAACTGGGTTGTCCTGTCGTCAGGCAGCCCTTCAGTCGGCCGGATTCCAAAGTCCGGGTCCGGCTTCGGCTGATGTCGCACTTCACCCGACGTCATCTCTGTTGGTCTTCGGGTATAAAGGCATCAGCCGACGCCATTTTCCTCAGTGTTTCTTGCCCCAGATGCCAGTAGCCCTCTTGAAGGCTAAAAATTTTGGATAAATGCCAATGTTTCCAAAAAGATAGTGGTAAACACAAAAAATAAGCATGTATGTACATATATACAACAAATACACCATAAAAGACTCCCCACCAGCTAGCTATTAGGAGGGTAAACACCCTAGGAGTACCACAGAGGGAAGGAGGAGGGTAATCCTGACTGCAGATGCTATCCAGTTCGGACATCTACATTTATGGTAGGTACAAAACTGTACTATGTCCTTCATGGATGCATCTGCAGTCATAACAACTGGGTAGAATACCATAGCCAACTAGGGAGGAGGAAGAAACTAGATTATGGTGTGTTTAGGATCCCTTGCAGTACAGCAGTGGCAAACCCTGCTCGGGATCTGGAATATAGAGGCAAATTATAATGCTTGGCAAATGTATGCACGGAGGTCCAAGTAGCCGCCTCAATAATGTCTTTGGTTGCCACTCCTCGTAAAAGGCTGTGGTAGTGGCTGTTGCCCTTGTAGAATGAGGTCTTATGTTCTGTGGAATTGGTTTTCCATGGAAGGAGTAACAGAACCGTATGCAATTTCCTATCCATTTGGAGATTGTCTGTTTGGAAATAGCTTTTCCTTCCCTTCCTGTTGCATAGGCTACAAAAAGCTGATCAGTTTTTCTGCTACTTTTTGTTCTGTCCAGGTAGTAGCGTAGCTGTCTATGTACATCCAAGGTATGCAGTATTCTTTCCCCTCTGTTTTGTGGGTTGGGAAAGAAGGTAGGTAGGTGGATTGCCTGGTTTAAAGACACCCTGGATACCACCTTAGGCATAAATGTAGGATTAGTCCTCATGGACACTCTATCTTGATGGAAGATTAGAAAGGGTTGTACTGCCATTAGGGCCTGGAGTTCAGAAACCCTCCTGGCTGAGGTTATTGCCAGTAGGAAGGCGGTTTTCCACGATAGATGCTGTAGGTCTGCTGTTGCTGCTGGCTCAAAGGGTGATAGTGTCAACTTTTCTAGCACAAAGTTCAAGTCCCAAGCTGGTAATGGTGGTTTCCTTGGAGGTTTTACATTCTTGATTCCTCTGAGGAACTGTCTGAGTAATGGGTGTGAAAAACAGGTGGATCAAAGCTGTATTCTGCTGATATAGCTGATGCATGTATCTTGATGGAGGAGTAGGACAGGCCTGAATGTAGAAGTTCTGCCAGATACTCCAGAATGTTAGGCATATCTATGTTTGACACATCTTTTCCTCTTTCAGTACTCCAAATGACAAACCTTTTCCATTTTCCTGCATAGTTCCTTCTTGTTGAAGGTCTGCGGGCTTCAAGAATAATGTCTTTAACTCTTTGGGAAAGTTCTGGATTAGCTGCTGCTATGTGATGTTCCATGCAGTCAGTTGCAACGTTTTAGGTTTGGATGCATGATGCTGTAGTTGTTCTGAGTTAACATCAAAGGCATCAGGGTATTGGCCACATATTGTTCTGAGACATGCTCCTGAGCAGTGGGTACCAGTGTTGTCTTGGCCAGTTTGGAGCTATTAGGATTATCCTTGGGCGTTCTTCCTTGATTTTTAGTAATACCTTGTATCAAGGGAAGAGGTGGGAATGCATATGCTGTTAGGCCTTTCCAGCTGAAGGAGAGCGAATCCACTTTCCATGCTAATGGGTGGAATGTCCTTGTGCAGAACTTTTTGAGCTGGTGATTGAGAGGGGAAGCAAATAGATCTATCTGAGGCATTCCCCATTTCTTTGAGATGGTCTTGAAGATGTCCGGATGTAGCATCCATTCGTGGGCATCCGATGTGGTTCTGCTTAGTATGTCTGCTAGAGTATTTTCTTTTCCCGGTACAAATATTGCCTGTATCTGGATGTTGTAGCTGAGTGCCAGGTTCCACAGCTCCAAAGTCATTCTGCATAGGGGGTATGAATGAGTGCCTCCTTGTTTGTTGATGTACCACATGACTGTGGTGTTGTCTGTCCTTAACTGGCCCTCTTTGAGAAATGGTCTGAAGTTTTGGATTGCCAGTTTTACTGCCAGCATTTCTTTTAGGTTGATGTGCAGGTGAAGTTGATCCTGCGTCCACAATCCTTGCACGCATTTGTCCAGCATGTGGGCCCCCATCCTAGGTCTGAAGCGTCTGTTGTGATGGTCTGGCTTGCTTGACATCTGCGAAAGGGTAGCCCTGGGTTTGACTGGCATGCTTGAGCCCACCATAGGAACTCCTGTTTTAAGCATGGAATTAGTGGAATTTCTGTTTCTAGGCTGTGCCTGTGTTGGGACCATAAATTCTTTAGGTACCACTGTAGTTTTCTCATATGTAGTCTGGCAAGTGGGACCAAGATTATGCATGATGCCATGAAGCCCAAGGCCTGCAGTACTTTTCTTGCTGTTAACTTGTTCTGTTTTGTTAGTGCCAAGAAGTAAAGAGGGAGTTCTCTTTGTTTTTCTGCAGTTAGGAAAGCCATTTGTTTTACTGTGTCCAATTCCACCCAAGAATGTCCTTGTCTGGGATGGTATCAGCCTTGATTTTTGTAAATTGACTGTGTATCCCAGTGCTTGTAGCAAGTAAATGACCCTTTGTAAATCTGTTGTCAACTTGCTTTTGTTGTCCCTTGTAGCAGGCAGTCGTCCAGGTATGGGTAAATTTGAATTCCCTGTAGTCTGCAGTGGCGATTACTGATGCCAGGCATTTTGTGAATACTCTGGCAGTAGATAAGCCAAAGGGCAATGCTGAGAATTGATAATGCTCTGATCCTGCAAGAAATCTGAGGTATCTTCTGCAGATTGGTCGAATGGGGACGTGCAGGTATGCCTCCTTGAGATCTAGAGTTACCAGCCAACACTCCTTGCCCAGCATGGGAAGAAGTTGCTGTAGGGTCAACATTTTGAATTTTGGGACAATGATGTATGTATTTAAGGTGGACAGGTCGAGAATAGGTCTCCAACTTTTTCCTTTCTTGGAACTAGGAATAGTCTTGAGTAGAATCCCTTTCCTTGTTCTGTTGTTGGCACTCTTTCCACAGCTCTCATGTTTGCTAACTGCATTATCTGTTGTAGAGCCTCTGTTTTTTGATTTGGAGGTAGATTTGGCATTCCTCTTTTGACTGGTAAAGTGTGGAAGTGGAACCGGTAACCTTGATCTATGGTTTGTAAAATCCACTTGTCTTTTGTGATATAGTGCCAGTTCTTTGAAAATAAGGTTAATTTGCCGCCTAATGGAGCTGCTATTTGTTCCCTGGTAGGCGGTTTTAGAGTTAAGTCACTGTGGCTGTGTTGTTGTAGTGGCAGTGGTTGTGTCTGTGCCTCTGTTGTTACCTTGTCACTGTCGTCCTCTGTAGGCACCTCCTCTGGATTGGTTTCTGCCTCTGGAACGTCTATTCCTGCCCCTTTGGGATCTTGTGGAGTCAGGAAAGGACCAATTTTTGGCAGGCCAGTTCCTGCTAAACCTTGGGGTTGGACCTGCAAGAAATCTTTAACCGTTTGAACAGATTTTGCCTTTTCTTCCATTTTCTTCATTACCTGCTGGGCAGGTGTACCAAACAAGCTGGTCTTATCCATAGGAGCATCTAATAACTTGGCTTTAACATGACCGGTAAAGCTTGTTCCTTTAGCCATGCATGCCTTCTTATCACTGTGCCAGTCATGGCTGATCTAAATGAAGCCTCCAGTGCATCATAGCCACATTTTAAGGAATGGTTACTAACCTGTTGTATGTTATTTACCATTTCTAATACATATTTCTTATCAATTGATTCATCAGAGGATAGCTTTTTGTTAACTGATCAAGCATAAACTCTTGGTATTGTATCATGTGAAACTGACAGTTTAAAGCTCTAGCTGAGAGAGTAGCTGAAGTGTAAACCTTTTGCCCCATCTGTATAAAGACCTGGCTTCCCTTTCAGAAGGAATAGGGTTTTTAGCTGTGATCGCGGCTACTGCCTTGGGACCCTGCGATATACTTTCGGGTCTGCAAGTGGGGCCTTGTAAAGGTGGTGATGAGTGTCTGGTACCCTGTAAAATCTGTCTGGTTTGGCAGGGGCTGGAGGTAAAGAATCTGGTGCAGAGCAGACATCATTGAAGGCATCATCCACTACAGAGAGCACAGGAGGTATAGCTAAGGGCCTGTGTTGTGGAAGGTGCAGAAAGGTTCTAAGTCTTTTCTGGAGTCTGAGAAATCCTGCTGCTGCCATTGGAACTGCTCTCGCATGGCATGTAAGGTTTCCCCAAAGGAAAATTCTTCTGGTGGGGAGGCAGCTGGAATGGATTCTTCAGCATCTGAGTCTTCAAAATTGGAGAAAGGAGCCTCTGGGCTGGTCTGTTATGTCTGATTCATCAGCAGAATCATCAGAGGACACAGGCTCGGGGGGCTCTGCCCTAGGTCTCTTCTCTGGGGGCTGAGAGGCCCTGTCTGGGTGAGATTGAGATCCCCTAATTAATGAAATTAAATCTTCTGCCAGGGTAAGCATTTGTGACCTAGAAGAGGGCCGTGTTGTAGGGGGTTTAGCAGGCACTGTTCTAGTAGTTTTGGCTGCTTTGGCCCTGGCAAAGGCCTTAATGGACATGGCTGCTGGAGGCCTAGCAGCACCACGTGCTGGGGTAGACACATCCAAGGGAATGGTGTCTGATAAGTCAGTGGCAACCACCGTAGTGGATAAAATTTCTGAGGCCGATTCAAGAGAAGTAGCAGGGGCCTCAGTGGTAGTGATAGATTCTGCTGTATTTTGATCAGCTTTCTCGGTTTCGGCCGAAACCGAGACACTCGGGGTTTGCTTAACCATGGTTTCGGCCGAAACCGCGGACCGCGAGTGTCGGTCTTTATCTGTGCGTTTTTTAGCAGTTTGGGTAGTCGAAGGATCCGACGGCATAATATACGCAAAATCAGAACCGAAAAACTGTTCAGCAAACTCCGACCGACGCCTAAGCGTTCGTCGGTTGAAAGAAGCACAGGCCGAACAGGCTGCTACGTCGTGGGCTGGGCCTAAACAAGTCAGACAGTAAGAGTGGAAATCCTTATGAGGTATTTGTTTCCCACAGGTTAAACAATTATTAACTTTTTCTGACATCGGCTGAGGCAAGAAAGAGTCCCCAACGGGGTACTTAGCTTTAGAAGTCTTCGAAGTAGTATTCAGTAGAAGTAATCTCTGGATCCGACCGACCGGCACTTGCGAACAGCTTCTGCTTGAGCGCCACGGCAAGAAAGACTGAGGAAAATGGCGTCGGCTGATGCCTTTATACCCGAAGACCAACAGAGATGACGTCGGGTGAAGTGCGACATCAGCCGAAGCCAGACCCGGACTTTGGAATCCGGCCGACTGAAGGGCTGCCTGACGACAGGACAACCCAGTTGTTATGACTGCAGATGCATCCATGAAGGACATCTCTACAGCAGCGTACAGTCACGGGGTGAAACAACTATGAAAAGGGAATGCAGTAATCTCTGCATACAAGTTTAACACCCATGTGTCAGAGGTGATGGCCTCCCAAGCTTTAGGGTGAAGAGGCAAATAACCCCCCCCCCCCCCCGACTGCCTCCAGAGTAGGACAGTTGGGCAACCTTCAGGGTTTCTCAAAGGACCCTCCAAGAGAAAGCCCCAGGAAACCTTGATTATGTGGACCATCCCTTCCCCATGGGTGGCGTCCATTATGATTCCCTGTCTCATCCTCAGGAAGAACTTTCTGAAGCAGCATCCTGAGAAGACTGCTAGAACTTTCTGAAAAAGGCGGTTACCGCCTCCCTTCTGATTCCTTAAAAAAGTCCATTGAGGGGGTGGCAAAGCACACTCCAATAGCAGACACAGTCTTCCCATCTTGCTCACTTCTCATAAGAGTATCCTTAACTTTCATCCCAAACAAAGAAGAGCCATCAAAACTGGCATTGAGAAGGGATAACTTGAAGCAATTTGCAAAGTGGCATTAATGCGGCCGAATGTGGCAGTGCATGGCAACGTCACAACCAGCCACTCAGGATGCTCTTTCAGCCATGTTTGAAATGATCCTCATGGAAATGTTGGCAATGGAAAGCAGGGTGGACAACAGCACCTCTGGAGTCTTTACAGTCTCTGGAGATTGCTATGTCTTGAATTCCTTGACACTTCAGACACCAAGTCATAATGAATTACTGCCATGTGACAGACAATTAACAGCCCTTAGAACAAAAGTGGCAGAGGCATAACAGTGCTTTCCTAAATGATCCAAAGCCCAAGCCTCCTTCTTCAGGGAGTGATCCAAGGAGCTTTCTTCCTTATCAATAAACGGACCCTTTCTCCAATGTGGACTTCTTACAAAACAGACAAGAAAAACTACTGCCCAATATTCCTATCCCAAAAAAACATTAAAAAACTAAACACTAGCTGAGATAAGAAACAAAAAGCAAGCCCACCTGAATGTGGGAAGTTCGACTGGATGACAAAAACAGTTAAAGAAACAATCAACAAAGCTACCCACATAACCATCTAACCAACGTACACACAACTAAATTATGTAACCAGGGTAAGGAAATAGAAATCTGACAACAAAACACACTACATTAGCATACCACAAAGGATATTCAAAGCTGAGCCAAGATCAAGCTACTAACCAGAATGGCAGCAAACTAAATCTGAGGATTAGGATAAGCAGTGGGGAGTTGTGGGAAAGGGTGTTGGGGCCAACAGAGTTCAAAGTCTGATGGAATTGGCCAGTGTCAGATCTAAAGACCCCCAAGTTGAAGCGAGTGTGAGCAGACATTTGATACAATGTTTTAAGTCATGGAATATAACATGCAAGTCCCTCCAAAGTGGAAACTACAGTTGTGTCCGACTGCAAAAGGCTATGGCCAAGGCTAAGCATTTGGTGAATACTCTGGGAGCAGTAGATAAGCCAAAGGGTAGCGCAGAGAACTGAAAGTGTTGTGAGCCTGGTCTGAAGCAAAGGAATTTCCTGCAAGATTCCCTTATGGAGATGTGGATGTAGGCATCTTTTAGATCTAGGGTAACTAACCAGGCATTTCTGTCAGCCTAGCCAGCAGCTGCTGCAAAGTTAGCATTTTGCATTTGGTGACCACCAGGAAGGTGTTCAGAATGGATAGATCCAGGATGGGGCGCCAAGTGCCCTCTTTTTTGGGAACAAGGAATAAAAGCCTTTACCTGTTTGATCTGAGGGGACAAGATCTACTGCCCCTTGGGATATGAGAGTTTGGACTAGTTTCAATGCCTCTGCCCACTGATTTGGAGGGTAATCTGGTACCCTTCTTAGAAATGAGAGTTCATTGAAGGAGAATTTGTATCCCTGAAAAATTATCTTTAAGACCAACTGGTCCTTTGTTACAGAAAGCTAATTTTCTTTACAAAGGGAGAGCCTTCCTCCTAGTTTGTGGCGAGTAAAAAGAGGGCAGAGGGGGGAAGAGGGAGTCACAGAGTTTTTGCCGTACAGGGATGGCTTAGAACTCCCTGCCTTTGGAGTGGAAGTTGTCCACTGTTTGGTTCTCTGCTGTCCCTGGGATAGGCGCCTGGGTGGTATCTGTCCCTGCAGGGCTTACTTTGGCCCTGTCTACTAGGTGCAGGAAAGGAACAGTGTTTTGAGTGAAAATTCCTGCTGAACCTAGGAGGTTCAACCTGAAGGAAATATTTTACTGTTTGCATACATTTTGCTTGGACTTCAATCTTTTTAGCACCTCTTCAGCTTTTACTCCAAACAAGCGGTCCTTATTCAAGGGTGCATCAAGTAATTTAAATCTGACATGATCAGGGAGAGGTTGTTCCTTCAACCATGCACGTCTCCTAATGACAGATCCTGACACTGCTGCCCTGCTTGAAGCTTCTAGGGCATCATATCCACAGTGTAATGAGTGCTTAGCCACTTGACAAGTAGAGTGCAGTAAATCTGCTAACTCTTTCGAACTGGCATAGTCAGGAAAGGCTGAAATCTTTTGTTTCAGTAGTTCCAAAGTGTGCTGTTGATATTTTAACATGTGGAACTGACAGTTGAGTGCTCTGATAGCTAAGGTTACAGAGGTGTATACTTTTTTACCCCATCTGTCCAGAGCTCTGGAGTCCTTGTCAGAAGGAATAGGATTCTTTGCAGAACTAACCTTAGCTCCTTTTTGTCCCCGTGTAATGACCTCCGGGTCTGCAGCAGGATTTTAGTACAGGTATTTGCGAGAATCTGGTACTCTAATACTCGTCAGGTTTTCTGGGAGCAGGTGGGAGGGCATCAGGAGTTGTGCTGGATTCATGGAAGACCTCATCAACCACCTTTAAGATAGGAGGGATGGCCAAGGATCTGCACTGGGGCAGGTCCTTGTCAGAAGGAATAGGATTCTTTGCAGAACTAACCTTAACTCCTTTTCGTCCCTGTGTAATGACCTCCGGGTCTGCAGCAGGATTTTAGTACAGGTATTTGCGAGAATCTGGTACTCTAATACTCGTCAGGTTTTCTGGAAGCAGGTGGGAGGGCATCAGGAGTTGTGCTGGATTCATGGAAGACCTCATTAACCACCTTTAAGATAGGAGGGATGGCCAAGGATCTGCACTGGGGCAGGTCTAGAAACTCTCAATCATTTCTTAGACTGAGGGAAGTCCTGGGATTCCCAGTGGAAATGTTCCCTGGGGGTGTGAAAGGTTTCCCCAAAGGAAAGATCTTCTGGTGAGGATGCAGAAGGAATATATTCCTCTGCATTTGAATCCTTATAAGCAGTCAGAGGTTGTTCCTCTTCAAAAAAAATGAATCATCAGACTCCTCAGAATCCTGTTCTGTCAGTATTTCAGGAGAAAGGTCTATTTTCCTTTTATTATATCTCTTTAATCAATGAGAATTTTGGCAGAGGTGAGAATCAAACCTTGCACCTTATGCATGTGAGGCAAACACCTTAACCCCAGGGCCATATGGCTTTTTGCCTGACTACCCCTGATAAGGGTGATGAGATCCTCTGCCATTTTAAGAATTTGAGCTTGGGGTGGTGGAGCAGGAGTAAAATGGTGGCTAGAGGTAGTTTTCCTAGGAGTGGCCTTGCTTCTAGGCCTAAGAGTATCCATTGGTCTGACAGAAATGGAAGTCGGTAGAGAAGACGCCGTTTTTTGTCTTGATTTGGTAGTGCGAAAAACATCCTCAGAAGCCGGTGCTTGAGTTGCGTCTCCAGACCCAACCAAGGTAGAGACAACCAAAGGCTCGGAAGACAAAGATTTCTGCAGCATACCAGACTCCGAAAGGATCTCAGTAGAGGCCAGCGAAGGTATCAAATCGGACATCAGGGGCTGCGAAGGCACCTCACTGAATTCCGGAGAACTGACTTCTTTAGCGGTACAGTCGTCGGAATGTTTAGCCTTGTGTGGTCTCTCTCTATCTTTAGCCTTAACAACAAAAATACCTGGCTACAATAAGAGCTCTACGACGAATGATTACTGCGTTAGAGAGGGCACAGAAAGTACAGTTTTGTACCTACCATAAATGTAGATGTCCGATAGGAATGCATCTGCAGTCCTTACAAATGGGTTGTCCTGTTGTCAGGCAGCCCTTCGGTCGGCCGGATTCCAAAGTCTGGGTCTGGCCTCGGCTGGTGTCGCACTTCACCCGACGTCATAGCTGCAGTTATTCGGGTATAAAGGCATCAGCAGACGCCATTTTCCTCAGTGTTTCTTGCCCCAGATGCCAGGTGCCCTCTTGGAAGGCTAAATTTGGATAAATGCCAATGATTCCAAATAGTAGAGAGCAAACACAAAAAATAAGCATGTATGTACATATATACAAACAAATACACCATAATAGATTCCACCAGCTAGCTATAAGATGGGCAAATACCCTAGGAGTACCACAGAGGGGAAAGGCGGGTGGGTAATCCTGACTGCAGATGCATTCCTATCGGACATCTACATTTATGGTAGGTACAAAACTGTACTATGTCCTTCAAGGATGCATCTGCAGTCCTTACAAATGGGTAGAATACCATAGCCAAAACTGGGGGAGGAGGAAAGATAAATTGTGTAGTTAGGATCCCTTGCAAAACAGCAGTGGCAAAACCTGCTCGGGATCTAGAGTATAAAGGTAAATTATAATGCTTGGCAAATGTATGCACGGAGCTCCAAGTAGCAGCCTCTAAAATGTCCTTGGTAGCCATTCCTCGTAAGAAGGCTGTGGTAGTGGCTGTAGCCCTTGTGGAGTGAGGCCTGATGTTTTCTGGAGTTTTCTTTCCATGGTAGGAGTAACAAAATCTAATGCAATTTCCTATCCACTTTGAGATTGTCTGTTTTGAAATTGCTTTTCCTTCCACTCCTGTTGCATATGCTACCAGTAGCTGGTCAGTTTTTCTATTGCCCTTGGTCCTGTCTAGGTAGTAGCGTAATTGTCTATGTACATCCAAGGTATGCAACAGTCTTTCTCCCCTGTTCTGTGGGTTGGGGAATAATGTAGGTAGGTGGATAGCCTGATTTAAAGACACTCTGGAGACCACGTTAGGCAAAAAAGTAGGATTTGTTCTCATGGACACTATCTTGATGGAAGATCAGGAAGGGTTGCACTGCCATTAATGCCTGTAGTTCAGATACCCTTCTTGCTGAAGTGATTGCCAGCAGGAAAGCAGTCTTCCATGATAAGTATTGTAATTCTGCTGTTGCTGCTGGTTCGAAAGGAGGAAGTGTCAATTTTTCTAGCACAAAGTTCAAGTCCCATGCTGGCAATGGTGGCTTCCTAGGAGGTTTTACATTTTTAATTCTTCTCAGAAACTGCCTGAGCAGAGGATGTGAGAAGACAGGAGGATCCAAGCCGTATTCTGCTGAAATAGCTGATGCATGAATCTTGATGGAAGAATAGGACAGGCCTGTGTGGAAGAGCTCTGCCAAGTATTCCAGGATGTTGGCTATGTTTACCAGTGACACATCTTCTCCTTTTGCAGTACTCCAAATGAGATATCTTTTCCATTTTGCTGAATAAGTTTTTCTTGTTGAGGGTCTGCGAGCCTCAAGGATAATGTCTTTAACCCTTTGGGATAAATTTGGGTTAATTGATCTTATGCAATGTTCCAGACAGTCAGCTGCAGAGTTTTCAGGTTTGGATGCAGGCTGTTGTAGTTGTTCTGTGTTAACAGCAAGGGAACCAGGGGCAGTGGCCATATTTGTTCTCGAGACATGCTCCTCAGTAATGGGTACCAATGTTGCCTTGGCCAGTCTGGAGCTATCAGAATGATTCTTGGACGGTCCTCTTTGATCTTCAATAGCACCTTGTGCATCAAAGGCAGTGGTGGAAATGCATATGCTGTCAGATTTTTCCAACTGAAAGATAGGGAGTCCACCTTCCAAGCAAGTGGGTGGTACGTCCTTGTGCAGAATTTCTTTAACTGGTGATTGTGTGGAGATGCAAATAAGTCTATTTCTGGGAGTCCCCATTTTCTTGTAATGCTTTTGAAGATGTCCGGATGCAGCATCCATTCGTGGGCATCCGTGGTAGTCCTGCTTAATATGTCTGCTAGAATGTTTTCTTTTCCTGGTACAAAAATTGCTTGTAACTGAATGTTGTAGCTCAGGGCCACATTCCAGAGGTCCAGTGCCATCCGACATAGAGGATACGAATGTGTGCCTCCCTGTTTGTTAATGTACCACATAACTGTGGTGTTTTCTGTCATTATCAATTGACCTTGTCGAAGAAATGGTCCGAATGCCTGAAATGCCAGTTTTACTGCCGGCATTTCCTTTAGATTTATGTGTAGGTGCAGTTGGTCTTGAATCCATAAGCCTTGTATGCACTTGTCCAGCATGTGGGCCCCCCAACCGAGGTCGGAGGCAACCGTCGTGATGGTTTAGCTTGGTTGAGTGCTGTGGAAGGGCAATCCTGTGTTTGATTGACAGGCCTGAGCCCACCATAGGAATTCTTGCTTTAGGCATGGAATTATTGGAATTTGGGTTTCTAGGCTGTGCTTGTGTTGAGAGCATAAATTCCTTAGGTACCACTGTAGCTTTCTCATATGCAGTCTGGCATGAGGAACCAATATTATGCAGGATGCCATGAAGCCCAAGGCTTGCAGTACCTTTCTTGCTGTTAGATAGTTCTGCTTTGTTAATGCCAAGAAGTAGAGAGGTAGTTGCTCCTGTTTTTCTACTGTTAGGAATGCCATTTGTTTTGATGTGTCCAGCTCTGCACCCAAAAAGGTTATTCTTTGGGATGGTATCAGCCTTGACTTTTTTATATTGACTGTATATCCCAGGGCTTGTAGCAGGTAAATGACCCTTTGTAAGTCTTCTGCTAGCTTGTTTTTGTTGTCCGCTTGTATCAGGCAGTCGTCCAGGTAGGGGTAGATTTGGATTTGCTGAAGCCTGCAATGAGCAATTACTGATGCCAGGCATTTCGTGAACACTCTGGGTGCAGTAGATAAGCCAAAGGGCAATGCTGAGAATTGATAATGCTCCGATCCTGCAAGAAATCTGAGGTATCTTCTGCAATTTGGTCGTATGGGGACGTGCAGGTATGCCTCCTTGAGATCTAGAGGTACCAGCCAAGACTCCTTGCCCAGCATGGGAAGAAGCTGCTGTAGAGTCAGCATTTTGAATTTTGGAACAATGAGGAATGTGTTTAAAGCGGACAGGTCGAGAATAGGTCTCCATTTGCTCTCTTTTCTTGGTACCAGGAAGAGTCTGGAGTAAAATCCCTTTCCTTGCTCCATGGATGGTACCTTTTCCACAGCTCTCATCCTTAATAATTGAGATATTTGTTTTAGAGCTTCTGTCCTTTGATTTCGAGGCAGGTTTGGCATTCCTCTCTTCCCTGGTAGAGTATGGAAGTGAAACCTGTAGCCTTGGTCTATTGTCTGTAAAATCCACTTGTCTCGTGATGTAATGCCAGTTTATTGAAAATAAGGCTAGCTTCCCACCTAAGGGTGCTTCTAGTTGTTCCCTGGTAGGCGGTGCCAGAGCCAAGTCACTGTGATTGTCCTGTAGTTGTGGTGGTGGCTGTGTCTGTGGCTGTACTTCGCTGGTTGTTACTCTGCCACTGGCGTCCCCTGTAGGCACCCCTGGATTGGCTTCTGCCTCTTGAACGCCTATTCCTGCCTCTCTGAGCTCTGGAGGAGTCTGGAAAGGACCAATTCTTGGAGGGCCAATTCCTGCTAAACCTTGGCGGTTGGACCTGTAAGAAATCTTTTACTGTTTGGACAGATTTTGCCTTCTCTTCCATCTTCTTCAGCACCTGTTGTGCAGGAGAGCCAAACAAATTGATCTTATCCATGGGAGCATCTAATAGTTTGGACTTGACATGGTCTGGTAAGGCCTGCTCTTTTAACCATGCATGCCTTCTGATAACTGTGCCAGTCATGGCTGATCTAAAGGAAGCCTCCAGTGCATCATAGCCGCATTTTAAAGAATGGTTACTGACTTGCTGAATGTTATGTACCATTTCCTGAACAGATTTTTTATCTAATTGTCATCAGAGGACAGTTTTTTGGTTAACTGGTCTAGCATAAATTCTTGATACTGGATCATGTGAAATTGATAGTTCAAAGCCCTAACTGAAAGAGTAGCAGAAGTGTAAACTTTTTTACCCCATCTCTCTAAGGATCTAGATTCCCTTTCTGAGGGGAGGGGGTTCTTAGCAGAGGTAGCTGCTACAGCCTTAGGTCCTTGGGAGATAGTCTCGGGATCTGCAAAAGGAGCCTTATACAAATGGTAGTGCGTGTCCGGGACCCTGTAGTATCTATCAGGCTTAGCAGGGGCCGGGGGTAGAGAATCAGGAGCAGTACAAGCATCATTAAATGCATCATCTACAACAGAAAGAACTGGAGGTATGGCTAAAGGCCTATGTTGTGGTAAATGCAGAAAGGTTCTAAGCCTTTTTCTGGAGTCTGAAAAATCCTGGCCCTGCCACTGAAATTGTTCCCTCATAGCATGCAAGGTTTCCCCAAAGGAAAATTCCTCAGGCGGAGAGGCAGAAGGGATGGACTCTTCAGCATCGGAGTCTTCATAAGGGGAGAAAGGAGCCTCTGGAGGGTCTGTATCATCTGAATCATCAGAGGAATCATCTGTAGAAAGTGGCTGGGGGGGCTCTGCTCTAGGCCTCTTCTCTGGAGGTGGCTGAGAGGCCCTGTCTGGTTGAGGTTGGGAACCCCGGATTAAAGAAATGAGATCCTCTGCTAAACTAAGCATTTGTGAACTAGAGCTAGGCCTGTGAGAGGAGGTCTTAGCAGGCACAGTTTTAGAAGCTTTAGCTGCTTTAGCCCTGGCAAAGGCCTTAATGGACATGGCTGCAGGTGGCCTAGCAGCTCCACGTGCAGGGGTTGAAATATACAAGGGAATAGTGTCAGATAATTCCTGAGAAACTGCAACAGCAGGTGGGTTTTCAGAAGCCGATTCCACAAGGTTGGAAGAGGCCTCGGTAGCAGGTAAGTTTTCAGCTGAAGGAAGAACCGCTTGCTCGGTTTCAGCCGAAACCGAGACACCCGCGGTTGGCTTAACGGCGGTTTCGGCTGAAACCGCGGACCGCGAGTGTCGGTCCTTTTCCTTGCGCTTTTTAGACATTTGCGTAGTCGGAGGATCCGACGGCATAATATAAGCAAAATCGGAGCCGAAAAACTCCTCCGCAAATTCAGACCGACGTCTAAGCGTCCGCCGGTTAAAGGAAGCACAGGCTAGACAAGCTGCTACGTCGTGGTCTGGGCCTAAACAAGGTAAGCAGTAAGAGTGGAAATCTTTATGAGGTATTTGTTTCCCACAAGTTAAACAGTTATTCACTTTTTCTGACATCGGCTGAGGCAAGAAAGAGTCCCCAACGGGGTACTTAGCTTTTAGAAGTCTTCGTAGTAGTATTCGGTAGTAGTAATCTCTGGTTCTGACCGACCGGCACTTGCGAACAGCTTCTGCTTCGGCGCCACGCCGGCAAGAAGACTGAGGAAAATGGCGTCGGCTGATGCCTTTATACCGAAGAACTGCAGCTATGGCGTCGGGTGAAGTGACACCAGCGAGGCCAGACCCAGACTTTGGAATCCGGCCGACCGAAGGGCTGCCTGACGACAGGACAACCCATTTGTAAGGACTGCAGATGCATCCTTGAAGGACATCCAGCAAAGTACAGTTTTGTACCTACCATAAATGTAGATGTCCGATAGGCATGCATCTGCAGTCCTTACAAATGGGGTTGTCCTGTCGTCAGGCAGCCCTTCGGTCGGCCGGATTCCAAAGTCTGGGTCTGGCCTCGGCTGGTGTCGCACTTCACCCGACGTCATAGCTGCAGTTCTTCGGGTATAAAGGCATCAGCCGACGCCATTTTCCTCAGTGTTTCTTGCCCCAGATGCCAGGTGCCCTCTAGGAAAGCTAAATTTGGATAAATGCAAATGGTTCCAAATAGTAGAGAGCAAACAAAAAATAAGCATGTATGTACATATATACAAACAAATACACCATAATAGATTCCCCAGCTAGCTACAAGATGGGCAAATACCCTAGGAGTACCACAGAGGGGAAGGAGGGTGGGTAATCCTGACTGCAGATGCATGCCTATCGGACATCTACATTTATGGTAGGTACAAAACTGTACTAAGTCCTTCAAGGATGCATCTGCAGTCCTTACAAATGGGTAGAATACCATAGCCAAACTGGGGGAGGAGGAGAAATAATATTATGGTGTAGTTAAGATCCCTTGCAAAACAGCAGTGGCAAAACCTGCTCGGGATCTGGAGTATAAAGGTAAATTATAATGCTTGGCAAATGTATGCACGGAGCTCCAAGTAGCAGCCTCTAAAATGTCTTTGGTAGCCACTCCTCGTAAGAAAGCTGTGGTAGTGGCTGTAGCCCTTGTAGAGTGAGGCCTGATGTTTTCTGGAGTTTTCTTCCCATGGTAGGAGTAACAAAATCTAATGCAATTTCCTATCCACTTAGAGATTGTCTGTTTTGAAATTGCTTTTCCTTCCATTCCTGTCGCATATGCTACCAGTAGCTGGTCAGTCTTTCTATTGCTCTTGGTCCTGTTCAGGTAGTAACGTAATTGTCTATGTACATCCAAGGTATGCAACAGTCTTTCTCCCTGTTCTGTGGGTTGGGGAAGAATGTAGGTAGGTGGATAGCTTGATTTAAAGATACCCTGGAGACCACCTTTGGCATAAAAGTAGGATTAGTTCTCATGGACACTATCTTGATGGAAGATCAGGAAGGGCTGTACTGCCATTAATGCCTGTAGCTCAGATACCCTTCTTGCTGAAGTGATTGCAAGCAGGAAAGCAGTTTTCCATGATAAGTACTGTAATTCTGCTGTTGCTGCTGGCTCGAAAGGAGGGAGTGTCAACTTTTCTAGCACAAAGTTCAAGTCCCATGCTGGCAATGGTGGCTTCCTAGGTGGCTTTACATTTTTAATCCCTCTCAAACTGCCTGAGCAGAGGATGTGAGAAGACTGGAGGATCCAAGTTGTATTCTGCTGAAATAGCTGATGCATGAATCTGAATGGAAGAATAGGACAGGCCGTTGTGGAAGAGCTCTGCCAAGTATTCCAGGATGTTAGCTATGTTTACCAGTGACACATTCTCTCCTTTTGCAGTACTCCAAATGAGATATCTTTTCCATTTTGCAGAATAATTTTTTCTTGTTGAGGGTCTGTGAGCCTCCAAGATAATGTCTTTAACCCTTTGAGATAAATCTGGGTTATTTGGTCTTATGCAATGTTCCAGGCAGCCAGCTGCAGTGTTTTCAGGTTTGGATGCAGGGTTTTGAAATTGTTCTGTGTTAACAGCAAGGGAACTAGGGGCAGAGGCCATATTTGTTCCCGAGACATGCTCCTCAGTAATGGGTACCAATGTTGCCTTGGCCAGACTGGAGCTATCAGGATGATCCTTGGACGGTCTTTCTTTGATCTTCAATAGCACCTTGTGCATCAAAGGAAGAGGTGGGAATGCATATGCTGTCAGGTTTTTCCAACTGAAAGATAGGGAGTCCACCTTCCAAGCAAGTGGGTGGTACGTCCTTGTGCAGAATTTTTTCAGTTGGTGATTGTGTGGGGATGCAAATAAGTCTATTTCTGGTAGTCCCCATTTCCCTGTAATGGTTGTGAAGATGTCCGGATGCAGCATCCATTCGTGGGCATCCGTGGTAGTTCTGCTTAGGATGTCTGCTAGCATATTTTCTTTTCCTGGCACAAAAATTGCTTGAAGCTGAATGTTGAAGATCAGTGCCACATTCCAGAGGTCCATTGCCATCCGGCATAGAGGGTATGAATGTGTGCCTCCCTGTTTGTTGATGTACCACATAACTGTGGTGTTGTCCGTCCTTATCAGCAGTTGACCCTGTCGAAGAAATGGTCTGAATGCCTGAATTGCCAGTTTTACTGCCAGCATTTCCTTTGATTTATGTGTAGGTGCAGCTGGTCTTGAGTCCATAAGCCTTGTATGCACTTGTCCAGCATGTGCGCCCCCCAACCGAGGTCTGAGGCGTCTGTTGTGATGGTCTGACTTGGTTGAGTGCTGTGGAAGGGCAGTCCCTTGTTTGATTGACAGGCCTGAGCCCACCATTGGAATTCTTGTTTCAGGCATGGAATTATTGGGATCTGGGTTTCTAGGCTGTGCTTGTGCTGAGACCATAAATTCCTTAGGTACCACTGTAACTTCCTCATATGTAGTCTGGCATGTGGAATCAATATTATGCAGGATGCCATGTAACCGAGAGCTTGCAGGACTTTTCTTGCTGTTAGCTGGTTCTGCTTTGTTAATGCCCTGAAGTAGAAAGGAGTTGCTCCTGTTTTCTACTGTCAGGAATGCCATTTGTTTTGATGTGTCCAAATCTGCACCCAGGAAGGTTATCCTTTGGGATGGTATCAGCCTTGACTTTTTTATATTGACTGTGTATCCCAGGGCTTGTAGTAGATGAATGACCCTTTCCAAATCTTTTGTTAATTTGTTTTGTTGTCCGCTTGTAACAGGCAGTCGTCCAGGTAAGGATAAATTTGAATTCCCTGAAGCCTGCAATGAGCAATTACTGATGCCAGGCATTTCGTGAATACTCTGGGCGCAGTAGATAAGCCAAAGGGCAATGCTGAGAATTGATAATGCTCTGATCCTGCAAGAAATCTGAGGTATCTTCTGCAATTTGGTCGTATGGGGACGTGCAGGTATGCCTCCTTCAGATCTAGAGTTACCAGCCAAGACTCCTTGCCCAGCATGGGAAGAAGCTGCTGTAGGGTCAGCATTTTGAATTTTGGAACAATGAGGTATGTGTTTAAAGCGGACAGGTCGAGAATAGGTCTCCATTGGTTTTCTTTTCTTGGTACCAGGAAGAGTCTGGAGTAAAATCATTGTCCTTGTTCCATAGATGGTACCCTTTCTATAGCTCTCATCCTTAGTGAGTTATTTGTTCTAGAGCTTCTGTCTTCTGATTTGGAGGTAGGTTTGGCATTCCTCTCTTCCTTGGTAGAGTATGGAAGTGAAACCTGTAACCTTGGTCTATTGTCTGTAAAATCCATTTGTCTCCTGTGATGTAATGCCAGTTTACTGAAAATAAGGCTAGCTTCCCGCCTAAGGGTGCTTCTAGTTGTTCCCTGGTAGGCGGTGCCAGAGCCAAGTCACTGTGATTGTCCTGTGGAAGTGGTGGTGGCTGGATCTGTGGCTGTACCTCGCTGGTTGTTAGCCTGCCACTGACGTCCCCTGTAGGCACCTCTGGATTGACCCCTGCCTCTTGAGTGCCTATTCCTGCCTCTCGGAGCTCTGGAGGTGTCTGTAAAGGACCAATTCTTGGAAGGCCAGTTCCTGCTAAACCTTGGAGGCTGGACCTGCAAGAAATCCTTGACTGTCTGGACAGATTTTGCTTTCTCTTCCACCTTCTTCAGCACCTGCTGCGCAGGGGAGCCAAACAAATTGAGTTTATCCATGGGAGCATCTAGGAGCTTTGATTTAACATGGTCTGGTAAGGACTGCTCTTTCAACCATGCATGTCTTCTGATCACTGTGCCAGTCATGGCTGATCTAAAGGAAGCCTCCAGTGCATCATAGCCGCATTTTAAGGAATGATTACTGACCTGCTGAATGTTATGTACCATTTCCTGTACAGATTTTTTGTCTAATGGTTCATCCGTGGACAGTTTTTTAGTTAATTGGTCTAACAAATTCCTGATACTGAATCATGTGGAATTGACAGTTTAAGGCCCTAGCTGAAAGAGTAGCGGAAGTGTAAACTTTTTTACCCCATCTCTCTAAGGCCCTAGATTCCCTTTCAGAGGGGAGGGGGTTTTTGGTAGAAGCTGCTGCTACAGCCTTGGGTCCATGGGAGATAGTTTTGGGGTCTGCAAAAGGGGCCTTATACAAATGATAATGTGCGTCTGGAACCCTGTAGTACCTATCGGGCTTAGCAGGGGCCGGAGGAAGAGAATCAGGAGTACAAGCATCATTAAAAGCATCATCCACAACAGTAAGTACTGGAGGAATGGCTAAAGGCCTATGCTGTGGCAAATGCAAAAAAGTTCTAAGCCTTTTCCTAGAGTCTGAGAAATCCTGGCCCTGCCATTGAAATTGTTCCCTCATAGCATGCAAGGTTTCCCCAAAAGAAAATTCCTCAGGCGGAGAGGCAGAAGGAATGGAGTCTTCTGCATCAGAGTCCTCATAAGGAGAAAAGGGGCCCTCTGGAGGGTTTGAATTATCTGACTCATCAGAGGAGCCATCTGAAGAAACTCGCTCAGGAGGCTCTACTCTAGTCCTCTTCTCTGGAGGTGGGTGAGAGGCCCTGTCTGGATGTGGTTGGGATCCCCGGATCAAAGAAATGAGATCCTCTGCTAGACTAAGCATTTGTGAACTGGAACTAGACCTGTGAGAGGGGGTTTTAGCAGGCACAGATTTGGTAGTTTTTGCTGCTTTAGCCCTGGCAAAGGCCTTAATAGACATGGATGCAGGAGGCCTAGCAGCTCCACGTGCAGGGGTAGAAATATCCAAAGGGATAGTATCAGATAAATCCTGCGAACCTGCAAGAGCATGTGGGATTTCATTAGCAGATTCAGCCTGGCTGGATGAGGCCTCGGTAAGTGGTAAGCTTTCGGCCGAAGGAAGAACCGTGGACTCTGTTTCAGCCGAAACAGAGACACTCGCGGTTGGCTTAACCGCGGTTTCGTCCGAAACCGCGGACCGCGAGTGTCGGTCCTTTTCCTTGCGTTTTTTAGAAATTTGCATAGTTGGAGTATCCGACGGCATAATGTAAGCAAAATCGGAGCCGAAAAACTCTTCAGCAAATTCCGACCGACGTCTAAGCGTCCGGTTGAAAGAAGCACAGGCTAGACTAGCTGCTACATCGTGGTCTGGGCCTAAACAAGGTAAGCAGTAAGAGTGGAAATCTTTGAGGTATTTGTTTCCCACAAGTTAAACAGTTATTCACTTTTTCTGACATCGGCTGAGGCAAGAAAGTCCCCAACGGGGTACTTAGCTTTTTAGAAGTCTTCGGTACTTGTAGTAGTAATCTCTGGTTCTGACCGACCGGCACTTGCGAACAAGCTTCTGCTTCGGGCGCCACGCGGCAAGAAAGACTGAGGAAAATGGCGTCGGCTGATGCCTTTATACCCGAAGAACTGCAGCTATGACGTCGGGTTAAGTGCGACACCAGCCGAGGCCAGACCCAGACTTTGGAATCCGGCCGACCGAAGGGCTGCCTGACGACAGGACAACCCCATTTGTAAGGACTGCAGATGCATCCTTGAAGGACATCGTGGTCTGGGACTAAAGTGACACAGTATGAATGGAAGTCTCGGTGTGGTATTTGCTTTCTACAAGGGAGAAAATTAGTTTTTTTGGACATCATTAGGGCAAGAAAAAAAAGGATCCCCAACAGGGTACTTAGCTTTAGACGTTTTCACCTGTAATTCAAACTCTGGTACTGACCGGCACACTTGTGAAGTGCTTCTGCTACGGGCTCCACGGCAAGAAAGACTGATGTAATGGTGTCGGCTGCCTTCCTTTAAAGCACTGACATCCTGACTTCAGGCAGCAAGCGACAGCAGCCAATGCAGAAAAACAATGAGTATGGTATTCCGGCTGGCCAAGGACTACCACAGCAGGAATAACCCACAGGTGATGAGTGCAACAGTGAAACACTAACATCGATCTACAAGCCTAAAGACTGCTGACAGAGGGAGGCTGGTAAGCTATGAGGGATCTAGCTTGAATATGAAAGTAAACTCCCTATTTCCATGTATGCAAAGTACAGCTTAAAGTAGAGGGATGAAAGGAAGCTTATGTAATAAGCAACAGAGTGAAGGAACACTGCAACAGTGATCAGTATGACATATATTGTTATGGTAAGTTATTACACATCTGTACTATGTTCCAATTGAAATCACTGCTGTAGTATTGCTGACATATGGGGGATTCCAAGAGCTGAAGAAAGCAGAGAGAAGGGTGGATGTCTAATGAGTAAATGAGCTGTCTAGTAGTCCAGAAAGGACAGACCTTGAAAAAGCAGCCTTGGACCTGGAGAAAGCATCAATTTTACAGCATTTGATGAGGGTGTGCAGAGGACCACGTAGCAGCATCCAAGACAGACATGGCATACACTCCTCTGTGAAAGTGGCCACTAAGGAAGCCACTGTCCAAGTGGAATAAGCTTTTGGACAGGAAGGCAAGGACTTGCCATAGTGAGAATAAATGAGGATTGCTTTTGAGACCCAAGTTGCAATAGTTTGTTTGGTGACTGCCTGGCCCAGCTTAAAGATCATAGAGGATAGAAACAGCTGGTCAAGCTTTCTGAAATCTCAGTTTATTGTGAAAGTACACAGAATGAAGAATTCCTTCCCTTGTATTTTGGGGGTTGGGAAAGAAGATGGATAGGTGAACAGCCTGATTGAGGAACAGCTCATTCACTAACTTACGCATAAAATAAAAGTTATGTACTCACTATAACTATGCATCTGTGGTCAATTTCACTGTTCCTCAATGAGTGGGTCTTGCATCCGACCTCTGATCTACCTTGCCTGCATTTCTTCAGGACTTTTGAAACTGCCTCTCAAGCTACACCCCTTACTCATAAATGCCCCTAACTCTTGCATTACCTCCAAATTTTCTGCACAATCCGTAAAAGGTTGATTATAACTTATAGAATAATGGAGAACAGAATAGGGGCTCAAACAGGAACAGTGGCTCCAATATTTCTATCAGATCCCTCCCCCAAAGGTAAAGGACAAGGGGGAAGGAGGCCAAGAAGTTGAGGAAGGAAAATGAACAACACAGATGCATAGTCATGGCGAGTGCATAACTTTTATATCTGATGTGGTTATTGTCTCCTTTGTTGAGGAATGAATGACAGCGTCCCCAACTACGATAAACTTGGATGGCCTTCCTGGAAGGATATTCTGAAGTACCGCAGAACAGAAGGCAGCCCTGCTTCTGGAAATGGGGTCCAATTTGAAATGAGCAATAAAGTATGGGCATTGGACCAAACGGTTGCAGCACAAATATCAATAGAGGCTCTAGCCCAGAACGTAGATCATGTAGCCATGGGACCGGTGAAGTGAGATTTAGGAGGTCACAGTAAAGGCAGACCTCATAGAAAACAAACATATGAAACACTCCATTAACCATTTGCTAAGGTGACTTTAGAAACTGATTTTTGCAATTTGTTATGGGCAAAGGAAACAAACAGTTGGTCAATCTTCTTAACATCCATCATCCTATGAAGATAAAAATGAAGTTGTCTATGTATATCCAAAAGGTGAAGCATGTACTCTCCCTCACTGGAAAATTTGGGAAAGAAAATGGGCAAGTTGATAACTTGGCTGTTTATCTCAGTGGCTACCAGCAGTAGAAAAGATGGACTGGTACATAAGGTGATGCTATCTTTGCAGAAAAATCAAACAAGGTGGTTCTGAAGAGAGTGCCTGGAGTTCAGAAACTTGCCCAGCTGAAGTTATAGCCGCTAGACAGATTTCCAAGAGAGACACTTGATATCAGACTTGGCTGAGGGCTCAAAGAGAAGCCGAACCAAGCTCTGCAAAGTAAGTGTAAGGTCCCATGGTGGTGTAAGGTCTTTAAATCTGGGGTCTAAGTAAGACGCCACCTTTAAGGAAAGCTTTGCATAACCGGGATGAAGCTAAAGCATTAGAGTATTTTGTTTCCCTGGCAGGAATTGAGCTTGAAGATGCACTTGGTAAGTTAAGGCTGTGTCCCACAATGCCATGGCTAGTCTGCAAAGGGGGTATGAGTGTGTGCACCCTGCTTATGTACCACATAACCGTGGTGTTGTCAGTCGTTATCAGTAGTTGTCCTGGATGAAGCAAGTCCTTGAAGACTGTCAAGGCATTCTGAACAGCTAACATCTTTTTCTGGTTGATATGCAGATGCATTTGTTTTGGGGTCCATATGCCCTGAATGCATCTTCCCGCCTTGTGGGCCACCCATGCATAGTCTGATGTGTCTGTAGTTAAGGTTTGGCTGGCAGGGGATAGAGTGAAGGGCCGTCCCATGTTCTGGTGACATGTCTCTGCCCACCAAAGAAACTCCTATTGTAGGCAGGGAATGAGAGGAATCTGTTTCCAGACTGTGATAATGTTGACTCCATAAACTTTATAGGTAAAACTGTAGTTTCCTCATATGCAGTCTTGCATATGGAATCAGTAGAATGCAGGATGCCATGAATCCCAAAGCCTGCAGAATTAGTTTTGCAGATAACTGGGTTTTTGTTACCATCTGCTTGAAGTAAATAGTCAGCTGCCTTTGTCTGGGGTGAGGAAAGCCATCTGGGCAGTTGTATTCAAGCTTGCAGCCAGGAATGCTATCTTTGGACAGGGTACCAGTTGTGATTTATTTTCTTTTATTGTGTGCCTTAGGCATGTTAGAAGCCTTTTCACAAACGCCAGATGCTGATGAAGGATGTCCTTGTTTTCTGCTTGAATGAGAGAGTCGTCCAAGTAAGTATAGATTTGTATACTACTTTGTCTGCAAAATGCAATTACTGGTGCCAAGCATTTTGTAAAGACCCTGTGTGCAGTAATAAGCCCAAAGGGCAGTGCAGAGAATTGGTAATGCATGAAGCCAGACTTGAAACGGAGGTATCTTCTGCACGATTCCCTTATTGGGATATGCAGGTATGCCTGAAGTCTAAAGTCACTAGCCAAGCGTTCTTGCCAGCATGGGGAGAAGCTGCTGCAAAGTTAGCATTTTGAATTTTGGACTGTCCAAAAATGTGTTCAAAATTGATAAATCCAGTATTGGGCACCAGGCCTCGTCTTTTCTGGGTACCAAGAATAGTCTCGAGTAAAACCCTTGTCCCTTTTCCTGTTCTGGCACTGGCTGAATAGCCCCCATATCCATGAGGGACGCAACTTGTTTCTGTGCCTCTGCTCATTGATTTTTTGGCAGATCTGGCCAACCGTTTGGAATTGGCAGTGTGTGGAAATGAAATCTGTATCCCTGGGATGCTATGTTTAATACCCACTTGTCCTGGGTTATTAACTGCCAATTTTGAGCATAAAGTGCAAATTTTCCCCCTAAGGGAGCTGCCAAAAGATAAGTGCTTGGTGATGGCAGAGGGAAGTCACTGATGCTGTTTACTGTAGGGTTGCACTTTATTTCCGCCAGATTTGGAGGCAGGGGCACACCGTTGATTTGACCTGTAAGACTACTGTGACTGGTACCTAGAGCCTTTAGGGTGTCTGGATTTGCCCCGTGGAGCTCTGTCAGACACAGGAAAGGACCAATATTTGGAAGGCCAGCGTTTACTGAATCTTGGTGGCTGCACTTGTAAGAAGTCTTTTACAGTTTGCATAGACTTAGCTTGGTCTTCCATTTTCTTTAAAACTTTTTCTGCCTTAATACCAGAGTATCATCATCCAGCAAATTAGCTTTAACATGATCAGGCAAATTTTGCTCTTTTAGCCAGGCATGCCTTCTAATCACAAATCCAGTAGCTGCAGCCCTGCAGGAGGCCTCTAAGGAATCAAAACCACATTGCAAAGTATGCTTTTCAACTTGTTCTGCTGCATGCAATAATTCATGCAATTCTTTATTTTCTACACATTCAGAAATCAACATTTTCTGTTTCAGTAATCCCATAACATGCTGCTGATACTTAATCATATGAAACTGGCAGTTTAAGGCCCTAATTGCCAAGGTTGCAGATGTATAAAACCTTCTTTCCCCATCTGTCCAGCGCCCTGGAATCTCGATCAGAGGGGGTAGGATTTTTAGCTGTTGAGGCCTTTACACACACCTTTGGGACCCTGTGAGATAGGGTCAGCAGCAGGGTTTTCAAATAAAAATTTGTGAGATTCAGGAACCCTGTAATATGTCTGGCTTGCTAACAGCCGGTGGGTAAGGAGTCTGGAGTCAAGCTTGACTCCAAAAACACATCAACAATGTCTAAGACAGGAGGTATGGCGCTAAAGGCTTATGCTGAAGGAGAAGAGTGAAATCCCTAAGCCTCTTTTTTGATTCTGAGAAATCTTGACTCTCCCAATGAAAATGCTCCCTCAAAGTATGCAAAGTTTCTCCAAAGGAATAATATTCAGGAGGAGATGCAGATGGTATCTGAATCCTCATAGGGTGGTACAGAAAGTTCCTGATCAGAAGAGGAATCAGAAGAAATAGAAACCTGATCTGAAGATTCCTAATCAGTGTCTTGCCTAGGCCTCTTATCAGGAGGGGGTTGGGAACCCCTGATCAAGGTAATTAGGTCTTCAGCCATTTTGATAATCTGTTTTTTGGGCATAGAGGCCTGAGCACGTGGTTCATCCGTCGTTTTTTTAGCTTTAGAAGTTGCTTTTGTCTGATTTTGAAGCTGGCGTCGGTTTTATATAGAAATGCTGAGGCCTGAAGACACCCTCAGAAGCCGGTGCCTGCTCAGCGGCTCCGGACCCATCCAAGGGAGAGACATCCGCGGGTACAATACTTTGAGAATCTCCCAGCGTGCCAGACTCTACATGGGTCTTGGAAGAGGCCTGCGACTCGAAAGTAGTGGGTATCAGGGGCTGCGAAAGTGCCTGAGTACTGGCGAACTGGCGACTGGCTTAGGAGAAGCTTCGTCGTTTTTTGACCTAGACGGTCTGTCTCTGTCCTTTTTTTTGTTTTTTGTTTTTTTGTGAACTCCGGTAGTCCGATTGCTATCCGCCAACATTTCAGGATAGTTAAATCTGTTTCCAAAATATTTTGAAGCTAAGATATACAGACGCTTAATAGTGCGGTGGTTAAATCTAGCACAAAACCGACAGCTAGGCACATTATGATCTGGGCCTAGGCAAGGAATACAGTACAAATGGAAATCCTTATGAGGTATTTGCTTCCCACAAGTAATGCAATTATTAACTTTTACTGACATCGGTATGGAGCAAAAAAAGTTTCCCCAATGGGGTACTTAGCTTTAAGTGAAGACTTTGGTTCTGAAACTCGAATTCGAAAATTTCAGGTGTCGGTCGACCAGCACTTGCGAACTGTTTCTGCTTCGGGCACCGCACAAGAAAGACTAAAGAAAATGGCATCGGCTGCCTGTTTTACACCCCTGATGACCTGACGTCATGGAAGAAGAGACAGCAACCGACACAGGACTCAAGACTTTGGAATTCAGACCGACTGAGGGTAACCTGCCAGCAGATTACCCAAATGTAATGACTGCAACAGTGAAACATGAAGAACATTTGTAAAACAGTAAGAACAGGAGCAGTAAAAGGGATCCAATTCTCTCTGATGCATCCAATAAAAAAATCCTCTCTAGTCCTATACATTCTTTCTAGCCAAGGCTTTCTGGGATATTAAAATTTGGTGAACTGGAGAAGAAAGCCGGGCTGTCTAGCCATCAATGGAACTGGAGAAACCATGCTGTCAACGTGAGGCCTGGAATGTCTGGGTAAGCCATCAGTATGGGATGACATATCCAATGAGGATAACCTTGCTCTTCAATAAGAGTGCCTTATGAAGAAATTTGGGGATTAGAGCTAGGAGGGGGGTTAAGCATACAGGAGACTGAAGGGCCAAGTGTGGACTACAGCATCTCTCAGCGACTCCCTCTGAAGGGCCATTAAGGCAAAGAACTTGCTGCACCTCTTGTTGAGGGGACAGGCAGAGAATGCAACATGGTTGACCCAATAGAAGATGTTCTCCACCACTGTATAGTTGAGAAACCACTCATGATGCATCAGAATAGTCCTGCAAAGCTTGTTGGCTAGAATGTTGGATTTCCCTGGTATGTGTGTTGCTAGAAGAAAGCGGCTGGAGGAGATCGCCCACTGCCACACATTCTTTGCTTCTTGGTAAAGTGGGTAGGACTTGGCTCCCCCTGTTTGCTGATGTACCAGACAACCAACATGTTGTCCGTTTGTACAGCAATTGCCCCTAGAAGAAGGGAGGTCTGAAAGGCCTGCAATGCTAAAAGGATTGCCATCTATAGGATGCTGATATGCAAAGCAGTCTCTTCTGGGAACCACTTGCATTGAACAATCCATCCCAAGAAATGCACCTCCCCACCCCTATTGGGAAGCATCCATGGTCACCGTGGTTGTTGAGGGTGGAAATACAAAAGGATGTCCCTGACAAACTTCAATGATCTGAATCCACCAACGTTGGGAGCCTTTGCAAAGCAGAGGAAGTTTTATAAGATGGTTCAGAGGCTGTAGAAAAATCGACCACTGAACTGCTAGAGTCCACTGAAGAATCCACATCTGGAAATGAGCCCTTGAAAGCAGGGTAATGACCGCAAACATTGACCCTAATGCTTAAAGAACCAATTTTGCTGGGGTTGTAAGATGTCAAAATTTGACTGACATGCAATTTTAAGGTCTATATTCTTGTTTGCTGGAAGAAAAGACCAACTGTGTCCAGGCGAGCTTCCCATAAACTCCAAGACTTGAATAGTTTGAAGGTGGGACTTGGAATAATTGATTATGATCCCAAAAGACTGTCGCAGTTGGATAAAGTAGTCTCTGGCTTTTTTCAAGGAGATGCCTGGTTGTGGCGATGAGGAGCCAGTCATCTTGATGACTCCCCCCCTACTCCCCAAGATCCCTTCGTAGCTCTGAAAAAAACTTTTCAATCTACAAGCCTAAAATTAAAACAGGACAAAACCTCTACAGCTACTACTCCAGCCTAATCATTGAATAAACTTCCACTGCATATTCGAAATATCAATCACCATCACTTCAAAACTACTACTAAAAACTAGCTAATCAATACATGATCTGCCACTGTAACTACCCAGCCTGACTGACTATACAACTCCTACTATACAACTCTCTCTCACCTAATCTCCTTTCTCTCTTCTATCTCTACTCCTAAAATGTACATTGACCCAGACCTAACTGGGTATACTTTAGTAGTACGACTGTTAATAATTTACTTGAATCCTACTGAAGTACACTGGTTACTTCCCTATGAAATGATTGTGCAAACTGATGTTAATACGTGGAATGTAACAATTCTATGAGATTTAATCATGTACTAATTACTAGCTGTAATTTTCTTATTTTTCTGTATCAGAGTGTTTTTTTCTTGTACACGTCATGCATATTCGTGGAGCTTTTTTCCCTGGGTCTCCGCTGAAAAAGGGCTTCGGCTCAGTCAGACTAACCCAATCAACAAATCTCAAATACATAAAAATAAAAAATAAGGACACACACTGAATCCAAGCAGTGTAAGATGAGCTGCTACCACTGCCATACTTTTGGTTAATACCCTGGGGCCGGTGATGAGCCCAAAGGGCCTGGCTCTGAACTGATAACTGGCCCATAGCCAAAAGCATAGATCTCTACAGGATTTGCCTGTTCATCTTGATGTGATAGACTACTGGATGTGCTCCACACATCTCCAGGTCCCTGACTTGTTCTATGTCGACCTCCCTTTGGAAGCCTTTGCAAAGCATTGATTGAGCTGGACCAATCTCGGAGCTGAAAGACTGGTGCCAGACTCAGACCCTGTATGGATTCCCATCTCGAGGGAGGAGTTGGACCTGAGTGGTCCAGCACTGAGGCTCCAAGGGGAAGCAATGGCTCCAACACATAGTCGAAGGCACCCCCCCGGATCCAATGCTGACACTTCAGCTCAGAGACTAGTCCAAGTCAAGGGGGAGGGGGGGGGGGGTTGGCAATGAAAAAGTTAGGGACCTGGAGATCTATGGAGCACACCCAATCATCTTTCGGCAGAAGAGGCAGAAAACCATTTGGAAAGAACAGTTGTGTAAAATCTTACCATAACCATACATGTCCTGTTCTATATGCTGCAGTATTCATCACATATGGGAGTTCACCTCCTGCTAACTCATACATCTGGCCAGTATAAAAAAAGACTACATAATACTGCTAGGTACGTATGATGCCACACATCCTCTCTCTTGTACATCTGTCATAAAGGGATGTTGGGTATAAAGCGGACGTAAGTAAGCATCAACCTCAGAACTGAATGCCTCCAAGCACCAGCCTGAGCCTAAGGTGAAAAGCATGTCACCAGGAAAGACAGGCATACATCGGGGGAAGGTGGGGATAGCAATACTGCAGCATATAGAAGAGAAGGACATTATGGTTATGGTAAAATTTTACACAACTATTCTACATCCTTCAATTCATATGCTACAGTATTCATCACATATAGCAGAATGGCAAAGCTCATGCTTGGGAAAGCTGAGGAGGAAGAGGAAAGTACAGTTTTGTACCTACCATAAATGTAGATGTTAAGAGTGTTCACACTGCTGCAGTCACCACACTTGGGTTATCCTGCCGTCAGGCGGTCCCGCAGTCGGCCAGAGTTCCAAAGTCTTGGTCTGGTGTCGGTTGCTGTCGCTTCTTCCCTGACGTCAGTGCACCAGGGGTATATAAGATGCATCCAACGCCATTTTCTTCAGTTTTTCTTGCCCCAGATGTCAGGTGCCCCCAAGTAGGTAGGCAATACATATTGCTAATACAAAATATACATATAAAATAAAAACAATACCTTCAGTTACAAGCAAATACACCACAAAGGTTGTATAGGATAGAAAGGTATAGATAAGTCCAGCTAGTTCAGAGGGGATGGAGGGAGGGTAACCTGGACTGCAGCAGTGTGAACACTCTAACGTCTACATTTATGGTAGGTACAAAACTGAACTATGTTCATCATGTTACACTGCTGCAGTCATTACACTTGGGTAGAATCCCAAAGCTAAGGTTGGGTGGCTGGTCTATAAAGAGTTAGGATTGGTTATGAGGCCCTGCAGAACTGCCTTTGGATTTAGAGTAAAGAGGCAAGTGGTAATGCTTGGTAAAGGTGTGCACTGAACTCCAAGTTGCAGCCTCCAAAATTTCCTTGGTAGGTACTCCTCTGAGAAAGGCTATTGAAGTGGCCGTTGCCCTGGTGGAATGTGGCCTAATGTTATTAGGGACTGTTTTTCCATGCTGTGTGTAGCAGTAACGAATACAGTGTCCTATCCATTTGGATATAGTCTGCTTTGAGATAGCCTTGCCCTGTGATCCTGCAGCATATGCTACAAGCAGTTGCTCAATTTTCCTGAAAGCTTTTGTTTTGTCCAAGTAGAAGTGTAGCTGCCTCTATGCCCAAAGAGTGTAGAAGTTTCTCCCCTTTATTCTGGGGGTTTGGATAAAAAGTTGGCAAATGGATGGTTTGGTTAAGAGCCACACTAGATACCACCTTTGGCAAAAAGGTAGGGTTTGTCCTTAAAGAAATCCTGTCCTGATGAAAAATTATAAAAGGTTCCACTGCCATTAATGCCTGTAGCTCAGAGACTCTTCGTGCTGAAGTTACTGCCAGGAGCAGAACTGTTTTCCATGATAAAAATTTTAGATCGGCTGCATTGGCTGGCTCAAAAGGTGGCAGGGTCAGTTTTTCCAAAACAAACTTGATGTCCCAAGTTGGTGTTGGTGCTCTCCGGGGCGGTCTTATGTTTTTAGCCCCTCTGAGGTACTGCTTTAGCAAGGGATGAGAGAATAAAGGAGGATCCGTGTTGTAATGTGCTGAAATGGCAGAGGCATGGATCTTAATTGATGAGAAGGACAGGCCTTTGTCCAGCATCTGAGTTAAGTATTGTAAAATCTTAGGAATGTTTGGGACAAGAGGGTCAAGACTTTGAGCCTGGTTCCAGGCATAGAATCTCTTCCATTTTTCTGAGTAAGCTTTCCTGGTGCTAGGTCTCCTGGCCTCCAAGATGACATCCATGACAGCTTTAGAGAGAGGTGTTGCCTGTTTGACTAATGAATCTGCCATGCAGCCAGGTTTAGGGTTTTGAGCTGACCGTACAGGATCTGATTGTTTTGTTGAGTCAGAAAGTGTGGAATTTGAGGCAAAATCCATGGTGGACCTTGAGCTAAGTTCTTTAAGATTGGGTACCAGTGCTGGCGTGGCCAGTCTGGCGCAATCAGGATCATCTGTGTTTTTTCTTGTCTGGCATTTAGGAGTACCTTTGAAAGGAGAGGCAGTGGTGGGAAGGCAAACTTTTAGGCTTTTCCAGCTGAACGAGAGAGCATCCACTTTCCATGCTTGTGTGTGATAAGTCCTTGTGCAGAATTTTTGTAGTTGGCAATTCAGTGGGGAGGCAAAAAGATGTATGTCTGGGCATCCCCATTTTTGCGTTGCCATGGTGAAGATTTGTGGATTCAATTTCCATTCGTGAGGGTCCATGATATTTCTGCTTAGATCGTCTGCCAGAGTATTTTTCTTTCCTGGCAGGAATTGTGCTTGCAGGTGAACTTGATACGTTAGAGCTGTGTTCCACAAGGTCATGGCTTGCCTGCATAGGGGATAAGAATGAGTGCGTATGTACCACATTACTGTGGTGTTGTCTGTCTAATAATAATTGTCCTGGATGCAGAAGGTCCTGGAAAGTTGTTAGGGCATTTTGAACAGCCAACATCTCTTTTTGATTGATGTGAAGATGCATCTGGTCTGTGGTCCACTTGCACTGAACGCATTTTCCTGCCATGTGTGCTCCCCAGGCGTAATCCGAAGCATCTGTTAGAGTCTGCCTGGCTGTGGGTAGGGTAAAAGGCTGACCCTTGTTTAGGTGACATGCCTGTGCCCACCATTAAAACTCCTGTTGTAGGCAGGGAATCATTGGTATTATTGCTTCTAAACTGTGAGTGTTGAGTCCAAACACTTTTTAGGTATTATTGTAATTTCCTCATATGCAGTCTGGCATATGGTATTAGTAGTATGCAGGATGCCATGAATCCCAGAGCCTGCAGAATTTTTCTTGTAAGGAGATGGGACGTTTTTGCCAGTAACTGAAAATATTGAGTTAGTTGAACTTGTTTGTCTGGTGCGAGATAAGCCATCTGGGCCGTTGTATTTAAGCTGGCACCCAGAAATATAATCTGTTGTGAGGGCACTAGTTTTGACTTCTTTTCGTTTACTGTGTACCCTACAGAAATTAGCAACCTTTTTACAAACGCCAAATGCTGTAGAAGAATGTCCTTTGTCTCTGCTTGAATGAGGCAGTCGTCCAGGTATGGATATATTTGAATTCCTTTTTGTCTGCAAAATGCAATTACTGGTGCCAGGCACTTTGTAAAGACCCTGGGCGCAGTAGATAAGCCAAAGGGCAGTGCAGAAAATTGGTAGTGCATTGTACCAGCTTTGAATCTGAGGTATCTTCTGCAATTTTGTCTGATAGGGACATGCAGGTATGCCTCTGAGGTCCAGAGTAACAAGCCAAGCCTTCTTGCCCAGCATGGGTAGAAGCTGCTGTAATGTCAACATTTTGAATTTCGGAATATCCAGGTAAGTATTTAGAATTGAAAGGTCTAGTATGGGCCTCCAGGCCTTGTCCTTTCTGGGGACCACGAAGAGTCTTGAGTAAAATCCTTGTCCTTGTTCCTGTTGTGGTACTTTTTGAATAGCCCTCATGTCCATGAGGGCTGAAATTTGTTTTTGTGCCTCTGCCCATTGATTTTGTGGCAGGTCTGGCATTCCTTTTGGCCTTGGTAAAGTATGAAAGTGGAACCTGTAACCTTGAGACACAATATTCAGAACCCATTTATCTTGGGTGATTGTTTGTCAGTTTTGAGAAAAAAGTGCTAGTTTTCCCCCTAAGGGGGGGCTGCCAAAAGGGAAGTGCTTGGCGTATGAAGGGGGAAGTCATTGGGACTGTTTCCTGTAAGGTTGAGACTTGTCCTCACCTCCTTTTGGGGTTGAGGTGCCCCACTGTCGTCGTCTGTTAGAGCCTTGGGGTTGAGATCTGCCTCTTATCTGCCTCTCTGTGGCCTGTCTGACACTGGAAAGTACCAATTCTTTGTTGGCCAATTTCTGCTAAATCGAGGTGGCTGTACCTGTAAGAAATCCTTGACTGTTTGCATAGATTTAGCTTTATCCTCCATTTTCTTTAACACCTCTTCTGCCTTAACACCAAACAAGGTATCATGCTGTAAAGGAGCATCCAATAATTTTGCCTTAACATGATCAGGTAAACTGTTCTTTTAACCAAGCATGTCTTCGAATCACAGAACCTGTAACTGCGGCTCTACAAGAGGCCTCTAAAGAATCAAAACCACATTGCAGAGTATGTTTTCCCACCTGTTCAACTGCATGCAATAAATCCTGCATTTCTTTACAGTCAGGAGCTTCTGAGCTTGCAAGCATTTTCTGTTTAAACTGAGCCATTAAATATTGTTGGTACTTAAGCATGTGAAACTGGCAATTTAAAGCCCTTACTGCTAAAGTTGCAGAAGTGTAAACTTTCTTCCCCCATCTATCCAAAGCTCTGGAATCTCTGTCAGAGGGCACTGGATTTTATGCAACTTAACCCCTTTTGGACCTTGGGAAATAGTTTCTGGATCAGCAGAAGGGTTTTATAAAGAAACTTGTGAGAGTCAGGGACTCTATAATACGTATCTGGCTTGGCTGGTGCAGGGGGCAAAGAATCAGGAGATAAGCTGGATTTAGAGAACACATCATCCACAATATCTAGCACAGGCGGAACAGCCAGGGGCCTGTGCTGAGGCAATAAAAGGAAATCCCTGAGCCTTTTCTTGGATTCTGAATAATCCTGACTTTCCCAATGGAAATGCTCCCTCATGGTATGTAGTTTCCCCAAAAGAATAATCCTCAGGAGGAGAGGCTGAAGGGATAGATTCTTCAGCATCAGAGTCCTCATAGGGGGATAGAGAGTATCCCTGGTCTGAAGAGGAATCAGAGGAAATGGAAACCTGATCAGAGGAATCAGTCTGTATCCTGCCTAGGCCTTTTCTCAGGAGGGGGATGGGAACCCCTGATTAGAGCAATGAGGTCTTCTGCCATTTTAAGCATCTGTTTTAGGCATGATGTAGGACTGTCCAGGAGAATGCTGTACTTGCGTCTTTGTCTTTAATTGTACTTTTGTCTTGGCTGTTGCTTTAATGGTAAGTTGTGAAGGTCTGAAAATACCCTCAGAAGCCGATGCCTGCTCAGTGGCTCACGACCCATCTGAGGGATTAGTTTCTGTAGGCCCAATACCTTGAGTTTCCAGAGGCCTAGTTGTCTCCACGTGGGAGTCGGAGGCGGCCTGTGGCTCTGAGGTAGCGGGTGTCGGGCTGCGAAAGCACCTCACTGAGAACCAGTGAACAGCCTAGAAGAGGTTTCGTCGTTGGTTTTGGACCTCGGATGCCTGTCTTTATCGTTGTCTTTGCGTTTTTTCGGAACTGCGGTCGTCGGTTGATCCGACAACATAGTATAATTGAACCTTCGGCCAAAGTAGTGCAAAGCAAAATCAAAACGTCTTGTTATAGTGCGTTTGTTAAATCTAGCACAAAACCGACTAGTGATGTCGTGATCAGGGCCTAGGCATGGAATACAGTAAGAGTGGAAGTCCTTATGAGGTATTTGCTTCCCACAAGAAATACAATTATTAACTTTTTCTGACATCGATCTGAGGCAAGAAAAAGTTTCCCCAACGGGGTGCTTAGCTTTATTGAAGACTTTGGATCTGAAATTCGACTTTGAAAATCTCAGGAGTCAGCTGACCGGCACTTGCGAACAGCTTCTGCTTCGGGCATCGCGCGGCAAGAAAGACTGGAGAAAATGGCGTCAGATGCATCTTATATACCCCTGGCACACTGGCAACAGCAACCGACGCCGGACCAAGACTTTGGAACTCTGGCCAACTGCGGGACCACCTAATGGCAGGATAACCCAAGTGTAATGACTGCAGCAGTGTAACACGATGAACATCAGAAGCTTTTTCTTACAAAGCCATGTAGAATAGCCCTCGCAAAAGCAGCCCTGGATTTGGAGATGACCTCTAGTTTATGTTTGGTGAAGATGTGAACAGAGGAACAGGTAGCTGCCTCCAGGATAGAGCAAGTGCTCAAGCCTTTAAAGAAGGCCCCAGAAGAGGAAACTGCTCTAGTGGAATGTGCCCTCACAGGAGAAGAAAGGCTCTTACCGTTGGCCGAGAAACAGAAAGAGATAGCTTTAGCAATCCATGAAGAAATAGTTTTCTTAGAAACCGGCTGATCCATGGCCCTTGGGTGGTAGGACACAAACAGGCGTTCAGATATTCGAACAGGTTTGGTTTTATCCAGGCAGTATCAGAGTTCCTTGTGCACATCCAAAGAGTGCAAGATCCTCTCACTTTTAGATTGAGGGGAAGGAAAAAAGGTGGGAAGATTGACAGACTGGTTAAGGAATAAAGTACAGTTGTGTACACTTACCATAAATGTAGATGTTAGAGTGTATTCACTGTTGCAGTCATCGCCTGTGGGTTATCCTTGCTGTGGTAGCCCTTGGCCAGCCCAAATACCAGAGTAAATGTTTTTCTGTGTCAGCTGCTGTCGCCTATAGTCTGATGTCAGGTCGTCAGTGTTACAAAGCAAGGCAGCCGAAGCCATTACATCAGTTTTTCTTGCCCTAACCTGTCAGAAGAACAAGGAAATATGGTAAAGAGGTCCTGGAGGCTAAAAGCCACCGTGAGAAGCTTATGTCCCCCTAAGGAAAGAGGATACAAGTGGGAAGCTGGGAGAGAAACAAGGACTGCAACAGTGAATTAAATAAATGTAAATGTTCGAGTGTAAGTGCACACAACTGTACTATGTTCTCCGTGTTTCATTGCTGCAGTCATCACCTGTAGGAGGATTCCCAAAGCTGAGGAGATGGGTGGAAGGATTATTTACAGACTTAGGCACAGGTCAGCATGCCCTGCAGAACTGCAGAGGCAAACCCTGCCCTAGCCTTAGAGAAAAGGAGGTAGGTGGTAATGCTTTGTAAAGGTATGGACAGAGGTCCAGGTGGTAGCTTCCAAGATGTCCTGGGTTGGAACTCATCTGAGGAATACTGTGGGAGTGAAGGATGCCCTAGTGGAATGGCTATGAATAAGACTTAGGGGGTGGTTTTCCATGTAGTCTGTAGCAGAAATGGATATAGTGTGATATCTACTTGGAAATGGGCTTCCCCTATGTCCCTGGGGCAAAGTTGACAAGAAACTGGTCTGTTTTCCTGAAGGGTTTAGTACGGTCCAGGTAGTATCTAAGCGGTCTGTGCACGTCTAGTGAATGCAGAATTCTTTCCCCCCTTGTTTTGAGGGTTAGGAAAGAAGGTGGGTACATGTATAATCTGGCTGAGAGTCACATCAGATACCACCTTGGGTATAAAGGAGGGATTAGTCCTCAGAGACCCTGTTCACATGGAAAATGATGAAGGGCTCCACGGCCATGAGTGCCTGGAGTTCTGAAACCCTTCTGGCTGAGGTAACAGCTAGTAGAAAAGGAGCCTTCCAGGAGAGGTATCTCAATTCTGCTGAAGCAGCAGGTTCAAATGATGGTAAGGTTACTTTTTCTAAAACATAATTCAGGTCCTAGGCTGGCGTGGGTGGCCTTCTGAGAGGTCTGATATTAGAAGCCCTTCTGAGGAACTGTTTAATGAAAGGATGTCAGAAGAGGGGCTGGGGTCTGTACCGAAATGAGCTGAAAAGGCTAAGGCATGGATTTTAATAGAAGAGAAGGAGAGGCCACTATTGAATAACTCGGCTAGGTAGTGTAGGCTAAAAGGGAAGGAAGGTTGTGAGGTACTGCCCCCTCTGGACTGGCTCCAGGAGCAGAATCTTTTCCATTTCCCTGCGTAAGAGTTTCTGGTGCTGGGCCCTCTGGCCTCTGTGATAATGTCTAGGACCTGTTCCCTCAACAGGGGCCCCTTGTTTGCTTTTAAAGTATTAGCCATGCTGACAGTTTGAGAGTCTGCATGTCTGGGTGCAGCATTTCCCCTCCCACCTGGGTCAAGAGGTCTGAGATCAGGGGAAGCTGCCAGGGAGGCTGTGATGTCAGGCTGCGCAGTAAGGTGTACCAATGCTGTCTGGGCCAATTTGGAGCAATGCGGATGACCTTTGGTCTCTCCATCCTTATCTTGATCAGTACCTTGGGAATAAGAGGCAGAGGAGGGAATGCGTACACAAAAAGGGAGTTCCAAGGGAAGGTCAAGGCATCCACCTTCCAGGTTAGGTGGTGATGCTCTCTGGTACAGAATTTCCACAGCAGGTGGTTGAGATGTGAAGCAAAGAGATCCACCTCTGCAGTTCCCCACTCCTGAATGACTTGCAAAAAGATTTTTCTGTGGAGCTGCCATTCGTGGGGTCCAGTAAGTTTCTGCTTAGGTGGTCTGCCAGGGTGTTGCTGATCCCTGGTAGGTATTGGGCAATTAGGTGTAACCCCATGGAAGAGGCTGTCAGGCAGAGGTTCATGGCTAGCCTGCACAGAGGGTAAGATTGGATCCCTTCCTGTTTGTTGATATACCACATTAATGTGGTGTTGTCTGTTTTGATAAGGAGAACCCCCTGGCCCGAGATGAGTTTTGAATGATGTCAAGCCTTTTGTACTGCCATCATTTCCTTCTGACTGATGTGTAAGGGAAGGTGCTGGGCATCCCAAAGACCTTAGGTGCACCTGAATGCTAGGTGAGCGCACCAAGCAATGTCTGAGCCGTCGGCGGTGATGGTCTGCCCAGTAGGGCGGAGGATGAAGGGAAGACCCTTGTTCTTGGCACAGGCCCCTGCCCACCAGAGAAACTCGGCCCTTATATAGGGAATCAGAGGAAGAGAGGTCTCTAGAGGCTGAGTGTGCGGACACCAAACATTCTTTAGATACCACTGAAGTTTCCTCATGTGAAGCCTGCCCAGAGGAATTAGAAGGATGCAAGATGCCATGTACCAAAAGGCATGCAGGAATGTCCGCGCAGTGAGGTCACTTCTGGAAGCCAGCTGGGCAGGAAGCTCTGCTTTTCTTGGGGGTGGGAAGGCAGTGCTCCCAAGAAAATGATCTTCCTGGAGACTGTTTGCTTTGATTCCATTTCGTTGATGGTGAACCCTACGGTAGTTAGGAGGGTTTTGACAAAGAGAAGGTCTTGGAGCAGCTTTTCTTTGCACTCTGCCTGAATGAGGCAGTCGTCCAGATAAGGGTAATGTGTATATTTCTCTGTCTGCACAATGCTATAGCTGTGGCTAAGCATTTGGTGAATACTCTGGGTGCAGTAAATAAGCCAAAGGGTAGCACAGAGAACAGAGTGTCGTGAGCCTGCTCTGAAGCATAGGAATTTTCTGCAGGATTCCCTTACGGGGATGTGGAAGTAGGCATCATTTAGGTCTAGGGTCACTAGCTAGGCATTTTTTGTCAGCACAGGCAACAGCTGCTGCAAAGTCAGCATTTTGAATTTGGGGACCATCAGGGAGGTGTTCAGAATGGATAGATCCAGGATGGGGCTCCAAGTGCCATCTTTCTGGGAAAATGAATAGTCTGGAATAAAAGTCTTTGCCTGTTTGTCTGAAGGGACAGGCTCTACTGCCCCTGAGATATGAGAGTTTGGACCCATTTCAATGCTTCTGCCCACTGATTTGGAGGGAAGTCTGGGTACCCTCTTGGAATTGGGAGTTCGTTGAAAAAGAATTTGTATCCCTGAAAATTTATCTTTAAGACCCTATGGCCCTTTGTTACATTCCCTTTGCAGAGGGAGAGCCTTCATCCTAGCTTTTGGTGAGTGAAAGGAGTGCAGAGGGAGGAGAGGGAGTCACTGTGAGCTTTTGCCATAGAAGGAAGGCTTAGAACTCCTTGCCTTTGGGGTGGAAGTGATCCACTCTTTGGCTCCCTGCTGCCCATGGTATAGGGGGCCTGGGTGGTCTGTCCCTGTGGGGTTTACCTTGGCCCTGTCTGCTAGGTGCAGGGAAGGACCAGTGTTTAGAGGAAAAGTTCCCACTGAACCTGGGAGGTTGAACCTTTAAGAAATCTTTTACTGTTTGCATACATTTTGCTTGGTCTTCCTATCTTTTTAAGCACCTCTTCTGCTTTTACTCCAAAACAAGCTGTCCTTATCCAAGGGTGCATCAATGAATTTAGACCTGACATGATCAGGGAGAGGTTGTTCCTTCGACCATGCATGTCTCCTAATGACAGATCCTGACACTGCTGCCCTGCTTCAGGCTTCTAGGGCATCATATCCACAGTGTAGAGTGTGTTTAGCCACTTGGAGAAGTAGAGTGCAGTAAATCTGCTAACTCTTTCAAATTGGCACAGTCAGGAAAGGCTGAAATCTTTTGTTTTAATAGTTAAAGTCTGTTGTTATTTTAACATATGGAACTGACAGATGAGTGCTCTGATAGCTAAGGTTGCAGAGGTGTATACTTTTTTACCCCATCTGTCCAGGGCTCTGGAACCCTTGTCAAAAGGAATAGGATTCTTGGCAGAAAGTACAGTTGTGTACACTTACCATAAATGTAGATGTTAGAGTGTATTCACTGTTGCAGTCATTACATTTGGGTAATCTGCTGGCAGGTTGCCCTCAGTCGGCCTGATTAATAAAGTCTTGGGACCTGTGTCAGTTGCTGCCCCTTCTTCCATGATGTTAGGTCGTCAGGGGTATAAAACATGCAGCAAACACCATTACATTAGTTTTTCTTGCCCCAGATGTCTGGTGCCCCCCAAATGGGGAGCAAATAAAATTAAAAACACAAAAAATATACCTCCAACCAAAAGCAAATACACCAAAAGGGCTTTTAAGCATAGTGAAATAAAGTAGAGGTATAGCCAGAGAAAAAAAGGGGGCTGGAGGGAGGGTAATCAGGACTGCAATAGTGAATACACTCGACCATCTACATTTATGATAAGTGTACACAACTGTACTATGTTCTTCGTGTTTCACTGTTGCAGTCATTACATTTGGGTAGATTCCCAAAGCTATGGTTGGGGTGGAGGGAATTATACAGTATTAGGACCAGCTATAAGGCCCTGCAGGACAGCAGTGGCAAAGCCAGCTCTGGATTTAGAAAAAAGTGGTAAATGGTAATGTTTGGTGAAAGTATGAACTGAGCTCCAGGTAGCAGCTTCTAGACTGTCCCTAGTAGGAACACCTCTGAGAAAGGCTGTTTAAGTAGATGCAGCCCTGGTGGAATGGGATCCAAACCGCTGGGGGATAGTTTTTTCATGGTGCTTGTAGCAGAAACAAATACAATGGCTTATCCATTTGGAAATGGTTTGCTTTGAAATCGCCTTTCCCTCTGCCCCTGCTGCAAATGCTACCAGCAGTTGTTCAGATTTTCTTTGAGATTTAGTCCTGTTTTAAGTAAAATCTAAGTTGTCTGTGTACATCCAATGAATGCAGAATCCGCACCCCTTGTTCTGTGGAAAGAAAGTTGTCAAATGAATGGTCAAATGAATGGTCTGTTTAAGAGCCACACTGGATACCACCTTAGGCATGAAGGATGGATTGATCCCGAGAGATGCCCTGTCCGCATGAAAAATGATGAAAGGCTCCACTGCCGTAACAGCCAGTAATTCGGAAATCCCTCTAGCTGAAGTGACTGCTAAAAGGAAAGCTGTTTTCCAGGAGAGAAATTTTAAGTATGCAGTAGCAGCTGGCTCAAAAAGAGGGAGAGTGAGTTTCTCCCAATACAAAATTAAGGTCCCAACAGGGGTTGGAGCTCTCCAGGGTGGTCTTAAGTTTTTGGCCCCTCTGAGACGCTGCTTTAGCAGAGGATGAGAGAAGAGGTTCTGTGTTGTAATGAGCTGAAATGGCTAAGACATGGATTTTTATGGAAGAAAAGGACAGGCCTTTGTGAAGCATCTCAGTTAAGTATTGCAAAATCTGAGGAATGTTGGGCACTGCTGTGCTTATTCTTTGAGATTTATTCCAGGCACAGAATCTTTTTCCATTTGTCAGCATAAGATTTTCTAGTACTAGGTCTTCTCGCCTCCAAAATGACATCCATCACAGGTTTGCTGAAGGATGCTAAGGGTGAATTTAGGTGATAAGCCACGCTGCAAGATTCAAAGTCTGGGGCTGTGTGCGCAGAGTTTGGTTGTTCTGCTGAGACAGTAAGTAAGGTGTCTGAGGCAGGGGCCACGGTGGAAGGTGCGACACTGCGCAGGAGTGGGTACCAGTGTCGGAGAGGCCAGTCTGGAGCAATCAAAATCATTCTTGGTTTGTCCTGTTTGACTTTTAGTAGAACTTTGGAGAGCAGAGGCAGAGGGAGAAAGGCATAGACTGATAGGTTTTTCCAGCTGAAGGACAGAGCATCCACTTTCCAGGCTTTTGTGTGATGAGTTCTTGTGCAACGTTTGTCTGATAGTTCTGGGGTGAGGCAAAAAGATCTATGTCTGAGCTCCCCTATTTGCGTGTCAACATGTTGAAAATCTGTGGTTCCAGTTTCCATTCGTGAAGGTCCATAAGATTTCTGCTTAGTTCGTCTGCCAGAGTATTCACCTTTCCTGGAAGTAATTGAGCTTGTAGATGTACTCGATAGGTCAAGGCCGTGTTCCACAATGTCATGGCTAGTCTGCAAAGGGGGCAGGAATGTGTACCCCCCTGCTTGTTTATGTACCACATAACTGTGGTGTTGTCTGTCTTTATCAATAATTGTCCTGGATGAAGGTAGTCCTTGAAGCCTGTCTGTGCATTTTGTACAGCTAGCATTTCTTTTTGATTTATGTGAAGGTGCATTTGATTTGGGCTCCATTTTCCCTGAATGCACTTCCCTGCCAGATGAGCACCCCATGCGTAGTCTGATACGTCTGTAGTTAGGGTTTGGGCAGCAGGGGGTGGTGTGCGAATGGCAGTCCCTTGTTCTGGTGGCAGGCCTCTGCCCACCATAGGAACTCTAGGCGCAGGCAAGGTATGATAGGAATCATTGTTTCCAGGCTGTGACAATGCTGACTCCATAGACTTATTAAGTACAACTGAAGTTTCTTCATATGCAGTCTTGCATATGGAATTAGAAGAATGCAGGAGGCCATGAACCCCAAGGCTTGCAGTATTTGCCTTGCAGAAGGCAGGGTTTTTGTGGCCACCTGTTTGAAGTAGGTCACCAAATGAATTTGCTTCTCTGGCGTAAGGAAAGCCATCTGGGCAGTTGTATTCAAGCTTGCACCCAGGAATGTAATTTTTTGAGAGGGTACCAGTTGTGATTTATTTTCGTTTATAGTGTACCCTAGACAAGTTAGAATCTTTTTACAAACACCAGATGTTTTAGAAGAATGTCCTTGTTTTCTGGCTGAATTAGACAATTGTCCAGATATGGATATAATATTTTTTTGCCTGCAAAATACAATTACTGGAGCCAAGCACTTTGTAAAGACCCTGGGCGCAGTAGATAAGCCAAAGGGCAGTGTAGAGAACTGGTAATGCAAGTAGCCTGCTTTGAAGCGGAGGTATCTTCTGCAAGATTCCCTGATAGGGATATGTAGGTAATCCCCTTTTAAATCTAGAGTTGCCGACAAGGCATCCTTGTCTAGCATAGGAAGCAGCTGGTGAAGAGAGTCAGCATCTTGAATTTTGGAATGTCCAGAAAGTGTTTAGAGTAGATAAGTCCAGAATTGGACGCCATGATTAGTCTTTTCTGGGTACCAGGAAAAGTTTTGAATAAAAACCTTGTCCCTTTTTCCTCTTCTGGTACCAGTTGAATAGCCCCCATGCACATGAGGGAAAGTACTTGTTTCTGGGCCTCTGCCCACTGATTTGGGGGCAGGTCTGGCCATCCGTTTGGAATTGGCAATGTGTGGAAATGAAATCTGTATCCCTGGGATACTATATTTAAAACCCATTTGTCCTAGGTTATAAGTTGCCAGTTTCTTGCATGAAGAGCCAGTCCCCCCCCCCCCCCCCAAAGGGGCGGCTAGAAGGTAAATGCTTGGTAAATGTAAAGGGAAGGCACTGAGACAGCTTACCATAGGGAGGTGTCTTGCTGTTGCCAGATTTGGGAGAGGAGGCACCCCATTGTTTTGTCTGAAAGTCCCTTGGGACTGAGACCTGAAGCCTTTGGAATGTCTGGGTTTGACTTGAGTGGCTCTGGAAGGAACTGGAAAGAACCAGTTCTTAGTAGGCCAGTACCTACTAAATCTTGGAAGTTGCACTTGTAAGAAATCTTTCACAGTTTGCATAGATTTAGCTTTATCTTCCATCTTTTTTAGAACTTCTTCAGCCTTATTACCAAAGAGACAGTCCTGTTGTAAAGAAGCATCCAACAATTTTGCTTTAACATGATCAGGCAGAGATTGCTCTTTGAGCCAAGCATGCCTTCTTAGCACAGACCCAGTTACAGCAGCCCTGCGAAAGGCATCCAAAGAATCAAAACCACATTGCAAAGTATGTTTTCCAACTCCTTCAGCTGAATGCAATAAATCCTGTAAATCTTTATTTTCCACACAGTCAGAAATTAACATCATTTTCTGTTTAAGCAGTCCCATGATATGCTGTTGATATTTTAGCATATGAAATGGACAGTTTAAAGCCCTGATTGCCAAGGTTGCATTAGTGTAAACCTTCTTACCCCATCTATCCAGCGCCTTGGAATCTCTATCAGAAGGGATAGGATTTTTAGCAGTAGAAGCCTTAATGCCCTTGGGACCCTGAGAAATGGTTTCAGGATCCGCAACAGGATTTTTGAAAAGGAATTTGTGGGAGTCAGGAACCCTGTAGTATCTGTCTGGCTTACAAGGCGCCGGAGGCAGAGAATCAGGAGCCATACTAGATTCTGAAAAAACGTCATCAGCAATGTCTAGAACAGGAGGTATAGCCAAAGGCCTATGCTGAGGAAGAAGAAGAAAGTCTCTAAGTCTCTTTTTAGTTTCAGAAAAATCCTGACTTTCCCAGTGGAAAAGTTCCCTTAAGGTATGTAAAGTTTCCCCAAAAGAAAAATCCTCAGGGGGAGAAGCAGAAGGAATGGAATCTTCTGCATCAGAGTCCTCATAAGTAGGTATAGACAATTCCTGTTCATTAGAAGAATCAGAAGAAATAGAATCCTGTTCAGAAGATTCATAGTCAATATCTTGCCTAGGCCTCTTAGAGGGGGGGGGGGGGGTTGGCTACCCCTGATTAGAGTAATTAAATCTTGAGCCATTCTGATAATTTGTTTCTTAGGCATAGAGGCCTGCACATGTGGCCCAGGTGTCAGTTTTTTAGACATGGATCGAGATTTTGGTCTTATTTTTGAATCTGGCGTCAGTCTAATATACAAATCTGTAGGCCTAAAACACCCTCAGAAGCCGGTGCCTGCACCCATCCAAGGTACAGACATCCACGGATTCCATAATTGAAGCATCTCACAGCAGGACCGGACTCCGAATGGGTCTCAGTAGAGGCCTGCAAATCAAAATTAGCGCGTATCAGGGGCTGCGAAAGTGCCTCACTGGGAACCGGCAAACTGGCGACTGGCTTAGGAGAAGCGTCGGCAGTTTTGGACCTCAACGGCCTGTCTCTGTCTTTTTCCTTGTGCATCTTGGGTATTCCAGTAGCCGGACTGCTAACCGACAACATTTCTGGATAATTAAAGCGAGAGCCAAAATATTTATTAGCACAAATGTACTGTTTAATAGTGCATTGATTAAAGAAAGCACAAAACCGACAGCAAGGTACGTCGTAGTCAGGGCCTAGACAAGGAATACAGTACAAATGGAAATCCTTATGAGGTATTTGCTTCCCACAAGAAATGCAATTATTAACTTTTACTGATATTGGTAAGGAGCAAGAAAAAGTTTCCCCAACGGGGTACTTAGCTTTTTAGTTGAAGACCCTTGGTGCCATGGAGAGACCAAAGGGAAAAAGCAGAACTGAAAATGAGAGAAGCAACAGAAAAACGAAGAAACTTCCTGAACTGAGGGTGAATGTGAAGATAGGCTTCGTTGATGTCCAATGACAGCATGAAAGCTTGGGGAAGAATTAGAGGAAAAAGAGAGGGCAAAGTCAGCATCTGTAAGGATGTGACTTTCAGAAAGGTGTTTAGGTGGGAAAGGTCCAGAATTGGTCTCCAGGGGCCATCCTTCCTTGGAACCAAAAACATCATGGAGTAGAAACCTTCCTCTTAATGAGTAGATGGGACCTCTTGAATAGTTCCCTGAGAAAGAAGATCTGACATTACCTGAGGGAAGAGGGACACTTGGCCCGTTGGTGGTTGTGGGATGCCTCTGAAGGAGGGATAAGTTTCCCAAACCATGAAACATTCCTTCTGGATGATGAAGAGGACCCAAGAGTACCAGGTGAACTGATTCCAAGTCACAAGAGAGAAAGATTACTCTGTACTCGCCCAACTCAATTGGTTAGAACTCCCAAACCTTCTAACATTAAACCAACTATCCATAGCCCACAAAATAATTCACCAACCAGACGAATGCCCTGCACTCTCCACCCTAATCCAACCCAACACAAATCCGAGATCACTTAGATCCTCTAATAAACTAATGTTAAAGATTACCCAACCCCACAACACACAAGGCATCTCCCTCTACTCTTATAAAATTGCCAAACTCTGGAACACTCTTTCTCAACCCTATAGTTAAAAACCCTAACATTCATGAGTTCAAACACCTCCTTAAGGAACATCTATCAAAACACTGGGTCTGCTCCTGCCATACTCCTGGCTAGTCCTCCCACTGCTACTCCCTCCCCACCACCCTATACTAGCTCATACTCATAGCTACGGTTATTAGCTGCTCAAGGCCAACTTGGTTCAACACACACTTTCAATTAGCAAGGAAACCACTTACATCCTAAGCAATTAAAATGTTCACACACAACAAACAGTACAGACTCTTTACCTAAAAATGACTCCTTGCAAATACTGCATGGTCTTACAAACTGGGGTTAGTCTTACAACTGTTTGGCAAACTGTATTTCTTTACTCTGACAAACTGAATTACACTCTTACTTTTATTTTATGCTGGCAAGTCATCTGAAACTATACTGTTTTTGTTAATATTAGTTTAGATTACTATACTGGATGTACATTGTACAGTGTATACATTATTAGTATTGGTTAATTTGTAAAGTTTGCTCAGTATTGGTAATTTTTCTCTACTGTATGTCAGGAGCTTATCTCCCCAGGTCTCCACTGAAAATGGGTCTCGTGCCCAGTCAGACACTACCCGGTAAACAAATGAAATAAATAAAAGATATCAGGAGAAGGGAATGGATGGGCCTGGAGGCAGGTAGTCAGACTACCAGGTTTAGAGTGGGACTGAAAGAACCATTTCTGAACAGGGTGGATGAAGTAGATTTGGAAGAAACTCGTTTCCTAGGTCCTCTTTTGGTTTTTGAAGAATGGGGTATGACAGGTTTCCTAATAGAGGCAGTCTTCGTAGGATAGGTCCTTTGGAATCTGGGAACAGGAGAAACCAAGATATGCTTCAGATCCTGCAGCTCCTTACCTTTCTCCTGTAAGGATTTGAATAGTTCTGCAGCTGAGCTACCAAACAAAGTTTTAGTATCCATGAGTTTGGCCTTAAAGTCATCAGGTAAGGGTTGTAACCTGAGCTAAGAATATCTCCTTAAAAAGACCCAGAGGCCACCGCTCTAGAAGAATCATCTGCAGCATCGTAAAGTACAGTTTTGTACCTACCATAAATGTAGATGTTAGAGTGTAAACACTACTGCAGTCATTACACTTGGGTTATCCTGCCGTCAGGCGTTTCCCCAGTCGGCCTGAGTTCCAAAGTCTTGGTCCGGCATCGGTTGCTGTCGCCTCCTCCCTGACGTCAGTAAGACAGGGGTATATAAGATGCAGCCGACGCCATTTTCTTCAGTTTTTCTTGCCCCAGATGTCAGGTGCCCCCAAATAGGTAGGCAATTCAAATTGCTAATAAAACATGCATAAGAAAAGCAAACAACTTTCAGTTACCAGCAAATACTCCCCATAGGTAGTAAAGGGTAGAAGGCATAGGTACGTACCAGCAAGTAAGAGGGGAAGGAGGGAGGGTAACCTGAACTGCAGCAGTGTTTACACTCTAACATCTACATTTATGGTAGGTACAAAACTGTACTATGTTCGTGTTACACTGCTGCAGTCATTACACTTGGGTGGAATCCCAAAGCTGAGGTAGGGAGGCTGGTTCTATAAGGCATTAGGGGTGGCTATAAGGCCCTGCAGCACTGCAGTGGCGAAGCCAGCTCTGGATTTGGAGTATAAAGGCAAATGGTAATGCTTGGTGAAGGTATGCACAGAACTCCATGTTGCTGCTTCCAAAATATCCTTGGTAGGTACTCCTCTGAGATAGGCAGTTGAAGTGGTTGTTGCCCTGGTGGAGTGAGATCTAATGCTGCTAGGTAAAGGTTTCCCATGGTGAGAATAGCAGAAACGTATGCAATGTCCTATCCATTTTGAAATAGTCTGTTTTCAAATGGCTTTGCCCTGTGCTCCTGCAGCATATGCTACCAATAATTGCTCAGATTTTCTGAAAGCTTTGGTTTTGTCCAAGTAGAAGCGTAACTGCCTGTGAATGTCCAAAGAATGTAGTAGTTTCTCCCCCTTGTTCTGTTGTTTTGGATAGAAAGTTGGCAAATGAATAGTTTGGTTTAGAGCCACACTTAATACCACCTTTGGCATAAACGTAGGGTTAGTTCTTAAAGACACCCTGTCCTGGTGGAAAATGAGGAAAGGTTCCACTGCCATTAGTGCCTGTAATTCTGAAACTCTTTGTGCTGATGTTATTGCCAGTAGCAGAGCAGTTTTCCAAGAAATGTATTTTAATTCTGCTGTTAGCTGGCTCAAAAGGAGGTAAAGTTAACTTTTCCAAAACAAAGTTGAGGTCCCAAGTTGGGGTAGGTGCTCTATGGGGCGGTCTTATGTTTTTAGCCCCTCTGAGGTACTGTTTGCGCAAAGGATTAGAAAAAAATGGTGGATCCGTGTTGTAATGAGAAGAAATGGCTGAGGCTTGGATCTTGATTGATGAGAAGGAAAGGCCCTTGTCCAGCATCTCAGTTAAATATTGAAGTATCTGAGGAATGTTTGGGACAAGAGGATCAAGGCTGTGCGCCTGGTTCCAGGCACAGAATCTCTTCCATTTATCAGAGTAGGCTTTCCTGGTGCTAGGCCTTCTGGCCTCCAGAATGATATCCATAACAGCTTTGGAGAGAGTCACTGCTTGCTTGACTAAGGAATTTTCCATGCAGCTAGGTTTAAGGTCTTGAGCTGGCTGTGAAGTATCTGATTGTTGTGCTGTGTCAGCAAATGTGGGATTTGAGGCAAAATCCAGGGTGGTTCTTGTGCTAAGTTCTTTAAGATTGGGTACCAGTGCTGGCGTGGCCAGTCTGTTGCAATCAGGATCATCTTTGGCTCTTCTTGCCTGGCTTTTATGAGTACCTTTGGAAGGAAAGGTAAAGGAGGGAAAGCGTATACTTGTAGGTTTTTTCAGCTGAATGAGAGGGCATCCACTTTCCATGCTTGTGGATGGTAACTCCTTGTGCAGAATTTCTGTAGCTGGCAGTTCATTGGGGATGCAAACAGATCTATGTCCGGGCTCCACCATTTTTGTGTTATCATTCTGAATACTTGTGGATTTAATTCCCATTTGTGGGGATCCATGATGTTTATGCTTAGGTCGTCTGCCAGTGTGTGTTTTTTTTTTCCTGGCAGGAATTGTGCTTACAGATGAATTTGGTAGTCTAGAGCTGTGTTCCACAAGGTCATGGCTTGTCTGCAGAGGGGGTAGGAGAGCGTGCCCCCTTGCTTGTTTATGTACCACATAACTGTGGTGTTGTCTGTCTTTAGTAGTAGTTGCGCTGGATGCAGCAGGTCCTTGAAAGCAATAAGGGCCTTTTGTACAGCTAGCATCTCTTTTTGATCGATGTGAAGATGCCTTTGCTCTGCGGCCCACTTGCCCTGAATACATTTTCCTGCCATGTGTCCTCCCCAGGCGTAATCCAATGCATCTGTTGTCAGTGTTTGCCTGGCTGTGGGTTGAGTAAAAGGCTGTCCCTTGAGGTGACAAGCTTGAGCCCACCATCGAAACTCCTGTTGAAGGCAAGGAATTAGTGGTACAACTGTTTCCAAACTTTGACAGTGTTGAGACCATACACTCTTTAGGTACCATTGTAGTTTCCTCATATGCAGTCTGGCATATGGAATTAGTAGTATGCAAGATGCCATGTAGCCCAAGGCCTGCAGAATTTTTCTTGCAGGGAGTTGGGTCTTTGTTGCCATCAACTGAAAGTATTGAGTCAGTTGTCCTTGCTTGTCTGGTGTGAGATAAGCCATCTGGGCCGTTGTGTTCAAGCTGGCACCCAGGAATATTATCTGTTGCGAGGGCACTAGTTTTGATTTTATTTCGTTTACTGTGTACCCCAGGCAACTTAACTTTTTTATGAACGCCAGATGCTTTAGAAAAACGTCCTTGCTCTCTGCTTGAATCAGGCAGTCATCCAGGTATGGGTAAATTTGAATTCCTTTTTGTCTGCAAAATGCAATTAATGGTGTCAGGCACTTTGTGAAGACCCTGGGCACAGTAGATAAGCCAAAGGGCAGTGCAGAGAATTGATAGTGCATTGAACCAGCTAGAAATCTGAGGTATCTTCTGCAGTTTTGTCTGATAGGGACATGCAGGTATGCCTCCTTGAGGTCCAAAGTCACGAGCCAAGCTTTCTTGCCCAGCATGGGAAGAAGCTGCTGTAGTGTCAACATTTTGAATTTCGGAACATCCAGGTGTTTAGAGAAGAAAGCTCCAGAATGGGTCTCCAGGCTTTGTCCTTTCTGGGAACCAGAAAGAGTCTTGAATAAAATCCTTGTCCTTGCTCCTGTGGTGGTACCTTTTGAATAGCTCTCATGTTCATGAGTGCTGTAATTTGTTTTTGAGCCTCTGCCCACTGATTTGGTGGCAAATTTGGCATTCTTTTTAACCTTGGCAAAGTGTGAAATTGGAACCTGTAACCCTGAGATACAATGTTGAGAACCCATTTGTCTTTGGTGATGCAAAGCCAATTGTGATATAAAAGTGCCAGTTTTCCTCCTAAGGGGGCTGCCAAGAGAGAAGTTTGGCAGCTGTAGTGGGAAGTCATTGAGGCTGCTTTTTATAAGCTTGGGGCCTGTCTTTCCCTTCTTTCTGGCCTGGTGTACCCCACTGTCGAGGCCTGTAAGGACCTTGTGCTTGACCTCTACCTCTTGGACGTCTGTATCTGCCTCTTTGAGGTCTGTCTGTGATTGGAAAGGACCGATTCTTTGTTGGCCAATTTCTGCTAAAACGAGGAGGCTGAACCTGTAAGAAATCCTTCACCGTTTGCATGGATTTTGCCTTGTCCTCCATCTTCTTGAATACCTCCTCTGCCTTAACTCAAAACATATCCCGCTGCAAAGGTGCGTCCAATAATTTTGCCTTAACATGACCTGGTAATGTATGTTCCTTTAACCAAGCATGCCTTCTAAATGACAGAGCCTGTAAAGTACAGTTTTGTACCTACCATAAATGTAGATGTTCGAGTGTTCACACTGCTGCAGTCATCACACTAGGGTTATCCTGTCAGGCGGTCCCGCAGTCGGCCAGAATTCCAAAGCCTTGGTCCGGCATCGGTTGCTGTCGCCTCTTCCCTGACGTCAGTGCGCCAGGGGTATATATAATGCAACCGGCGCCATTTTCTTCAGTTTTTCTTGCCCCAGATGTCAGGTGCCCCCAAAAAGGTTGTCAGAAATTAGAACCAAATGGAGTAACCTGTGCAAAAACACAAAATCCCTTCAGCTATAAGCAAATACATCAGTAAGGTATTGAAGAGATTTAGCCAGTAGATCAGAGGGGATGGAGGGAGGGTAACCTGGACTGCAGCAGGGTGAACACTCGAACATCTACATTTATGGTAGGTACAAAACTGTACTATGTTCATCGTGTTACCCTGCTGCAGTCATCACACCTGGGTTGAATCCCAAAGCTAAGGAAGGGGGGAGGTATCATAGAAGGTTAGTGGCGGCTATAAGGCCCTGCAGAACTGCAGTGGCGAAGCCCGCCCTGGTCTTAGAGTAAAGAGGCAAGTGATAGTGTTTGGTAAAGGTGTGTACTGAACTCCAAGTTGCAGCTTCTAAAATTTCCTTGGTTGGAACCCCCCTGAGAAAGGCTGTAGAGGTAGCTGTTGCTCTGGTAGAGTGGGACCTAATGTTAGCAGGGACTGGTTTCCCATGATGGGTATAGCAGAAACGTATGCAATGACCTAACCATTTAGAAATGGTTTGCTTTGATATAGCCTTCCCTTGAGAAGCTGTAGCATAGGATACAAAGAGCTGGTCAGATTTTCTGAAAGCCTTAGTTTTGTCCAAGTAGTAACGAAGTTGCCTGTGAATGTCCAAGGAATGCAGGAGTCTCTCACCTTTGTTCTGTGGATTTGGGAAGAAGGTGGGTAAGTGGATGGTTTGATTTAAAGCCACACTGGAAACCACCTTAGGCATAAAGGAAGGATTAGTTCATAGAGAAACTCTGTCTTGATGAAAAATGAGGAAAGGTTCCACTGCCATTATTGCCAGCAGCTCAGACTCTTTTAGCTGAAGTTATTGCTAGGAGCAGGGCAGTCTTCCATGAAAGGAACTAAAGATCTGCAGAGAAAGCTGGTTCAAAGGGAGGTAGCGTTAGTTTTTCCAGAACAAAATTGAGGTCCCATGTTGGTGTAGGAGCTCGCCTGGGTGGTCTAATGTTTTTTGTCCCTCTGAGGAACTGCCTTAGAAGAGGATGTGAAAATAAAGGTGGATCCGTGTTGTAGTGAGCTGAAATAGCTGAAGCATGGATTTTAATGGAGGAAAAAGAAAGTCCTTTGTGCAACATCTCAGCTAAATACTGTAGAATGTGAGGCATGTGAGGCTGAATTGTGTCTTGGCCTTTAGCTTGGTTCCAGGCACAAAACCTTTTCCATTTGTCCAAATAAGCCTTCCTTGGTGCTTGGCCTCCTGGCTTCCAGAATAACATCCAGAACTGCTTGGGAAAGAGGAGCTGGTTGGATGTTTAGTTGATTTGCCATGCAGCCATATTTAAAGTTTTGAGCTGGCTGTGAAGAATCTGATTGTTTTGTTGTGTGAGCAAATGGGGGATTTGGGGCAATATCCATGGTGGGCTGTGGGCCATATTTCTCAATAGCGGGTACCAGTGTTGGCGTGGCCAGTCTGGGGCTATGAGAATCAGTCGTGGTCTCTCCTTTTTGACTTTCAGAAGAACCTTTGTGAGGAGAGGCAATGGAGGGAAGGCATATACTGTCAGGTTTTTCCAACTGAAAGAGAGTGCGTCCACTGTCCAAGCTTGATGGTGAAATGTCCTTGTACAAAATTTTGTTAGTTGATAGTTTTGAGGACTGGCAAACGGGTCTATGTCTGGAAGGCCCCATTTTTGAGTTATCATTGCAAATATTTGTGGATCTAGTTTCCACTTGTAAGGATCCTTGATGTTTCTGCTGAGGTCGCCTGCCAATGTGTTTTTCTGTCCTGGCAGGAATTGAGCTTGTAACTGAACTTGGTAAGCCAGAGCTGTGTTCCATAAGATCATTGCTTGCCTGCATAGAGGGTAGGAATGTGTACCCCCTTGTTTGTTTATGTACCACATTACTGTGGTGTTGTCCGTCTTTATTGCAAGTTGTCCTGGATGTAATAGATCCTTGAAGGCTGTCAGAGCTTTCTGTACAGCTACCTTTTTTTTTTTGATTTATGTGCAGATTTCTTTGATCTGCAGTCCATAGGCCTTGAACGCATTGTCCTGCCATGTGTGCCCCCCAGGCATAATCTGAAGCATCTGTTGTGATAGTTTGCCTGGCTGGGGGTAAGGTGAAAGGCTGACCCTTGTTGAGGTGACATGCCTATGATCACAATAGAAATTACTGTTGTAGGCAGGGAATGAAAGATATCATTGTGTCCAAGCTGTGGCTGTGTTGAGACCATACGCTTTTTAGGTACCACTGTAATTTCCTCATATGCAGCTTTGCAAATGGTATTATTAGTATGCAAGATGCCATGAAGCCCAAGGCCTGCAGAATTTTTCTTGCAGTTAATTGGGTCTTTGTTGCCATTGTCTTGAAATATTGAGTCAGTTGTAGTTGCTTGTCTGGCGTAAGATAAGCCTTCTGGGCCGTTGTATTCAAGCTGGCACCCAGGAATGTCATTTTTTGTGAGGGTACTAATTTTGACTTCTTTTCGTTTACTGTGTACCCCAGGCAGTTTAGTAGATACTTTACAAAGGCCAGATGATGTAAGAGAATGTCTTTGCTTTCTGCTTGGATGAGGCAGTCGTCCAGGTATGGATATATTTGAATTCCTCTGTCTACAGTACGCAATTACTGGTGCCAGGCATTTTGTAAAGACTCTGGGCGCAGTAGATAAGCCAAAGGGCAGTGCAGAGAATTGGTAATGGGTTGAACCTGCAATGAAATGGAGGTATCTTCTGCAACTTTGTCTGACAGGGACATGCAGGTATGCCTCCTTGAGGTCCAACGTTACTAGCATTGCTTCCTTGCCCAACATGGGAAGTAGCTGCTGTAGTGTTAGCATCTTGAATTTGGGTACTTGTAAGTGTTTAGAAATGAAAGGTCCAGAATTGGTCTCCAGGCATTGTCCTTTCTGGGAACTAGAAAGAGTCTTGAGTAAAATCCTTGGCCTTGCTCTCGAGTAGGTACCAGTTGAATGGCTCTCATGTCCATGAGAGCTGTAATTTGTTTTTGTGCCTCTGCCCATTGATTTTGTGGCAGGTTTGGCATTCCTCTTTTCATTGGCAAGGTGTGAAAGTGGAATCTGTATCCTCGTAAAATTATGTCTAGGACCCATTTGTCCTTTGTAACAATGTGCCAGTTGTCTGCAAAAAGTGCGGGTTTTCCCCCCAAGGGGGCTGCCAAGAGAGTATTGCTTGGCCAGATGAGGGGCAAGTCAATGGAGTTTGCCTTCTGGTGGATTGAGACCTGTCTTCTCCTCCCTTCTGTGTTGTAGTGCCCCATTGGCGAGGTTTATACTGGGCTTGTGGTTGTCCTCTGCCCCTTGGGCGTCTGTATTTACCCCTCTGTGGTCTGTCAGTAGCTGGAAAGGACCAATTTTTTGTTGGCCAGTTTCTGCTGAAGCAAGGGGATTGTACCTGTAGGAAATCTGACTGTCTGCATAGATTTTGCCTTATCCTCCATTTTCTTTAAAACTTCTTCTGCTTTAACTCCAAAAAAAACATCCTGCTGTAAGGGAGCATCTAGTAGTTTTGCTTTAACACGATCAGGCAGAGTTTGTTCCTTTAACCAAGCATGCCTACGTATAACAGACCCAGTGACAGCTGCTCTGCAAGAGGCCTCCAAAGAATCAAACCCACATTTTAAGGTATGTTTGCCCACCTGCTCAGTGGCGTGCAACAGATCCTGTACTTCTTTCAATTCAGATTGTTGAGGGAGAGTGGTTATTCTTTGTTTTAACTGAGAGATTAGGAATTGCTGATACTTAAACATGTGAATGTGGCAATTCAGTGCCCTCATAGCTAGTGTGGCTGAGGTGTAAACCTTTTTTCCCCCACCTGTCTAGTGCTCTGGAATCCCTCTCAGAAGGTCCTGGGTTTTTAGCCATAGAAGCCTTAGCCCCCTTGGGACCCTGGGAGATGGTCTCTGGGTCAGCTACAGGGCTTTTGTAAAGAAATTTGTGGGAATCAGGCACTCTATAGTATCTGTCAGGCTTAGGAGGAGGTAGAGAGTCTGGGTTGAAACTGGATTCTAAATAAACATAATCCACAATGTCCAAAACTGGTGGGATGGCAAGTGGTCTGTGTTGGGGGAGTAAAAGAAACTCTCTGAGCCTTTTCTTCGAGTCAGAGTAATCCTGACCTTCCCAGTGAAAATGTTCCCTCATAGTGTGTAAAGTTTCCCCAAAGGAGTAGTCTTCAGGAGGAGAAGCTGAGGGAACAGAGTCCTCAGCATCAGAATCTTCATAAGGAGAGAAGGAGTAATCTTGGTCCTCAGAGGAGTCTGAAGAAATGGACAGTTGTTCAGAGGATGCATAATCTTCCTCTTGTCTAGGCCTTTTGTCAGGAGGGGGCTGGGAACCCCTGATTAAAGAAATCAAATCTTCAGCCATTTTGAGCATCTGTTTCTTAGGCATGGGGCCTTGAACAGGAGACTGAAGTGCAGTCCTTTTAGATTTAGTAGGAGTCTTCGACTTAGAAAATATTTTAATGGTGAGAGTCGGTCTGAAAACGCCTTCAGAAACCGATGGCGTTTCTGCAGCACCGACGTCTTTTGTAGCAATGTCGTCGGATGGGCCTGAACTAAATGGCTGCGTCGGCCTGATGCATTCCGCCAAAATTTCCATAGCGGTCTCGGGTTCCAGATCTGGGGTAGTCAGGGGCTGCGTCAGAGCCTCACTGAGGACCGGAGACCGGATTGGCCAAGGCCTCAGAATCTGGCGTGGCCTGGGCTGTCTGTCCTTATCCTTGCATTTTTTGTGCATGCCGGTAGTCGGTTGCTCCGACGGCATGGTGTAGTTAAATTTCCTACCGAAGTAGTGTCGTGTGAAATCAAAGCGTCTTTTAATAGTACGCTTATTAAACCTAGCACAAAACCGACAAGTAGTGACGTTGTAGTCTGGGCCTAGGCAAGGTATGCAATAAGAATGAAAATTCTTATGGAGGTATTTGCTTCCCACAAGAAATACAATTGTTAACTTTTTCTGACATCGGTCTGAGGCAAGAAAATTTTCCCCAATGGGGTACTTAGCTTTATAGAAGACTTCGGCCTGAAATTCAAATTCGAAAATCTCAAGAGTCGGCAGACCGGCACTTGCAAACTGCTTCTGCTTCGGGCACCGCGCGGCAAGAAAGACTGAAGAAAATGGCGTCGGTTGCATTATGTATACCCCTGGCGCACTGACGTCAGGGAAGAGGCGACAGCAACCGACGCCAGACCAAGGCTTTGGAATTCCGGCTGACTGCGGGACCGCCTGACGACAGGATAACCCTAGTGTGATGACTGCAGCAGGGTAATGCGAACATCTGCTGCTCTACAGGAGGTCTCTAAGGAATGAAACCCACATTGCTAAGTATGTTTTCCCACTTGTTCAGCTGCATGCAATAAATCCTGCATTTCTTTAAAATTAGGAGGATCTGAATCTGGAAGCATCTTTTGTTTCAACTGAGACAGCAAAAATTGCTGATATTTTAGCACGTGAAACTGGCAACTTAAGGCTCACATTGCTAAAGTTGCAGACATATATACTTTATTTCCCCATCTGTCTAATGCTCTGGAATCTGTCAGAGGGAACTTGTTTTTTTGCTGATGAGGCCTTAATCCCTTTGTGTCCCTGAGAAATAGTTTCAGGGTCAGCAACAGGGCTTTTATACAGAAATTATTGAGAGTCAGGGACTCTAATATCTATCAGGTTTAACTGGGGCTGGAGGTAAGGAGTCAGGGTTTAAGCTGGATTCAGTGTACACATCATCCACAATATCTAACACTGGCGGAATAGCAACGGGTCTGTGTTGAGGCAACAAAAGGAAGTCTCTGAGCCTTTTCTTGGATTCTGAGTAATCCTGGCCTTCCCAATGGAAATGCTCCCTCATGGTATGTAAGGTCTCCCCCAAAGGAGTAGTCCTCAGGTGAAGAGGCTGATGGAACAGATTCCTCAGCATCCGAATCCTCATAAGGGGGTAAGGAATATCCTAGGTCTGAGGATGAATCTGAAGAAATGGACACCTGGTCGGAAGATTCATAATCTGCATCCTGTCTGCGCCTTTTATCAGGAAGGGGATGGGACCCCCTGATCAGGGTGATTAAGTCTTCGGCCATTTTGAGCATTTGTTTCTTAAGCATGGAAGCCTGTCCTGGAGAATGCTGTATCTGTTTCTTTGTTTTTAATGGGGCCTTAGACTTAGCAGAGGGTTTAATGGTTAACTGGGTAGGTCTGGACACACCCTCTAAAGCTGTGGATTGCTCAGCTACTTCGGTTCCCTCAGAAGGGTTAGTTTCGGTAGGCTGAAAACATAGCGCGTCCGAAGGCCCAGCCAGCTCCACGTGGGAGTTGGAGGCGGTCTGTGGATGCGGTCGTCAGGGGCTGAGTAGGCGCCTCGCTGAAAACCGGAGAACCAGCGACCGGCCTAGAAGAGGCCTTGTCGTCAGTTTTGGGCCTCTGATGCCTGTCCTTGTCTTTACGCTTTTTATGTAATCCGGTCATCGGAAGTTCCGACGGCATGGTGTAATTGAATTTTCTACCAAAATAATGTCGGGCAAAATCAAACAGACATTTAATAGTGCGCTTGTTAAACCTAGCACAAAACCGACAACCAGTGACGTTGTGGTCTGGGCCTAGGCATGGAATACAATAGGAGTGGAAATCCTTATGAGGCATTTGCTTCCCACAAGAAATACAGTTATTAGATTTTACTGACATCGGTGTGCGGCAAGAAAAAGTTTCCCTAACGGGGTACTTAGCTTTGTAGAAGACTTCAGTTCTGGATTCGGAATGAAAATCTCAGGAGTCGGCCGACTGGCACTTGCGAACTGCTTCTGCTTCGGGCACCGCGCGGCAAGAAAGACTGAAGAAAATGGCGTCGGCTGCATCTTGTATACCCCTGTCACACTGACGTCATGGAGGAGGCGACAGCAACAGACGCCGGACCAAGACTTTGGAACTCAGGCGGACTGGTGAACCGCCTGACGGCAGGATAACCCAAGTGCAATGACTGCAGCAGTGCAACACGATGAACATCTGCACTTTATGGAATTCCTTGTAACCCGTGCTGAGGAGTTAAGAATGGCAGCCAGTTTTCCCTTGATGGGAAAATATGGAAGCTCAGAAAGGAGTTTCTCTGCATCAGCAAGGAGACCCAGAGTACTTGGCCATGTGAGTTTGAAGACCAGAGCAGCAGGTGTAACCCTTCATCCACAGTCTCTCCACAACCTTGCTCTCTTTTTCAGAGGGCAGTAAGAAAGTACATGGCAAAAACCTGAAGGACTGCGCAGCTGAGATGGAAATGGTAGCTGGGTCTGCAGATGGAATACTTATCCTCAGGTAACTTATAGAAGCTGTCTGGGAGCTTGGAAGCAGGGAGTTGAGAATCTGGACACTTGGAAGCAGAAGTAAATGAATCCAGGAATGCAGGCAGGACTGGGGGAATACCAGATGATGACAGAGTATCTATCTGCAAATGGACATAATACCTCTTGAATATCTGGGACTTGGCAGCAGTCCCATTTGAAAATTTTTCTTTTTTTGGATAGTTTCTCCAAAGGAAATATCCCCCCCAGAGAAATCTGTACCACTGGATTCCTCTTCTGGGGAGGAATACACTAGGGGTGAAGCTATCTGGGTGGAACAGGCCAGTCAGTCAACATCAGAGGATTCCTCATCGGAGGAATTTGTAGCTGTCCTTTTGAGTGCAGTGGATGGAGAAAATGACTGCAAAGGGACAGAGTAAGGTGAGCACTGGTGCAGGGCCATGAAGGCACTAAAAAGGCTTTGGGAAAAAGCCCACCAGTCAGGGTGGTGTTCTGGCGGAGCACGAGACACATGTTTAGCCTTCACTTTTTTCTTTTTGGGAGCTTCCATGTGATGAAATGTGGAAGGACTAGATGTTGGCCTACATTCAACTACGTCAGTAAGCACCATCCTCATGCACAGTGATTTGAGTAATGCCCAGAGGACCCTCGGAAATATGCCACGGTTCCCCCTTTTTGCCCAAATCAGATGCCTGCACTTTCCTCTTGGACATGCTGGTAGACTCCTTTGGGGCTTCCCCTGTGGTACTCGCCGAAGGGACTCCAGACTCTGGAGCAACCTTCAGACCTACATCGGCCTCAGGAGGGACGCCTGAGAGAGAGGGTGAAAGCTGGTAGATCAGGCCGAGATTTCTTGGCCTTTTTAGTTTGATGCTCATCTGAAGGACAAAGTCACCTCCATCTCTCACGCTAGAAGCTTAAGATGCTGGTTCTCAAAGTACTATTTAAAGGAAGCTAAACGTCTCCTTAGAGTGTTGGGAACGAACGATTTACAAATATCACAGGGCGATATGGTCATGGTCTGGGCCAAGACAGAACAAATAAAAGGTCGTGGGCATCTATGTGAAATCTGCCTTCCACACCGACACTTGCCCTTCCTAGCTGACATGAAATCACCACAAAACAAAGCAGCAGCAAAAACCAAGAAAATAGAAAGAAAAAACCCAACGGGGTACTTATCCAAACCACGGTTCAACACTAATCTGGTGAGTGAATGTCTGTAGCAGGCGATCAGACAGGTCTCAGAAAAAGTTCCAAGGTTGGTGCATGCAGACGTCTGCTTTATACCAGACGTCCCTTTATGACTAACCTTTGAGAGAGGATGTGCGGCATCGCATGTACCTAGCAGTACCATGTTGTCTTTGTATACTGGCCATACGTATGAGTTAGCCAGAGGCAAACACCTATACATTACGAATACTGCAGCATACGAGTAGGACATCTTGGAGTTCCTCACAAACTGATTTAGACTGCTGAGTTCCAAAATGGACCTTCAGTCCCATGTCCTTTGGTACTAAAAAAAGAACCTTAAGTTCTGAATCCTCTGTGGTCTGGTGGGACCTCCTGAAGACCCGTTTGTCTAGCAGCTTTTGAATTTTTAGAGCTGCTAACTCCTGCTGATTAAGTAGAATATTAAAGAGATTTTTCCGTTTGGGTGGGGGAATTTGCCAAAAGGGAATGAAATATCCTCTGGATATAATTGTTAGCACCCAAGTGTCTTTTATGATGGATGCCCAGGCATCTGGGTGAAAAGATAAGTGGTCCGACTACCTCCAGAGCTGGGCGAAAAGATAAGCGCCCCCCCCCCGACTGCATCCAGAGAACAGTCAGGCAACCCTTCAGGAGTGCTGGCAGGGTCTATCCAATAAAGAATCTCAATACCCTTTGTTTTCTGGACCCCCCCCCCCCCTCTGCTGCAAGGATGGCATCTTCCACAACAACTGCCCTTTTGCCTCCAGGAGAAATTTCACCTCGAGGGCTCTGAAAAGGTCCTTGTGATTTTTCAGAACCACATCTTACCACCATGCTGATTCCTACAAAAATGGACTCCAAGGGCAGACTAGGTCTTTCTGTCTTGCTCACTACAGGAAAGTGTTTCTTTGACTGTGGGCCCAAACAAAGATCCATCAAAAGGAGGATTGATGAAAGACAAAGTTCTCCACAAAGTCACTTAAGCGTATCCAAGCATGTCTCCTGATGGCTATGCCTGAACCCACCGCCCATGAGAAACCTTCTGTTGCATGAGAGATTAACCTCATTGACATATTACAGATTGACTGAAAGGTGTCCAGCTGGGAAAACTGTTGCTGTTCCTCCGTCGACTGTCGACATGGACCTGGGACTAGACTTAGAGAGGTCCTTAAATCAAGACTCTATGTACTCTGGTAAAACATGCTAAGTAGTTGAGCGACAGTAAGCTAAAGATCACAGAGGCGTAAACGGGCTTTCCAAACCTATCCATCAACCTAGGCTCTCTATTAGAAGGATGAAAAAAGGAGCATTGTTTACCTAGCTTCTTCTTTGGGACTGCTGCCACAACCATAGCATATATGAGAAATCCCTTATTCCAATAAGGTCTTTTGATAGAGCAAGAATCTTGTCCGAATGACGTGGAATTGGTTCTATGTTATCTGGCTCCTTCAATGTCCAGATGGACACAAGATCTATAAGGTCATCCAACTGAGGGGTAAACCAAGACGTAGATGGCCTAGACTCAAAGGCTTCAAGAAACAGACTCCTCCTAGGAAGGGGGGGGGGGGTTTGGAAGACCATCCACCTTTTTGGCCAAGGATCTCTAGGATGTCTCTGAAGAATGCATCTTCTGATGGTCATCTGGGGGATCCTTCAAAGTTGGTGTCTTCAGTTAAAAATACTTGAGGGCAATCTAAACACCTCCTCTTACACAATATCTTCCAGGGGGACCTCTTCAGTGGGATGATCCAGAGAGGTATCAGAAGAGATGGGAAGTTCAGGAACTGCCTGGAAACTCATACGACCTGGTCGCCTCTGTGGAATAGCTGGATGAGGCTCTGGTCCAATCCAAAGGGGGGATGGTGGTAGGATCAGGAGAAGCATTAGTGGAAAGAGATCTTGGGTGAGAGAAAACCTTCACCACCTCAAAAGTGGAAAGACCAGGAGGAGCTGTAGCTGACCTCTATGCAGCTGCAACTCCAGGTGCCAGTGAACTTCTTTCCCTGCCCAGATTCCTGTCTCATGGGAGGAGTTGGACCAGAGCTGTCCAGTACCAAGGCTCCAGGGGGAAGCAACAGCTCCAACACAGAGATTAAGGCATATCCTGGATCCAGCACTGAAATTTCAGCTCTGAGACTGGTCCAGCTCAAGGCGGGGGGAGGGGGTTATATCAAAGTCACGGACACACAGCTGGAGTTGAAGCCGCAGCTATCTTCAAACTGACATTTCGACTCCTGGGGCTCTCGGATAAAAGGGCTCCAAAACTGCTGGTCAAATTGGAGAATGAAACACAATGGAATGGGAAACAGGTTGAAGGCTCATGGATCTGATGGGAGACCGAGACAGTCAAACCCCCACCTAGATCTGAGCTCTGAGGAACTTCCTCATCATCCTAGCCACATCTACCTTGGACAGACTTCAGGAGGACTTGAAAAAAGATGACGTGGAAGGTGGGCGAGAATCTCCTGGGTGTCTTCTATAAGAAAGGTGATCAGATTATAAGGGAAGCTGGCTCCAGCGAGAAGCAAGGGCTTTGAGGTCGAGGTGACTGTCATTCCAAGCGTCAGATCCGAACGCTTAGGTAACTTAGCAGGTGGCTCTGATACACAGGCATATTTAAGAGACCAGGCAGGATAATGTTTCCTATGCTCCCCTAGGCAACAAAGCCATTTTTGACTTCTTGGAGGGGAGTTTGAGCCCCTGAAAAAGAAGTTGAAGGAGGAGCCAAAGCTCAAAACAAATCCTTCAACATGAACTTGTTACATCACTTAGTGCTCAAGAGCTGAACCCGGCACAGATTTGGCAAGGAGTGTCTAGATGGCCTGCTCCTAAGCAATAAACACACTCCCTGTGGGCATCACAGTTCGGTATCTTATGCCCACAGGAAGCACGCGTTTTAAAACCCGTTGCCTTTTCAGCCGTGATAAGAGGAGGAAGAAAGTCTTCTAAAGGAAAAAAAAATTACCAGCAGGAACTAAATAACTACCCTGATAGGTGGGTAAGAGAAATAAAGGGTTACCAACAATGGCAAACTAGACATACCCGACAGAAAAAGTACAGTTGTGTACACTTACCATAAATGTAGATGCTCGAGTGCATTCACTGTTGCAGTCATCACACTTTTGTTATCTGACTACAGGTAGCCCTCAGTTGGCCCGAACACCAGTGTCTTAGTGTTTCTGCATCGGATACTGTCACTTCTTCCATGACGTCAGGTCGGCAGGGGTATAAAACAGGCAGCCGACACCATTACATCAGTTTTTCTTTGCTCAAATGTCAGGAGCCCCCAAATAGGGAGTTACTATATGGTGGGGAACACCACCAGTAAAAAGTAAATACCAACACCATGAGGAATGGCCATAGAACGGAGAAGCAGAAATATAAGGAAAACCAGGGGGCTGGAGGGAGGGAAACCAGGACTGCAATAGTGAATACACTCGAACATCTACATTTATGGTAAGTGTACACAACTGTACTATGTTCTTCGTGTTTCACTGTTGCAGTCATCCCACTTGGGTTGAATCCCAAAGCTGAGGGAGGGTGGGGGCAGTCAAGAAGAGTTAGGGCTGGCTAGCAGGACTTGCAAGACTGCTGTAGCAAATCCAGCCCTGGATTTAGAAAAGATAGGTAGGTGGTAATGCTTGGTGAAGGCGTGTACAGAACATCAGGTTGTAGCGTCCAGAATGTCCTTGGTAGGGACACCCCTGAGAAAAGCTGTAGAGGTGGAAGTAGCCCTAGTGGAATGTGGTCTGATCCCCTGTGGGGTAGGTTTTCCATGGCGCTTGTAGCAGAAATGGATGCAGTGTGCTATCCATTTGGAAATGGTTTGTCTTGAAATGGCCTTACCCTCTGCCCCTGTAGCAAAGCTGACTAGCAGCTCGTCAGATTTTCTGAAAGGCTTGGTCTTGTCAAGGTAGAACTTGAGCTGTCTGTGCACGTCCAAGGAGTGCAGGATCTTTTCCCCTTTATTCTGAGGGCTAGGGAAGAAGGTTGACAAAATGGATGGATTTGTTTAAAGCCACACTAGACACCACTTACGCATAAAGGACAGGTTAGTCTTGAGAGAAACCCTGTCAGCATGGAAAATAATGAAGGGTTCCACAGCCATTAGTGCCTGTAACTCAGACACTCTTCTTGCTGAAGTTATGGCTAAAAGCAAGGCTGTCTTCCAAGAGAGGAATTTTAACTCTGCTGAGGCAGCAGGTTCAAAAGGAGGAAGTGTGAGCTTTTCCAGTACAAAGTTAATGTCCCAGGCAGGGGTGGGTGCTCTCCTAGGGGGCCTTAAGTTGTTAGCCCCTCTCAGGACTGTTTGATGAGAGGGTGAGAAAATAGAGGTGGCTCAGTATTATAATGAGCTGAGATGGCAGAGGCATGAATCTTAATGGAGAAGGATAGGCCTGTGTGGAGTAGTTCTGCTAGGTTATCCAGGATTAGAGGTAAACTAGGGCACTGCTGTCATTCCCTAGAGACTGATTCCAAGAACAATATCTTTTCCACTTTTCAGCATAGGATTTTCTAGTACTAGGCCTTCTGGCTTCAAGAAAGACATCCAGCACCTGTTTTCTGAGGGTTGCTGATGTGGCATTCAAGGTATAAGCCAGACTGCAACGTTTAGGGTTGGCAATTGTGGATGCAAAATCTGTCCCTCCTGGTGAGACAGCAGGGTAGAAGTCTGGTGAATGTGCCAGGGTGGCACTGTTGTCAGGCTGCGTACGAGTGGGTACCAGTGCTGGAGTGGCCAATCTGGGGCAATAAGAATCGCCCTTGGCCTGTCCTGTTTTATCTTGAGTAGTACTCAAGAGACGGGGCAGAGGGGGAAAGGCATAAACTGAGAGGTTTTCCCATTGAAAGGATAGGACATCCACCTTCCAGGGCCTGTTGTGAGAGTTCCTGGTGCAGTATTTGTTCAACTGGTGGTTCTGGGGGGAGGCAAAGAGGTCCCCCTTCAGTATCCCCCACTAGATCGAAGGTTGAAGGTGTTGGGCTCCAATTTCTACTTGTGTGGGTCTAGGAGATTTCTGCTTAAGTTGTCTGCCAGTGAAATTTGTTTGCCTGGCAGGAGTTGAGCTTGTAGATGCACATGGTTGCTCGAGGCTGTGTTCCACAGGGCCATGGCTAACCTGCATAGTGGATAAGAATGGGTTCCCCCTGCTTGTTTATGTACCACATAACTGTGGTGTTGTCTGTTTTTATAAGCAATTGCCCTGGAAGGATTAGGTGTTTGAAGGCTGTCAGAGCATTCTGTACAGCTAGCATCTCTTTTTGACTGATGTGCAGGAGAATCTGTCCTGGGCTCCAGTGGCCCTGAATGCATTTGCCTGCCATGTGAACCTCCCATCCATAGTCTGATGCGTCTGTTGTCAGGGTTTGGGCGGCGAGGGGTTGAGTAAAAAAACAGTCCCTTGTTGCGGTTGCATGCTTCTGCCCACCAAAGGAACTCTGCCCTTAGACAAGGTATGATAGGAATGACTGTTTCCAGGTCCTGAGAATGTTGGCACGAAAGACTTTTTAAGTATCATTGAAATTTCCTCATATGTAGTCTTGCATATGGAATTAGCAGAATATATGAGGCCATGAACCCTAGGGCTTGCAGTATTTTCCTTGCAGATAGCTGGGTTCTGGTGGCCATTTGTTTGAAGTAGTTTGTCAGATAGAGCTGTTTTTCTGAAGTGAGAAACGCCATCTGGAAGTTGTGTCCAATCTTGCACCCAGGAATCTTTTGATTGGGCACCAGTTGTGATTTCATTTCGTTGATGGTGTACCCCAATGAAGTGAGAAGGCTTTTTACAAATGCCAGGTGCTGTAGCAGCAATTCCTGACTGTTCACCTGAATCAGGCAGTCATCCAAGTATGGGAACATTTGGATATTTCTCTGCCTGCAGTATGCAATGGCTGGAGCCAGCCACTTTGTGAATACTCTGGGTGCAGTACATTAGCCAAAGAGAAGTGCAGAGAACTGATGGTGCATAGAGCCTGCCCTGAAACAAAGATATTTTCTGCATGGCTCCCTTATGGGGATGGGCAGATAAGCTTCTTTTAAGTCTAGAGTGACTAACCAGGCATCCTTGGCTAGCATAGGGAGAAGCTGTTGCAGGGTAAGCATCTTGAATTTTGGGACCACCAGAAAGGTGTTGAGAATTGATGGATCCAAGATTGGGCACCAAGCGCCCTCTTTTCTGGGCACCAGGAAAAGTCTGGAGTAGAAACCCTGACCCCTTTGTTTTAGTGGAACAGGTTGAATATCTCTGATATTGAGCAGGGAAAGTACTTGCTTTTGAGCCTCTGCCCACTGGTTTGGAGGAAGGTCTGGAAACCCGCTTGTGGTTGGCAGTGAATAGAAGTAGAATTTGCACCCCTGGGATACAATGTTTAGGACCCATCGGTCCTGAGTAATGGACATCCAGTTTTTTGCATGAAGGGCAGGTTTTCCTCCTAGGGACACATGTAATTGGGCAGGACTGGGAAGGATAATTGATGCGTCATTGTGAACTTTTTCCATACCACTCCCCATTTTTGATTTGGGGGCACTCCATTGTTTAGATCTCTGCATACCCGGAGACTGTAGTCTGGGTGGCCCGTTTCCCCTGGGTTTTGGTCTAGGAAGGCCTGGAAGGGGTTGAAAAGGACCAGTTTTTTGAAGGCCAATGCCTACTGAATTTAGGTGGCTGCATGTCTAAGAATTCTTTGACAGTTTGCATAGATTTAGCTTTTTCTTCCACCTTTTTAAGAGCTACTTCTGCTCTGGTGTCAAACAAATAGTCCTTATTTAAAGGAGTGTCTAGTAATTTGGATTTGACATATGGCAATGTTTGTTCCTATAGCCAAGCATGCCTTCTCAGTACAGACCCAGTGACTGAAGCCTTGCAAGAAGCTTCTAGGGCATCAAAGCCACACTGCAAAGTACTCTTACTAACTTGGTTTGCAGAATGCATTAGCTCTTATAAATCTTTATTTTCAGCACAATCTGGAAGTAACACATTTTTTTGTTTAATTAGTTCCATAATATGTTGCTGGTACTTCAAAATGTGAAAAGTACAGTTTTGTACCTACCATAAATGTAGATGTTCGAGGATCCACATTGCTGCAGTCATAACCTGTGGGTAGTCCGCTGTCCTCGGTCGGCCCGAATACCAAAGAGCTAGGCTGGCGTCGGTCATTGTCGCCCAGCGCTGACGTCAGTACGTAGTAGTACTTAAGCGCATGACCGACGCCATAACCTCAGTCTTTCTTGCCCCAGATGTCAGAAGGCCTAAAAATGAAAGGCCAGAGCCAAAATAGTAAACACCCAACAACCACCAGTGTGGAAATAATGAGTATCCCAAAAAGAAACACAGCAACCACAAACTATAGAGGGGAAGGAGGGAGGGAAAATAGGACTGCAGCAATGTGGCTCCTCGAACATCTACATTTATGGTAGGTACAAAATTGTACTATGTTCTTCGTCTCACATTGCTGCAGTCATAACCTGTGGGTAGAATCCCAAAGCGAAGGAAAAGGGAGGCTGGCAAACTAAATTGCATTAGGAGCTGCTAACATGCCCTGTAAAACTGCAGTGGCAAACCCAGCCCTGGACTTGGAATAAAGAGGGAGATGGTAATGCTTAGTAAAAGTGTGTACTGAACTCCAAGTAGCTGCCTCCAAAATATCCTTAGTAGCTACCCCCCTCAAAAAGGCAGTAGATGTGGCAGTAGCCCTAGTAGAATGAGGTCTGATCCCAGCAGGAACATTCTTCCCATGATGAGAATAACAAAAAGCAATACAGTGACCAATCCACTTAGAAATAGTTTGCTTTGAAACAGCTTTCCCTTGTGAACCCAAAGCAAAGGAAATAAATAACTGTTGAGTCTGCCTGAACTCTTTAGTTCTGCTCAAATAATAACGTAGCTGCCTGTGGATGTCCAAAGAATGCAATACTTTTCCCCCCTTATTTTGGGGATCAGCACAAAAAGTAGGCAAATGAATAGACTGGTTCAAGGCCACATTAGAAATCACTTTAGGCATAAAAGCAGGGTTAGTACGCAAAGAAACTCTATCGTTATGGAATATCAGAAAGGGTTCAACTGCCATGAGTGCCAGCAATTCAGATACCCTCCTAGCAGAAGTAATGGCCAACAAAAAAGCAGTCTTCCAAGACAAAAACTTCAACTCAGACGAAGCTGCAGGTTCAAAAGGAGGTAAAGTAAGCTTCTCCAACACAAAATTGAGATCCCAGGAAGGAGTAGGAGCTCTACGTGGGGGTCTTATATTTTTTGCCCCTCTAAGAAATTGTTTAAACAAAGGGTGAGAAAATAAAGGAGGGTCACAATCATAGTGGGCAGAAATGGCTGCAGCATGAACCTTCACAGAAGAAAATGACAAACCCTTGTCCAGTAATTCAGTAAGATACTGTAGTGCAAAACTCAAATTAGGTACTGAAACATCAAAGCCCTGTGCTGTGCTCCAAAGAAAAAATCTCCTCCATTTATCAGCATAAACTTTTCGAGTACTAGGCCGCCTGGCTTCCAAAATGACATCTAAAACCTGTTGAGGAAGCTGAGACCCCACCGGCTCTAATACAGAATACGCCAGGCTGTTAGATGCAGGGACTGCACCCTGACATTGAGAAAATGATGGTTTGACTGGGATAACAAGTGAGGAATCTGTGGCAAAGGCCAAGGGGGCTCCTGAATTAAACTCCTCAGCAGAGGATACCAATGCTGCCGTGGCCAATCTGGTGCTATTAGAATCATGCAAGGCTTGTCCCGCCTGACTTTCAAGAGTACCTTGGGAAGAAGAGGCAGAGGGGGGAAAGCATAGACGTGAAGGTTGTTCCAACTGAAAGATAGAGCATCCACTTTCCAAGCTTTTGGGTGGAACATCTTTGTGCAAAATTTTGGCAGTTGGAAATTCAGTGGAGAAGCAAACAGATCTATGTCTGGAGTTCCCCAAGCCACGGTCAACTGTTGGAATACCTGAGGGTCCAATTTCCACTCGTGGGGATCCACAATTTGTCTGCTCAATACATCTGCTAGGGAGTTCTGTGCTCCTGGCAGAAACCGTGCTTGAAGATTGATGTGCAAACTCAGAGCAGTCTCCCACAATATCATTGCTTGTCTGCAAAGAGGGTAAGAATGGGTTCCCCCCTGCTTGTTGATGTACCACATGACTGTTGTGTTGTCTGTTCGAATCAACACCTGTCCCGGCTGAAGTAGGTCCTTGAAGGCCATCAAGGCAAATTGGACTGCTAACATCTCCTTCATGTTGATATGCAAATGTAGTAGTTTGGGAGGCCACGTGTCTTGTATCCATTTCCCATTGAAGTGTGCTCCCCAAGCCAAGTCCGAGGCATCCGTCGTTATGATCTGACTCGCCTCTGGTCGGGTCACAGAGAGTCCCCTGTTTAGGTGACATTCCTGAGCCCACCACAAGAATACCTTCTGGATGTAAGGTATTATCCGAATGACAGTGTCCAAACCGTGGCAGTGTTGAGTCCATACACTTTTGAGATACCATTGTAGCTTCCTCATATGCAGTTTGGCATTGGGAAGTACTAGAATGCAAGATGCCATGAACCCCAAGGCTTGAAGGACTGTCCTTGCAGTCAGCCTGGACATTACAGATAACTGCTGGAAGTATAGATGAAGAGTTCTTTGTTTGTCCGGGGTCAGAAATGCCATCTGAGAAGCTGTATTCAGTCTCACACCCAGAAAGCACATGTCCCGAGAGGGCACTAGACTGGACTTTATTTCGTTCACAGAATACCCTAGGCACCTTAAAACTGCCATTACATACTGGAGATGTTGTAGTAACTTGTCTTGAGCAAGAATCAGGCAATCGTCCAGATAAGGATAAATTTGTATTCCCCTCTGTCTGAAGAAAGCAATTACGGGAGCCAGAACTTTTGTGAACACCCTGGGCGCAGTAGATAAATCAAAGGGCAATGCAGAGAACTGATGAGAAGTACCAGCCCGAAATCTCAGGAATCTCCTGCAGCTGGGCCTGATAGGGATGTGAAGATAGGCCTCTTTGAGATACAGGGTTACCATCCAGTGATCTTTGCCTAGCATAGGCAGAAGTTGTTGTAATGTTAACATCTTGAACTTTGGAATGTCTAGGTAGGTATTGAGAATGGACAAATCCAGAATTGGCCTCCAAGTGTTTCCTTTCTTTGGCACTAGGAATAGACGGGAATAAAATCCTAGGCCTACTTCTGACTGAGGGAACACCTGAATTGCCCCCATCTGCAAAAGCAAAGAAATTTGCTCCTGAGCCTCCAGCCTTTGTTGAGGAGGCACATCCGGCATGCCTTTGAAAGGAGGAAAAGTGTGAAAATAAAACTTGTAACCTTGATTTATTATATCCAACACCCATTTGTCCTGGGTGACCAAATGCCAGTTTTGTTTGAAAAGTCCCAACTTTCCTCCTAGAGGAGCTGCCAGAAAAGAAGGGTCTGGCAGCTGAAGATACAGGTCATTGGGTCTGTTTACGAAAAGGCTGACCCCTGCCCTCACCAGAAGACTGTGCAGGAGAACTCCAAGTCCTTGGTCTGAAAGAACCCTGAGCGTGAGCCCTGCCTCTACCACGTCTAGACCTGCCCTTAGACTGATAATCCGAAGAAGGGTAAGACCATCCTCCAGCAGGCCAATTCCTACTAAACTTAGGGGGCTGCACCTGCAAAAAATCCTTGACCGTCTGCATAGACTTAGCCTTATCTTCCATCATTTTCAAAACTGACTCCACAGGGGAACCAAAAAGAACTTCAGATTGAAGAGGAGCATCCAAAATCCGAGCCTTAACATGCTCTGACAAATTTTGATCCTTAAGCCAGGCATGTCTACGAATAACTGAACCTGTAGCAGCCACCCTGGATGAAGCCTGAAGAGCATCGAAACCACACTGCAAAGAATGTTTGCCAACTTGATGTGATGCATGAACCAACTCCTGGAGCTCTTTACACTCTATACCCTCAGATAAAGCATCCACCTTAGATTTCAATTGGCCTAACAAAAAGTTCTGATACTTCAGCATATGAAATTGGCAATTCAAAGCCCTCATAGCTAACGTAGAGGAGGTGTACACTTTTTTCCCCCACCGATCTAACGCTCTAGAATCTTTATCCAAAGGAACTGGATTCTTAGCCACAGAAGCCCTGACACCCTTCGGACCTTGAAGAATAGTTTCCGGATCAGCTCTAGGACTCTTGTACAAATACTTATGTGCTTCTGGAACTCTGTAATATCTGTCTGGCTTGACAGGGGCTGGGGGCAAAGAATCAGGATTAAGGGAAGCTTCAGAAAAAACATCCTGAACAACATCTAAGACAGGAGGAATAGCCAAGGGCCTATGTTGTGGCAAAAACAAAAATTCCCTAAGCCTTTTCCGAGAATCTGAAAAATCCTGACCTTCCCACTTGAAATGTTCCCTCATGGAATGTAAAGTTTCAGAAAAAGAAAAATCCTCTGGAGGAGAAGCAGAAGGACAGGAATCCTCTGCATCCGAATCTGAATAGGGAGGGAAATCCTGAATTTCTTCAGCTGAGGAATCAGAGTAGACTGAAGAATGATCCACTCCCTCTAAATCTGCCTCCACCCTAGGCCTCTTCTCTGGGGGGGGGGGCATAGAACCCCTGATCAAAGTAATCAAGTCCTCTGCCATTTTCAACATATGCTTTTTAGGAACAGGGGCTGGAGAGCTAGAACTATGGCCAGGGCCAGCAAGACAAGGTTTGGCCTTAGCATGGCCTTTAGCCACTGAAGTAGAAGGCCTAATAACCTTTTGTAAAGATGGAACTACAGATACCTGAGAAGCACCCTCAGCCTGGCCTAACTCCTGAGAGGCCAACTCCTGCAAAAGTAAAGGTTCCCCCTGGGATTCAGCCGAACCCTCGGCCGGATCCACAGATTCAACCGGAGGTTCCATAGAACCGGCGTCCGCAACGGACGACTCATCCGGTTTAGACCTCAAAGATTTATCTTTACGCTTTTTAGCGGTAGCGGGCGTCGGAGGATCCGACGGCATGTTATAGTTACACCGTTTACCGAAAACAAGCCTGGCACAGTCTAATCTTCGTTTAATGGTGCGCTTATTAAATTTAGCACAAAAGCGACACCCGACTACGTCGTGTTCAGGCCCCAAGCAAGGAATACAGAAAGAATGATAATCCCTATGAGGTATCTGTTTCCCACAAGAAATACAATTATTAACTTTTTCTGACATCCGGAAAACTGAGGCAAGAAAAGACAAAAATTTCCCCAACGGGGTACTTAGCCCAACTTGGTCTTCGGTCTGAAACTCGAAAAATGAAAATTTCAGAATGCCGAACGGCACTTGCAAACGCTGCTTCTGCTTCAGACCACGCGGCAAGAAAGACTGAGGTTATGGCGTCGGTCATGCGCTTAAGTACTACTACGTACTGACGTCAGCGCTGGGCGACAATGACAGACGCCAGCCTAGCTCTTTGGTATTCGGGCCGACCGAGGACAGCGGACTACCCACAGGTTATGACTGCAGCAATGTGAGACGAAGAACATCTGGCAATCAATGCCCTGATGGCAAAAGTTGCAGAGGTATATACCTTCTTGCTCCATCTGTCTAAAGCTCTGGAATCCCTGTCCGAAGGGGTAGGATTATTGGCTGTAGTAGCCTTAATATCTTTAGATCCCTGGGAAATGGTCTCTGGATCAGCAGTAGGATTCTTGGAGAAATTTGTGGGAATCGGGTACTCTGTACTACCTGTCAGATTTCCTAAGGGCCAGGGGTAATGTATATAGAGTAAGACTGGATTCCATAAAATCATCATCTACATCATCCAGGTTAGGGGATACAGCTAGAGGGCCTGTGTTGAGGCAACTCTAAAAATTCTCTGAGCCTCTTTTTGGACTGAGACTAGTCTTGGCATTCCCAGCAGAATTGCTTTCTTAAAGTATGCAATGTTTCACCAAAAGAAAAATCCTCTGGAGAGGAGGCAGAGGGAATGGATTCCTCTGCATCTTAATCCTCACAGGTTGATAAGGGCATGTCCTGATAATCATTAAGGTCAGAGTCATCGGACTCCCGGTCTGTAGAATCATTAGGAAACTCAAATCTGTCTTTTAGCAGGGGAAGGCCGTCTTCCCCTAATTAGGGTGATAAAGTCTTCAGCCATTCTAAGCATTTGTTTTTGTGGCATGGGGGCTTGAGCATGCGCTTTGGTCATTGGTTTACTAGACGTAGTGCATACTCTGGGCCTAAGAAACTCGGTAGTTTTGGCTAAAAACAAAGCCTGTTTAATCCGAGCATCGATAGGTTGAAATACACCCTCAGAAGCCGGTGCCTGCATAGCGGCTCCGGACCCATCCAAGGTAGAGACATGCGCAGGTTCCACTGTCGAAGAAGCATCTCGTGGCAAACGGGACTCTGAATGGGTCTCAGCAGAGGTCTGCGAATCCACAGAAGAGGGCATCAAGGGCTGTAAAAGCACCTCACTAAGTACTGGTGGACTGCAGACTAGCTTAACGGAAGCGTCGTTGTCAGTTTTGGACCTATGCGGTCTGTGACTGTCTTTATCTTTACTTTTTTTGGAAGATCTGTAGTCGGATGGCTTACTGAAGCCATTTCGGAATACGGTGAACGACAGCGAAAGAATTTAGCAACAAAGATAGCCCGATGATGGATGGTTCGGGCATTAGAGCACAAAACTGATAGTGAGGGATGTCGTGGTCTGGGCCTAAATAGGTGACGCAGTAAGAATGAAAATCTCTGCAAGGTATTTGCTTTCCACAGGCAAGACAATTGTTAACTTTCTGACATCGGTTAGAGCAAGAAAAAAAGGGTCCCCAATGGGGTACTTAGCTTTAGAAGACTTCAGAATTACAAACTTGAAAACGAAAATTTCATGTAGCAACCTACCAGCACTTGCAAACTGCTTCGGGTTCCTCGGCAAGAAAGACTGATTAATGGTGTTGGCTGCCTGTTTTATACCCCTGACTACCTGAAGTTATGGAAGAAGTGACAGCATCTGACGCAGAAATACTAAGACTCTGGTATTCAGGCCGACTGAGGTCTACCTGCAGGCAGATAACCCAAGTGTGATGACTGCAACAGTGAAACACAAAGAACATCAGGTAGAAAGCTAGTTGAAAAGAAAAAGTGAGTAAAGGGAGGGTAGCTTTCTAGAAAGAAAGATGGAACAATAGCAATAGAGGAGAATTTAATAAAATCTGCTTTTACTAAAAAAAAAAGTGTATAAACAAACCCAGATCTTGAGAAAGCGTGATTCACATCCAAACTGTAACAGCGACAAACAAGAACTTAGGCAAGACAAGAGTTAGAGGCATTATGGGTAAGAGGAGCAGCTCGAGAGTTGAACCCAAGAGTATGGAAGCAATGCAGCAGAACTGGATCACAGACCAGAGACCCTTCCATTTTGTTCAGTGTAAAGGTCCAGTTTAGAGGTATTTTCCTGTGTTTCAGTCAGATAGGGGGCTGTAAAAGGAGTGTTGGTGCCAGTTTTTATACCGTAAGAAATTTTTTTTTAAGTACAGAAACTTCCAACTTCTCCAGGCTGTGGGACAAGGATCCCCCCGGTGTAAAACTGGGAGAGCTGATGGTTGGTGATGCAAAGAGATCAATCCGTGGTGTGCCCTAGTGACAAGTGATTGTCTTGAATACCTGTCGGTTCAGAGTACATTCATGGGAGTCCTCCAAGAAATGGCTCAAGGAGTCTGCCAGCACACTGCCCCATAAGGGAATGTATGCGGCTGTGAGGGTGACGTCCATCTGGGTGGCCAAGATCCATGTCTTCAGTACAAACCTGCACAATTGGTAAGATCTGGTGCCTACCTGTTTATGTACCACATGACTGTGGTGTTGTCCGTGTACACTAGAAATGGTCTAGGTTTTCACAGGTGAGAGAAGTCTGTAGTGCTTGCAGAAGTACCTTAATTTCCTTCAAATTGATGGGTTCCTTCAGGAACAGTGGTTGCCATCTGCCCTATACCTGGTGTGATCCTGCCCATGCACCCCATGCCTCACCCGAAGCTTCTGTGTGAATTTCTTGAACAGGAAGAGGGGTGTAAAGGGAAGACCTGGGTGGAGATTGACTTGCTTCTTCCACCAAAATGGCTCCTTTTTGAGGCAAAGGACAGGAATCAAGGTGTTCTAGGAGTGAGTGTTCAACCCTCACAGATTTCAGATACCACTGTATTTTCCTCATGTGAAGTCTGATTAGGGAAAGCACTGGAATGGTGGCCTGCAAGAAAACCACAGTTCTTAGGATTTCCCTTGTTGTGCAGTGTTACAGAGGAGAGATCTAGAAGCATTAGGACAGGCTCTGAACTTTCTCCTGAAGGAAAGCAAACACTTCCTTTGCATCTAGTCTGCAACCCAAGAAAACAGTGTTCTTTGTAGGAAATGTACAATGTTTTTGTAATCGATTGTGAATCCGAGATGTCAGAAGTTGGATACTGAAGTCCAGATGTTGCAGAACAATGCCCAGGGAGAGAGCTTGGCATAGCAGGTCTTACAGATAAAAAGATTTTAATTCCTTGGGTGCAACGGAATGCCACTACTGGTACTAAACACTTTACGAAAACCACACCAAACAAAAAAATAAATTTCAGAACTGTAGTAAAACAAGAACTCACTCTCCTGCAACTTTTTGTGGTTACTGCTACTTTATGAAAACCCTTGGTGCTGTGCAAAAATCAAAAGGCAAAGCAGAAAACTGAAAGTGCAAGGGGCCTGAGAAAAAACAGAACCATTTCCTGCAAGACGGACTAATAAGAATGTGCAGGTAGGCATCCTTCAGGTCCAGGGACACTAGAAACTCCTGAAGGGGAAGGAAAGGCATGAGGTGGAAGAGAGCATTTTGAAAGCTGGTATTTCCAAGAATGTGTTCAGAAGGAAAATGTGTAGGATGGGCCTCCATTGTCCTTTACTTGGCACCAGAAAGATTCTGGAGTAGAAGTCCTTCCCTATAAAGTCTTCTGGGACATGTTCAATGGTGCCCTGATTTAGGACATCTTGAACAATTGGAGCAAGCAAAGAAAGCAGGTTGCAAGGAGGCTTTGACATTACTTTCAGGGGAAGAATATTTTCCCAGGACATGGTGTAACCATCCTTGATGGACAGAAGCCATTTGTCTGTGATATCTGTTCCCAAAAAGCCTGGGAGAGTGATAATCCTTTGCAAAGAGGGGCAAGGGAGGGGGGTGTTGTGAAGGTAGTCACAGAGTCCCTGTCCCTCCCCAAATGGAGGCCTCCCAGATGAGGATTCCCTAGGAGACTGTCACAGTACCTTTTCCCTAGATGTTTTTACAGGTTTTGGTGCTGTCCTAGGATCCCTTCCAAGATAGGATGCAGATTTAGACAGGTAGTTCCTAGATTATCTAGGAACTGAGAAAAGTAGAATTTACTTGCAGTCTTTCATAGTTTTACCTTGCTCTTGAGCTTTGAGCAGATTGGTAGCTTGAAGACCCAACAAAATATCTTTGTCCAAGGGGAGTTAAAAAGTTTTAATTCAAAGTCTTCAGGAACGGGCTGGTTACATAACCATGCACATCTGCTAACAGGCCCAGTAGCTGCTGCCCTAAAAGAAACATAGTATAAAGTACAGTTTTGTACCTACCATAAATGTAGATGTTTGAGGATCCACATTGCTGCAGTCCTAACAATTGGGTAGTCCGCTGTCCAGTCGGCCCGAATACCAAAGTATATGGCTGACGTCGGTCAGGGCGCATTAGACTGACGTCAGTACGTCAGGGTACTAATGCGCATGACCGACGCCATATCCTCAGTCTTTTCTTGCCCCAGATGTCAGAAGACCCTAAAAAGACAAGGCCCAATATACCTGCACCAAAAATATGTACAATATATACAAAATTATCAGCATATAACCTCACCTACACAACCACCCCTAAACACAGAGGGGAAGGAGGGAGGGTAAATTGGACTGCAGCAATGTGGATCCTCGAACATCTACATTTATGGTAGGTACAAAACTGTACTATGTTCTTCATTCCACATTGCTGCAGTCCTAACAATTGGGTAGAATCCCAAAGCAGAGGTAAGGGAGGCTGGCAAATCATAAAGAAGCAGGAGCTGACAACATGCCTTGCAAAATAGCTGTGGCAAAACCAGCCCTAGACTTAGAGTAGAGAGGAAGGTGATAATGCTTAGAGAAAGTATGCACTGAACTCCAAGTAGCTGCCTCCAAAATATCCTTAGTTGCCACCCCCCTTAGAAATGCTGTTGAAGTGGCAGTAGCCCTAGTGGAATGAGGCCTAATCCCGGCTGGAATCTCCTTGCCATGATGGGAATAACAAAATGCAATGCAAAACCCAATCCACCTAGAAATAGTTTGTTTTGACACAGGCTTGCCCTGCGAACTCAAAGCAAAAGAAACAAACAACTGCTGAGACTGCCTAAAATCCTTAGTCCTGCTTAAATAATAACGCAATTGCCTGTGTACATCTAAAGTGTGCAAAATCTTTTCCCCTTTATTTTGGGGTCTGCATAAAAAGTAGGCAAATGAATAGTTTGGTTTAAAGCCACACTAGAAACCACCTTAGGCATAAAGGAAGGATTAGTTCGTAATGATACCCTATCCTTATGGAAAATCAAAAGGGCTCTACTGCCATAAGGTCCTGCAACTCGGACACCCTTCTTGCAGAAGTAATAGCCAACAGAAAAGCAGTCTTCCATGACAAGTATTTCAATTCAGCAGTAGCCGCAGGCTCAAAAGGTTGTAGAGTAAGTTTTTCCAACACAAAATTGAGATCCCAAGCAGGAGTAGGAGCTCTGCTGGGGTCTTATATTCTTTGCCCTCTAAGAAACTGCTTGAACAAAGGATGCGAAAACAATGGTGGGTCACAATCATAGTGAGCTGAAATTGCTGCAGCATGAATCTTAATGGAAGAGAAGGACAAACCTTTGTCCAATAACTCAGTAAGATATTGAAGAGCCACACTCAAATTAGACTCAGAAATCTCCAAATTCTTTGCTGTACTCCAAAATAAAAATCTCTTCCATTTTTCTGTACACTTTCCTTGTACTAGGTCTTCTAGCTTCCATAATCACATTCAAAACTTGTTGAGGAAGTTGAGACCTGCTGTGTTTCAACACAGAATATGCCAGGCTGTTAGATGAAGAGAGTGAAGCTTGACATTGAGCAGATGACCGTCCTTCTGAGATAACAGATGTGGAATCAAAGGTAAAGGCCATGGAGGCTTCCTTACCAGACTCCTTAGTAGTGGGTACCAGTGTTGCGAGGCCAATCTGGAGCTATTAAAATCATCCTTGGCTTGTCTTGTCTGACCTTTAATAGCACCTTTGGAAGAAGAGGCAGAGGTGGAAAGGCATACACATGAAGATTTTTCCAACTGAAAGACAGAGCATCCACTTTCCAAGCTGTGTGATGAAACCCCTTTGTGCAAATCTTTGGCAGCTGGTGGTTTAGTGGAGAAGCGAACAGATCTATGTCTGGAGTTCCCCATGACACTGTCAATTTCTGAAATACATGAAGATCCAGTTTCCACTCGTGGGGATCCATGATTTGTCTGCTTAACACATCTGCTAAGGAGTTCTGTGCTCCCGGCAGAAACCTTGCCTGAAGAGTTAGTTGCAAGCTTAGCGCAGTCTCCCATAAAATCATTGCTTGCCTGCATAGAGGATAAGAATGTGTTCCCCCTTGCTTGTTGATGTACCACATGACAGTTGTGTTGTCTGTTAGAATCAACACCTGCCCTGGAAGAAGTAACTCCTTGAAAGCCATTAATGCAAACTGGACTGCTAACATCTCCTTCATGTTGATATGTAGATGCTGTAGTCTGGCAGGCCACTTGTCTTGTATCCACTTTCCATTTAGATGAGCTCCCCAAGCAATGTCCGAGGCATCTGTCGTTAAAACTGACTCGCCTCTGGCCGGGTCACAGAGAGTCCCTTGTTTAGGTGACATTTCTGAGCCCACCACAAAAATTCTTTTTGAAGGCAAGGTATTATTTGAATGACAGTGTCCAAATCCTGGCAGTGCTGTGTCCATACATTTTTGAGATACCATTGTAGCTTCCTCATATGCAGTTTGGCATTGGGAAGCACCAGAATACAAGATGCCATGAACCCTAATGCTTGAAGGACTGTCCTTGCAGTCAGCACGGACTGATGAGATAGTTGATGGAAGTAAAGTGATAGAGACTTTTGTTTGTCCGGGGTTAAAAAGGCCATCTGGGCTGCTGTATTCAGTCTCACACCCAGAAAGCACATGTCTTGAGAGGGTACTAGACTGGACTTTATTTCGTTCACAGAATACCCTAGGCATCTTAGCACTGCTATAACATATTCCAGATGCTGTAGAAGGTCTTCCTTTTCTTGAGCCAGAATCAGGCAGTCGTCCAAGTAAGGATAGATTTGAATTCCTTTTAGCCTGAAGTAAGCTATCACTGGAGCCAGAACCTTTGTGAATACTCTGGGTGCAGTAGATAAGCCAAAGGGCAATGCAGAGAACTGATAATGAGAATTTCCAGCTCGAAACCGCAGATACTTCCTGCAACTTAGCCTTATAGGCACATGAAGGTAAGCTTCCTTGAGATCTAAAGTTACCATCCAGTGATCTTTGCCCAGCAGAGGTAAAAGCTGTTGTAACGTCAACATCTTGAACTTGGGAATGTCCAGATAAGTGTTGAGGATAGATAAATCCAAAATTGGTCTCCACGTGTTCCCCTTCTTTGGTACTAGGAACAGGCGAGAATAAAATCCTAGGCCCCTTTCTGATACAGGGACTGGCTGAATGGCCCCTATCTGGAGTAACTGAGAAATTTGCTTGTGAGCCTCTTTTCTTTGTGGAGGAGGAACGTCTGGCATGCCTTTGAAAGGGGCAATGTATGGAAATAAAACCTGTAACCGTGGTGAATGATATCCAACACCCATCTGTCTTGAGTAATTAAATCCCAATTTTCTTTGAAAAGAGACAGTCTTCCTCCCAAAGGAGCTGCCAGGCGAGAATCTACTGGCAGCTGAAAAGGCAGGTCATTGGGTCTGTTTACGAAAGGACTGACCCCTGCCCTCACCAGAAGTCTGAGCAGGTGAACTCCCTGTTCTAGGCCTAAAAGAACCTTGAGCTCTGCCCCTACCACGTCTAGACCTACCCCTAGACTGGGAATCATAAGCAGGATATGTCCACCCCTTAGCAGGCCAATTTCTACTAAACTTCGGTGGCTGCACCTGCAAAAAATCTTTAACAGTTTGCATAGACTTAGCTTTGTCCTCCATTTTCTTTAAAACTGCTTCCACAGGCGAACCAAACAACACATCAGACTGTAAAGGAGCATCCAAAATCCTTGTCTTAACATGCTCAGCTAAATTCTGATCCCTCAACCAGGCATGCCTGCGAAGAACAGAACTAGTGGCAGCCACCCTCGAGGAGGCCTGCACAGCATCAAAACCACATTGCAAAGAATGCTTACCCACTTGTTCAGACACATGAACTAAATCCAGCAACTCTTTACACTCAATACCTTCCGCCAAAGCATCCACCTTAGATTTCAATTGTGAAAGGAGATAATTTTGATATTTTAGCATGTGAAACTGACAATTCAACGCCCTCATGGCTAAAGTGGAAGAAGTATACACTTTCTTTCCCCATCTATCCAAAGCCCTTGCCTCTATCAGTGGGAACAGGATTTTTAACAACAGAGGCCTTAACACCTTTAGGTCCTTGAGAAACAGTCTCCGGGTCTGCCCTAGGACTCTTAAAAAGATACTTATGAGCTTCAGGCACCCTATAGTACCTATCAGGTTTAACAGGAGCAGGAGGCAAGGAATCAGGGTTCAGGGAAGCCTCTGCAAAAACATCTTCTACCACATTCAACACAGGAGGGATAGCTAAGGGCCTATGCTGGGGTAAAAACAAGAATTCCCTAAGCCTTTTCCTAGAATCAGAGTAATCTTGGCCTTCCCATTTAAAGTGCTCCCTCATGGAATGCAGAGTCTCTGAAAATGAGAAATCCTCAGGAGGAGAAGCTGTAGGAGTGGAATCATCCACAGCAGAATCAGAATAAGGAGGATACTCCTGCAAGTCTTCCGCAGAAGACTCAGAAGCCTCTGAACACTGTTCAAAACTCTCAAACTCAGGTTCCACCCTAGGCCTCTTATCAGGAGGGGGCATAGAACCTCTAATCAGAGTAATCAAATCTTCTGCCATTTTAAGCATATGTTTCTTAGGCACAGAACCTGAAATGCTAGGAGAAGCCCCCACTGAAGCTAAACTTGGCCTACCTCTCAAGGAAGTTTTGGAAACAGAAGGAGAGGCTCTAACTACCTTGGGAAGAGAGGGAAGAACAGTTACCTGAGAAGCCCCCTCAGCCTGGCCTACCTCCTGAGAAGGCACATCCTGCAACAGTAAAGTCTCTGCCTGAGACTCCAAAAAAACTCCTGGCAAAACCTCTGGCTCCACTGAGCCCTCTAAAGAACCGACGTCTGGGACTGCCGGTTCATCAACCCTAGGCTTCACTGTTTTGTCCTTGCGCTTTTTGGACGAAGCGGGCGTCGGAGCATCCGACGGCATTTTATAATTACAACGCTTCCCAAACACTAACCTGGCACAGTCTAACCGTCTCTTAATAGTGCGTTTGTTAAATCTAGCACAAGAGCGGCATCCAACGTCGTCGTGCTCAGGCCCTAAACAAGGTATACACAAGGTATGGTAATCCCTATGAGGTATCTGTTTCCCACAAGAAATACAGTTATTCACTTTTTCTGACATCCGGTTAAATACTGAGGCAAGAAAAAACCAAAATGTTCCCCAACGGGGTACTTAGCCAACTTTGATTCGGTCTGAAACTCCGACTTCAGAAAATTTCAGAACGCCAACCTGCACTCGCAAAATTGCTTCTGCATCGGACCATGCGGCAAAAAAGACTGAGGATATGACGTCGGTCATGCGCATTAGTACCCTGACGTACTGACGTCAGTCTAATGCGCCCTGACCGACGTCAGCCATATACTTTGGTATTCGGGCCGACTGGACAGCAGACTACCCAATTGTTAGGACTGCAGCAATGTGGAATGAAGAACATCTGCACTTAATGCTGTGTCTGGCTATCTGAATAGCCTGAGAAAGTAGATTCTGCGTTTCTGCAGTATAGGGGTCCACCATAACATTATTCAAGTAGTGAAGTACAGAAATCAAATATTTAGGTATTTGTCTGATTAACTGGCCTAAAACAGGTGTACATCATCTTAACCCACCTATACATAGCCCTACTACCCTTGTCTGTATGTAGAGCATTAGCACAGGGCAGAAGCTAAGAGGGTCAGTCTAAAGTAGATGTGTCCAACCTGCTGCCCTCAGAGCTCTTCCATGCGGCCCTCAACCTCTAACTGCAACATCGATGCACGCATGCCCCAAAACACTTTTGTTTTGTGTTTTTCGCTTCCGACCTGTAATGCTAATGTCGGTGTGCGCATGCGCCAAAGCACCCTTTTAGTTTTGTTTTTAAGCCAAAAAAGGGTCAGTGTGTTTACGCCATTATTTTGCGCCGAACAATCAGTGTGTGTGTGTGTGTTCTCGCCGAAGAGGGACTCGTGTAGGGATTTGCCACTGTTGCCTTTGAAAGGGACAGCAATTACATGTGTTAATAGGTAAGTATGGAATGAGTGAGTGCATGCATGAAAGCAGAATTGTGTGTGTGAAAGTAGAAGAAGAGTGTGCTGTGTGTGTGTGTGTACATGACAGAGACGCATGCACAAAGAGGCTAACAATGATTAGTCTACCTACTGAACACAAACAAGTTAGCTCACAAATATATCATACATTAAGAGTACACTTTCATTAAATTGCGGCTTTTCCTGACAGGGAGAGTGTTGTATTGAACATGAACTCATACCTCTTAACTGTATGTATTTTCAAAGAATGTCTGGATTTTTGCCTCATCTTCCAATTTGTGTCTTTTGCTTAGGAAATAAAAGTAGTCATCCAAGGTAATGCAGTTCCAGGGAGTAAGAATGAGACAGCAGCCTAGGGTTAATGGGTCAGTAGTGGACTAAGTGGGACTGTAGCATACAAAGTTGTATTGTAAAAGCACCTAGTACTGTTTTTTCATTGGTGGGTTCTAAGCAGTGGTAGATTGGACAACAGTAAGCACAGCTTTGACGGATCATCAATACTGGCAAATCAAGTGGGCACAATGTCATTTTTTAAATGTTGGGGATTTTAGTGTGTATGTGAGTGCTTGTGAGTGCTTATGTGTTGGGAGTGCTGCAACAGTAGATGATTATTAAAGAGAGACTTACGGACTGTGGAGAAAATGTTTCTTTGTTTCAAAACCTAATACTTGGGTACGCATGCCAGAAGTAGATTTTTTTAAGATATAGCTTCTTGCCATTTACAGTGGATGGATACTTACATTTAATGGACAATGTATTAGCGTGGGCCTGTGGAGTTCTGAAGGATGCCAAGTCTACCACTGCCAATGTCTTGTAAAGTGACCTGGAAATGGATATTGGAATGTTACTGAAAAAATATAGTAAGTGGGCTTAGAAAAATAGTTTAATTAAACAAAGTATACTTTCAATTTACAGGCCATAATTTAATTTATTTCAGGTAGTCCAGATACTGGTAGATTGTATACCATTAGACTTAATTAGGGAGAGCTGTCATTCTGGGGAAACAAGTAGCCCTAGTTTCAGTGAAAGTTATGTGGTTGCTTGCAGGTAGGACGTTGTAGGATGCTGATGCAATGTGTTTTATTTATTATTTTTAATGCATTTGTCATTTCCAAGCATGGTTTTCTTTGATGCAAAAGAAGGCAGGACTGAATGAGCCATATAATGCTCAACTGACAATGATGGGATAAGAAAGAGTGATGTATAATGTTTGCAGCTACAGTTGTTTCAATGGTGTCTGTGATGCATAACTATTTTTGGGCCTGTGTCCCACTTTTATTTTTCGCTTTGTCCAGATTTCTTGCTCTAAGGTTGAGAGGTATGGTTCCATACTAAATCAGAAGTTGTATTTACCTTGGAAGACCTTTCGGCATAATTATGAAAAACAAAGCCTTTTTAATATCTCTGCTTATTTCCAATATAAACTGCCATGTAACCTTGCAAATAACCTTCTTATTAAGCTACTTTACTTCTTTTAGAATTGACAGGTATGATTCATCTGTTCGGACATAAGCATAGAGTGCTAATGTGACTTTGATTTCTTGGAGCAGTCTGTGGTTTACATAATCACAATAACTTTTCTGTGTTTCTGGGTGTGTAATCAGTTTAACAGTTTTAAAGATGTTTTCCAAAAATAAATAAATATATAATAAATAAATAATCCTCTCTACACTGAGCTATTGACAAAGTCTGGGAATTAGTTTTTTTTTTTCAAAAGCGAAGGTCAGCATTACAGCTCAGTAAACTGTCAATCTGTGAGTAACTTCTGCACAAATTAAAATGTCGGAATGTCAAATGGCTTTAGACTGGAGGGAAGTTTATTTTTATTTAATTTTATTTTACATGTGTTTACCGGGAAAGCCCGACTGGACACAGGTCCATTTTCAGCGGAGGCCCGGGGAGAAAAGCTCCAAAAATAACACAAAAAAATATAATACAATACATGAGAGAGAGAGACAGCAAATTATGGATGTAGTACTCATACAATATGGCAGAGATTACATCTCGCAACAGTGAGAATTCATTGAGGTACAGAATAAACTTAAAAACATTTTTTTTTACAGTTATAATTACAGCACGGCAAATATCAATGAGTAAAGTTTTTAGGAGAAAGCTGTTTGTACATAGCTGAAGCTCTGAAACAATCTTTTGGTATGGATTAACCTGGGGATTGACACAAGTTATGTGTTTACACCAGTATGTAGCATTATAGTTTATGGTTTTCTTGTTGATTTACTTTTTGCCGAGCAGTTGTTTGTTGATTTATTGATGGTCCTTTTGGTGATGGGAAATTACATGGATGAATCCATCTCTATTATGATTTTTTTTTCAGATATTTTGACTTCCAGACAATTTCATTCAGTGAGTGGGTGTCATGTGATTACGGAGGTTGCCTATTTTAAAAGTAGGGGCTTTTTTGTGCGTGTGTGTGTGAGAGAGAGATTTAATAAATATCTTTCTTCTCTGACCCACACTTGGCTGCTGTGCGTCCTGACTCGGACCCTGTCTGACACCTTCTGTTTGCTACACCTCCCTACCTGCTGACCTGAATATATCCAAATGGACGCCCAAGAAACATAACCTGTCCTATGTGTTAGCTCTCCAGCTCCTTGGGAGACCTTACTCTGTTTGAGACAGTTAAGAACCTTCTGTTTGCTACACCTCCCTACCTGCTGACCTGAATATATCCAAGTGGACGCCCAAGAAACAACCTGTCCTACGTGTTAGCTCTCCAGCTCTTTGGGAGACCTTACTCTGAGACAGTTAAGTATGTCATGCTACGACTTATAAACAATCTGTATTAAACTTAAAGCATATATATGTTTTTTTTCTTTACAGTGAGGATAGCCTCCTAGTTAAGTCTGCCAGCAAACAACCCCCCCCTCATCTGGCTTTTTTCATTCAAAATTAATTGTTCCTCTTGGTCCATACCTTCTCTATATCGTAGTAATCTCATCCTCCCCCCTCCCTGGCCTTACACACTTTTAGGAAATCATTGTTACTGTAATCCAGAGACTGTCCACCAGGTGGCGCCCTACATTAGCCCCTGTAAACCTATCCTTTCTCACTTACTACCAACTCCCTCTCCAACCTTCTCTTGACTAAGTCTTCCTCTCCCCCTGAACTTTATCCATCTTTATTCACTCTTTACTCCCCATACATATACACCTCTCCCAGCACCATAACATTTCCCCATACTGTATAACTCACAGACTTACTTGCATATCTTCTTTCCTTACTGATTGTCATCCTGACAAACTACTGTGGTGCCTCGGTTATTCTCCGGTCTTCTGCTGTCTTCATCTCTCTTTGCCTTAACTGATAATCCCCTGTCATTTAATCCATCCACCTCTCCTTTCCCCCTACTCCCCTACTTCATTCCCATTTCCTTCTATATACACTGTCCGACTATATCCTTGTTCCCTGTACTTACCTGTCTGCAAACCTCACTCCACTGATAGGTTCTCGATCTTCCCTTGCTTTCCTTGTCTCTTTTATTGACTCTATATCCAAATTAACCTCTTCCTTCTCTAACACTACTACTCTTTCCCATTTACCCCCACCCTTGTCTACTTACCCTACACCATTAACCACTAGTGCACCCCTTCTACCATCCTCCAACTCTACACCCTCCTCCTCTTACTCCACTCTCCCTCCCTCATCAACCCTACTCCTAGATACCCCCCACCTCCCACTCCCCACCTTTCTCTTTAAAACCCATACCCACATCTACCATAAAAAAACTCCTTCTAAAACTGAAACCTGGTTCAAATGCTCCTGATAATATTCCTCCACAATTCCTGAGCATAGCTGCAGAAGCAATTGCCTACCCCATTAGTATTTTAATAAACCACTCCATCCAAGAAAGCATAGTGCCCCTAATTTGGAAAAAAGCCTATATCACACCCCTGCATAAAGGAGGCAACAACAGCGTGACTAATTTCCAGCCCATTGCTATCCTATCTCCCATCTCTAAACTCCTTGAAAAGTGCATCCAATTACAACTCCTACCATATCTCATTGATAACCACCTACTAACTCCCACACAACATGGTTTCAGACCAGGCCACAGTACTATGACAGCCCTCCTCTCCTTCCTGGAAACTGTAAACAAAGCCAGAGACTCAGGTCATACTGTTTCTTCCCTTTTTCTGGATCTCTCCAAGGCCTTCGACACCATCTCCCACAACCTTCTTCTATCTAAACTCTCTATGCTTAACCTATCTCCTTCCTCTCTGAACTGGTTCTCTAGCTACTTATCCAACAGATATCAAGCAGTAAAATGGAAAAAGGCAACCTCCTCATTCCTTAATACCCCAACTGGAGTTCATGGTTCCATATTGGGTCCCCTTCTCTTTAATATATTTATTAATGACTTCCGCAACTCTATCCCTTTCTCTAATATCATTCAATATGCAGACGACTCTACCATTTGCTCAGCCACTTCTATCCCCACACTTCAAAAGCTAACTCAAGATGCTTTTTCTTCCACTGAACAATGGATGGAAAAAAATCACTTAGCACTCAATGCTTCTAACACCAAATACTTGGCATCCAAATTGACAATCAGCTTAAATTTAACTCCCACATACAACTAAATATAAAAAAAAACATCAAAAACTAGGCATGCTTTATCGACAAAACCATTATCTTACACCCACCACTAAACTCACCCTCTCTACATCTTTTCTCATCCCCTCCCTCCTCTATGGTGCCCCACTCCTAACTAATCTACAATCCTCTCTGAAAACTCAACTATCTTGTTGCTACAACAAAATCGCCAAGTTCGCCACTAGCCATAAGTCTTCCACTCACCACTGTCCCTCTCTTCACAAACTAAAATGGCTAGAGCTACCCAATCAGCTTATCTATACCCAGCTCACTCTAGCACATAAGCTCATTCTCAACCTCTCACTCTGTCCCTCCCTTTCCTCTGCATTTAAAATGCACCTACCTGACAGAGTGCTAAGGTCTAACAACCAAAATCTTCTAGAAGTATACAAACCAGCTCGTCCCCCAGGCAAACACCTCCTATCCTTTAGTCTAGCACGACTCTGGAACTCCCTACCACCATCCATTCGTACTACCCCTAGCTACTCTAACTTCAAAAAAAACTCTCCACTCACATCTAGTAACCCAATGGGAATGCTCCTGCTGCCACCCTATATAACTTACTCTGCAAACTTTCATCTTCTCTTCCCTTCAATAGCATTCTTCCTTTTCATATACTCTTGTAAATCAATTTCTAAATGTATGTAATTTTTACCCACACCTCTCTCCAAGTTTACCACATGTATTATCGATCCTGTATATGTCTACTAATTATTCCCATAATATTCTGTATTATCTATTCATTCACCACTAATCTAGACTGTTAGTAATATTTGTTCTTGTCTAAATTTCTGTAGTATACTTTCAATCTATGACATATAGTGATGTTAATAGTTTATGGTCCCTCTATTTTATAACACATGTAAGCTTATAATCTACACCATATAGTAACCTTGATTTGTTTATGGAGCTTTTCTCCCTAGGTCTAATTCCTGTTGTATATTTTCAATCTATGACATATAGTAATGTTAATAGTCTTTGGTCTGCTCTATTTTATAACTTGTGTAATCTTATAATCTACATCATATTGTAACCTTGATTTTTATGGAGCTTTTCTCCCAAGGACTCCATTGAAAACGGATTCACTTTGGCCCAATGGACTATCCTGGTAAACCAACTGCAAATAAAATAAAATAAAAATAAAATAAATATGTATACTGAATATAATTTTGCAAATGGAATTCTTAGTTAAACATGACCCTCTTCTTGGGCAACTAGACTTGAGTAACCAATATTACATCTTAGCCATCCAGCTGGGAAAGGTTAGTATGTGGATTTTCCATCTAGTTTGATGAAGGCTACACTACTTACCCAAGGACTACATTTATGGTTATCCATCCAGCCATCGTGTTGCTGAACTACATCGTTTGATAATGAGAGGAGCTTTTTACAGAAGTTGAAGGTTTTTGTGTCAAGAACCTGTCCATAAAAAGTGGCTTGTTTATGTTGCAGTGAAGGCTGTGGTCTTTGTAGTGAGCGTTTTAAGTATAACCAGTATTTCTGAGGTAGAGGAAGTCTCTTAAGGCAGGATCTTTCTTAGCCTGGAAAGCAAGCCAATGATGACATTTATAGGGGCCAGTGAGAGAGAGTAATGCAAGACGCCTTTTAGTCTGTTTGGATAACTAAGTGAACTTAGTCCTTTGACCTTTTTTGTCAGAAATGGTTGTAGTCTTTCTTTTGGCAGGGTGTTTTGCTGAGGCACATGCCAAAAGGGGCATTGCACTCAATAATGGCTCTTGTAAAGGAAGAATACAGGCATGTTATGACCTCCTTGTCCCCGGATGAGATACCCTTACTAATGAAGTGGGCCATGTAAAAAGGTTTCCTTACAACGGAGACAACGTGGTGGTCAAAAGCCAGGTTTCTATCAACCTGGGTGCCCAAGTACCATATGACTTACTGCATGCTTACAACATTGTTATTAATGTAATAATTTGTGGGGACATCACTCTCCTCAAAGGGGATGATGATGCATTTTCTGACATTTAGCTTGAGGTCATATTTCTGCACCAGTTATTTGTTTGGGTGAGACCCTCTTGTAGCTTATTCAGAATTGTTTTATTAAGTCAGTAATGTGAATTATTTACTTTATTGCAAATTTGTTGGGTTATTTTTGTGGATTTTCATATTGTAGGACTGCTGATGTTGACATTTTACGTAATTGGACTGCTGGAATGGTTTTCCCAGTGAGAAATGCTAGTGCTGTAGTGAATATCTGTATTTGTAACAAAAAAAATAAAAATAAAATATATATATATATATATATATATATATATATATATATTTTAACTAAGATGTTAGAGTTAACTGTTACATTAGAGAATTAGAATGAGAATTAGAATTTTAAGGCAAATATTAGGCATTTATTACATTTATTCATTGCTCAAATGCACCTACAGTACAGCCAGGAGGTCGACTGTGGTCTTCTGGAGCAACAAAAGAGTTAACTATATGATGATATATTTTATAAGTGGCCCCAAGACCATTTCTGTTCACTCAATGAGGCCCCAGCAAGCCAAAAGGTTGGACACCCCTGGTGTAAAGAAAGACTGCAGAAGGGCCAGTGACAGGATTCTTGTACAGGTATATGGGTAGAGTCAGCTCTGAATTTTTCTAATCATATCAACCAGTTGTTTAATGACAGTTGTAGAACTATAGGTTGTATAAAAAGATTTATAAAGTCGAGGAAATCAAAAATGATGAAGTCACTGTTTATTAGTTACATTAGACCCAAACTTGAGTAGGGAATAACAATATGGAAACCCTATAAGAAAACAAGCATGAGTAAACTGGAGAGTACAGTGGAAATATACCAAGAGCATCCATGGATGTAAGAATTTAAGTTATTATGAAAGACTAAAATACCTGAACTTGTACAGTGTCTCTTACAGATACACAAGAGATCTTATTCAGGTATACAGGGCATTTAGAGACAACTATCTCAGGGAATGTTTGGGGTCATCAAAAAGTACTACAGAATCATCAGACAACCTATGTAGAAGATTCTATAGGAAGGAGAAGTGTACTAATAGGTCCTCTGGCAGAATAGCTAATGTATAACACAGACTACCAAATTACATTAAAGTACTACTTTAGATATTTTTAAGAACAGTCTGGAGACTTCTTAAGGAAACAAGTGTTTTGGTATATTGGCAAGCTAGAAGGGCATTAATACCAGTGCTTGAATTATTTGTAATGTATGTATTTACAGTAGTCATATACCTTATAAAACCTGTTTTTTTTTTGGGAGCAGCTGGTTGAAGAAGTGGACTGGAAGGCATCTTAGTATGCCTCAAGTACAGGAGGGACTGGGGGAAGGGCCAGGGGTCCCCATTTCCATGAAGCTGTAATACCACTTCTTTACATCAGAAATTTGTTTCGATTGCCTTTCAAAATGTTTCAACATATTTTGGATAATTCCACCAAAGAAAGTTTCCTCAACAGAGGAATTTGGAGAACTGGAATTCTCTTCATCTGAAGAGATTTGTCCAGCTGAGTGTAATTGAGAGGAATAGTTTAAACAGTGTTCTGAATCATAACCATGTTCTTCCTCAGAAGATACAATGGTAGGTTTTTGAGGTGTAGGCTGTGGCTATAGAGACAAAGGAAAGAGGTTTCAGAGGCAATGTTAGCTTTAACAAGCCCTGGAAGAATTCCCTCCACTCAGTTTCTCTAGCTACTGCGGGTGAGGCTACATGCCTACTCTGTTTTTTCTTTTTCTTTTTCGCTGCAACGTCCAACTGTATGAGATGCAGAGGTTCAGAAACCTGCCATACACCTCTATTAATGTACCTGGGATCTCCACTCTAATATCTAAGGAATAACATGATGGCATTTGGAAATAAGTGGTGGTTCATAAAATGTATCCACAATCTGCAAGGCCTCAGGAACCATAACGACTTCTGAAGGGGTCTCAGGAAACTGAGAGGTAACCAGACATACTGCAGGTTCTGCAATCTCAGACGGTACTTCTGAACCTGAAACATAACCTTGCATACCTGCTCTGGGCCTCATAAGCTTTTTCTTTGGCAGTAGAGGGACATCTGGTGATGTGGATTACTCCACCTTGCAATGGGTCAGGTGTTCAAGTTGCTAAGATTTCAGAAAGGTGTTGAGAGAGGAAAGTCTCGACCCAAGGGTTTTGGGAACAAACTACTGACAAATGGAAGAGACCTTGTAATAGTGTTCTAGGCCTAGACAGAAAAGGCACTAAAAGTGCAAGTTCTTATACAAAATCTGCCTACCACACTGAAAGTATCCCCCTCCTACTAGGCATCTAACAAGAATGAAAAAAATACTGAGGCAAAAATGACAAGGGAAGGTCCCCAATGAGGCACTTATTTGAGTAAACAATCAAGTGAAGCAATGCTACCTTTGACCAAACAGTTCTCACCAGCATTCCGGGTGGTGGCAAGATAGCCTGAGGTACACGCTTGTATGTCCATTATATACCGCTACACTTAAGAGCTGTAGTCATGTGTCAGACACAGGACCTCAAGAGGGTAAAGCTTCAGTACCCCAGCCAGATGTCAGCTGTGGCAACAGATTCCTCAACAATACTGCAACAGTGATTTCAGCCCGGACAATAACCAGAGATCCTGTAGACGTATTAGAGATATTTCAAAAATTTTATGAACATTTTTTTAATGCAGAAAAATGCGGAAAAAAAAGAAAGCACAAATGGAAATATTTGAAGACTCAAGTATGCCAAAGTGAGGGACAGCTAATGCTCACAAATTAACAGTCAAGATACAAGGAGATGAGATAAAAACTTTGCCAATCTGCAAGAAAGTCTCCAGGAAGATGTGGTATTCCTGTGGTAGGTTGAATGCTAGGAGGGAAGAAAGAGAGAGAGATGGAAGATTTTGTTTAACAGTATTTTAAAAGGGGGGAAGCGTCAACATCCTGGAAGAAAGCTGTGTGGCTGCAAAAAGTACAGATGTGTACACTTACCTTATATGTAGATGTTCGACTGTATTCACTTTTGCAGTCATTACATTTGGGTAATCTGCTAGCAGGTTGCCCTCAGTCGGCCTGAATATCAAAGTCTTGGGTCCTGCATCAGTTGCCGTCTCCTCTTCAATGACGTCAGGTCATCAGGGGTATAAAACATGCAACCGACACCATTTTATTCTGTTTTTCTTGCCCCAGATATCAGGTTCCCTCCAAATGGGGAGCGCAAAAAAAAAATAAATAAAAATTTTATATATATATATATATATATATATATATATATATATATATATATATATATCAATAAACAGCAATATATAAGTAAATGCACTTTTAGCAACATAAACTTTACCTTCATCTAAAAGCAAATACACCGCAAAGGCTTTAGGATATAATGAAGGAAAGAGAAGTTCTAGAAAGAAGGGGGATGGTGGGTGGGTAACCCAGACTGCAAAAGTGAATACACTCGAACATCTACATTTATGGTAAATGTACACAACTGTACTATGTTCTTCGTGTTTCACTGTTGCAGTCATTACATTTGGGTAGAATCCCAAAGCTGTGGATGGGAGGATGGAACTAAATAGCATCAGGAGAGGCTATAAGGTCCTGCAGAACTGCAGCGGTGAAACCTGCCCTGGACTTAGAGAAGCAAATGAGAATGCTTTGCAAAAGTATGAACAGAGCTCCAAGTAGCAGCTTCTAGAATGCCTTTGGTTGGAACTCCTCTGAGAAAAGCTGCTGAGGTAGAGGCAGCCCTGGTGGAATGTGACCTAATTCCCTTGGGCACTGGTTTACCATGATACAAGTAGCAGAAACGAATGCAGTGGCTTATCCACTTAGAAATAGTCTGCTTTGATATAGCCTTCCTCTCTGATCCTGCAGCAAATGCTACCAGTAGTTGCTCAGACTTTCTTAGAGATTTGGTCCTGTTTAAGTAGAATCTTCTTTGTCTGTGTTCGTCCAATGAATGCAGAATCCGCTCCCCCTTGTTCTGCAGATTTGGGTAAAATGTTGGCAGGTGAATAGTTTGGTTAAGAGCCACACTGGATACCACCTTAGGCATAAAGGAAGGACTGGTCCTGAGGGACACCCTGTCCAGGTAAAATGTAATAAAAGGCTCCACAGCCATGAGGGCCTGTAGTTATGAAACCCTTTTTGCTGAAGTGATTGCCAAAAGGAAAGCTGTTTTCCAAGATAAAAACTGCATATCCACAGGAGCTGCTGGTTCAAAGGAGGCATGGTGAGTTTTTCCAACACAAAATTGAGGTCCCATGTGGGAGTTGGTGATCTTCTGGGAGGCCTTAAATTTTTGGCCCCTCTAAGATACTGTTTTAGGAGAGGATGAGAAAAGATGGGAAGCTCTGTGTTGTAATGAGCCAAGATGGCAGAGGCATGGATTTTTATTGAAGAAAAAGATAGGCCCTTGTCAAGCATCTCAGTCAAGTATTGTAAAATCTGAGGAATATTTGGTTTTGCTGTGTCTGTTCCTTGTGCTTGGTTCCAAGCATCGAATCTCTTCCATTTATCAGCATAAGATTTTCTAGTACTAGGCCTTCTGGCTTCCAAAATTACATCCATCACAGATTTACTGAGAGGTGGTGTTTGAATAATTACATGATGAGCCATGCTGCCAGGTTCAGAGTTTGGAGCCCAGTGTGCAGAATTGTTCTGTTGAGACAATAGATGAGGTATTTGAGGCAAGTACCAAGGAGGGAGTTGACACATATTCCTTAGAATTGGGTACCAGTGCTGGCGAGGCCAGTCCGGGGCAATTAGGATCATTTTTGTTTTTTCCTGTCTGACCTTTAGTAAGACCTTGGAGAGAAGAGGCAGAGGAGGAAAGGCATAGACTGATAGGTTTTTCAAATTGAAGGATATGGCATCCACTTCCCATGCTCGTCTGTGATAAAGTCCTTGTGCAGAATTTGTCCAGTTGATAATTTTGGGGAGAGGCAAATAGATCTATGTCTGGGCTCTTCCATTTCTGTGTTACCAGGCTGAAGACGTGTGGATCCAGTTTCCACTTGTGAGGGTCCATAAGATTTCTGCTTAGGTCGTCTGCAAGTGTATTTTGTTTTCCTGGAAGGAATTGTGCTTGAAGATGTACTTGGTAAGTCAAGGCCGTGTCCCACAATGCCATGGCTAGTCTGCAAAGGGGGTAGGAATGTGAACCCCCCTGCTTATGTACCACATAACTGTGGTGTTGTCCGTCTTTATCAGTAGTTGTCCTGGATAAAGTAAGTCCTTGAAGGCTGTCAGGGCATTCTGAACAGCTAGCATCTCTCTCTAGTTGATATGCAGATGCATTTGTTTTGGGGTCCATATGCCCTGATTGCATCTCCCTGCCAGGTGGGCCCCCCAAGCATAGTCTGATGAGTCTGTAGTTAGGGGTTTGGTTGGCAGGGGGTAGAGTGAAAGACCATCCCTTGTTTTGGTGACATCTCTCTGCCCACCAAAGAAACTCCTGTTGTAGGCAGGGAATGATAGGAATAAGAAGTTATGTACCTACCATAACGTTCCATGTTAGTTGTCTTCTCGCCTTCTTTCTTGCTGGATGGGTTCGGAGCCAATCCTCGGCTCCAACTCGGCCAATACTAAAGCTCGAGAACTTATTCCACCAGCTCGAGGCTCCCCTATATCCCACAATGCTAGGCGGTAACTACTCTGATCTCGTTTGATAGCTAAAACCAAGCAGTTCTGGTCTCCATAGAATGGAGGAGAGAAAAGGAACCCACCTCTATATATAAACCTGTAGGTAAGCTACCACAAACATAAAAAGGGAGAATAGAGGTGGTAGAACATGTGGGAAGGAAAAAATCCCAATGGAAGATCCCAAATATTCCTATCGGTCTGTCCAGGCTAGGGGGAAGGAGGGTGGGACTCAAGAAAGAAGGCGAGAAGACAACTAACATGGAACGTTATGGTAGTTTCATAACTTCTTAATGTTAAGTTGTCAATCTCGCCTTCATTCTTGCTGGATGGGACCGCCGTCCCTAGCACCTTACCCCGGGTGGCCTATCGGAACAGACTCTTGAGAACAGTGGAACCAAAGTTGGCACGATTTCTGGAGGCCATATCCAATTTGTAATGCAAAATAAAAGTATGAGGAGAAGCCCATGTGGCTGCTGCACAAATGGAATCTATTGGTAGCCTGTCCTGAAAAGCTACAGATGTAGCTAATGCCCTAGTTGAATGAGCTCTAGGTCTTGAAGGCAGTTTTTGATGTCTGATTTCATAGATGAAGGTAATTATAGAGGTAAGCCATCTTGAAAGGGACACTTTAATAACTGGAAGGCCCAATTTCCCTTCCGCATAAGACAGGAAAAGCTGATCAGATTTCATGAACTGTTTAGTCCTGTCTAAATAATATCTAAGTTGGCGGTGAACATCTAGAAAATGTGACTTTTGTTCCGACCTGTTGGAATAATCAGGGAAGAAGACGGAGAGATCAATCGTCTGGTTTAGGTTTGCCTCAGAGGAAACCTTAGGCAAGAAGGACGGATTAGTCCGGAGGGACACCCTGTCTTTATGGAAAACTAAGTAAGGAGGACGACTGCAAAGAGCATGAAGTTCAGATACCCTTCTAGCTGATGTTATGACTACTAGAAAAAATGTTTTCCATGAAAGCAACTTAAGAGGGCATGAAGCCGCAGGTTCGAAGGGGGGGGGGGAATCAAGGATGCTAGGACTAAATTCAAGTCACACTGAGGTGGGGGGCTTGAGCAGAAAGACACCTCTTAAAAAGGCTTTGCAGAGTTTATGGGACATGATACTGGAGTCTGAGACACCTACATGAAAGTTAGATATAGCAGCTAGTTGTACTCTAATGGTAGATGAGGAAGAGCCTAAATGAAAGAGCTCTGCCAGAAAGTCTAGGATAGACTGGATAGGTGCAGTGAAGGGGGTCTATATTTTTTTATGCTGCCCAGAAGGAAAAACGTTTCCACTTACTATTGTAAATCCTCCTGGTAGAAGACTTGTGAGAGGCTATCAGGATGTTACGGACCGAATGAGAGATTAAGGGAAGCCTGGCTAGGGTAGGAATCTGAGAAACCAAGCTGTGAGGTTGAGAGATTGAAGGGAGTGGTGCGCAGCTGGTCCGACTGGTGGGTCAAAAGATCTGGCACCGGGTCCAGATGCCAAGGCTGCTCCAACAGGTAATGATGGAGGAACAGAAACCATATCTGTCGAGGCCAGTAAGGGGCAATGAGGATCATGGTGACTCTCGAGGTGATAGCTTTCTGAATTGAGAGATCAGTGGAAAGGGGGGGAAAGCATGCAGAAGTCCCCAGGGCCAATCGTGCACTAGAGCGTCTCTGGTGGGATGGCGTGGTAACGGGAAGAGAGTGAAGAAGTCGTGACACTTGCTGTTTTGGGGAGTAGCAAAAAGATCGCAGCAAGGCCGGCCCCATCTTTGAAAGACTTCTTCCAGCACTGATTTTTTTTTAGAGACCACTCGTGAGGCATGAGAATGGCCCTGCTCAACTTGTCCACAATCACGTTGGACTTCCCGGGAATGTGCGTTGCTATCAGAAAATGCTGAGAAGAAATCACCCACTGCCAAAGTCTGAGTGCCTCTCGACATAAGGGGTAGGACTTGGTTCCACCCTGTTTGTTGATGTACCACACTACGGACATGTTGTCCGTCTGAATTGCAATAGTCCCTGTGGGAAGGGAGTCCTGAAGGGCTTGCAACGCTAAAAGCACTTCTCATCTCTAAGACATTTACGTGCAAGTGGCACTCGAAAGATTGCCATGTGCCCTGGACTGTCCTGCCCTGATAATGCCCCCCCCCCACCCGATCAGGGAGGCGTCCGTTGTCACCGTGGCGATTGGGGGGGGGGGATGAAGGGTCTGCCCTGGAGAACTTGAGGTGATGTGATCCACCAAGACAGGTGATTCTTGCATGATTGAGTTAGTAGGATGATAAGAGACATCAGGAGCTGTTGGAAGGACCACTGAGAAAACAGCATCCACTGGAGGATCCGCATGTGAAAACAAGCTAAGGGGAGAAGTGTAATAGTAGCTGCCATGAGTCCTAATACCTTCAAGACTACCCTGGCTTTGATCTTGTTGCACTGAAGTAGAAGGTAAACTTGTTTGCGGATATCTAATACTCTTTGCTCTAAGTCTGGCGGAAAGATGGACTGTGTCTAAGGTGGTGCCTATAAAGGTAATAGATTGACAAGGAGACAAGGCAGATTTTTCGAAATTTATTGAAATGCCTAGAGCTTGGCAAGTTTGGATGGTGAAGTCTCTGGATAGAAGCAGTTGATGTCTGGTGGTGGTGGTAAGGAGCCAGTCGTCCAAATATGGAAACACCTGGAATCCTTGATGTCTCAAGTGAGCTGCGACCACTGCCATGCATTTGGTAAACACTCGGGGGGGGGGGGGGTGTAGTGAGACCAAAGGGCAGGGCTCTGAACTGGTAGTGACTGGCTCCCAGCCTGAAGTGGAGAAACCTCCTGGAGCGTCTGTGCATTTTAATATGGTAGTACGCACCCTGAAAGTCTATCGAGCACATCCAATTGTCCTGACCCAAGAAGGGTAGAATGGACTGTAGCGTGACCATCCGGAATTTTGTTTTTTTTATATAATTGTTTAGCTTGCTGAGATCCAGTATTGGTCTCCAGTACCCTGTTTTTTTTTTGGTACCAAAAAGAATTTGGAGTAGATTCCGGATCCTTGCTGGTCTGATGGGACTGGTTGGATAGCTCTTTTTGACAGCAGCTTTGATATTTCTAATGCTGCTTGTTCCCTTAGACTGGATGGAACGTCTGGAAGGAATCCTTTGGGTTAGGATGGGATGTGAATAAAGGGAATTTTGTAACCCTCGGATATGATTGACTGTACCCATTTGTCTTGAGTGAGGGAAAGCCAGGCTTTTGGGTACAGTGATAATCTTCACCCGACTGCCTCCGAAGGTGGACAGCCGGGCAGCTCCTCAGGGATGCTGAAAGGGTTTATCAGAGAAAGTTTCTCTGCTAACCTGGTTTTGCGGACCACCTCTGCCCCTAGGGCGACGTCTATTGTTATTCCCCCCCTCTGCCTCTAGAGGGGAATCGACTTTGTGCGTCAGATGAAACTCCCTGTGGTTTGCGGAACCACATCCCCCCCCCCCCCGACCTTTTGGATGAGGTCTGGAAGGGGTAGAAAAACAGACTCCCACGGCAGAGAGAGAGTCTTACCTTCCTGCTCGCACCTAGTCAATGTATCCTTCACCTGAGGTCCAAACAACGTTGAGCCATCAAAGGGAGAATTGGTGGAGGACGCCTTGAAAGGGTCCGCAAAATTGCAAAGCCACATCCAGGCGTGACGTCGTAAAGCTACATCTGTGCCTGCGGCCCTACTCGCCCCATCAGCCGCATATGAGCTAAGCCACATGGAGGAGTTGACAATCGAATTCAGGGTTGCCAACTGGGAGTTCATTTTGTCTTGGAACCCCTCAGCTGTTGGATCCTGCATGGCCTCACCCATATCCTTGAGCAAATCCCTCTGGAGACGGGTGAAGTGACGCATAGTTCAGCGACCGCATGGAAAAGGTCGCTGATGAAAACATCCGCTTACCGTACCTGTCCATGGTCCTAGACTCCTTATTAGGAGGATGGACAGATACTGAAGGATCGGCTAACTCCTTAGTGGCTGCGGCCACCACCATGGCAACAGAGACACCTTTAGATAGAAACTCTTTCTCTTTTGGGGCAGTAATAAATTTTGACGGCCTCCTTGGGGTAGGTTCCACTGAATCAGGGGCCGTCCAAGCCTTCCTTGCCACCACTTCCATGAGGGGGTCAAAGGGAGGAGACACCCAGGAGGTGGAAGGGCGAGAGCCAAACGCCTCAAGGTAAACCAACTCGTCCTCTGAAGGGTTAAGGGCGGGCCAGTTCCCCCTCTGTTTCAGGATTTCAAGGATGTCAGCAAAAGAGACATCCTCAGAGGGGGACTGAGGGGAACCTTCAGATTCCTCCAAGTCGGTGCCAGAGGTGATCGAATCAGGGGAATCAATGTGCTTCCTCTTGCACCGTCTCCCCCGGCACCGACAGGGACGGCTCAGAGGCTGATGTCGGAGCTGAACTCACCAGCGCCGACGCTCCGAGGGGGAGAAAGGGGTCGGACAAGGGTCCGATGCCACTCGACCCCTCGGACCCGACGAGGGAAGCCCGGCACTGAGATCCCTCCAAGGAGGAAATCGGAGCAGACGGAGCCGAAAGGGAAGGTATCAGCTCCGAAAGACCGACAGCCATGGCTCCGATGAGCCCCGGCTCCAAACTCAAAGGAGTCGGAGGAGGAATAGAATCAGGGATGGGAATAGCCACTGACTGTTGAGTAGGGCTATGCAACATTTGGGCCAGTGCCTCGGACTTGATAAGTCTACTCACCACCCTTTGTAAGTCATGGTCAGACAGCCTGGAGGACCGAGAGGAATGAGACCTATGGCTCCGCTCCGACAGAAGAGGGGATCCCAGAGCCGAGTGGATGGAACCGATGGAAGGGGACCTCGACCTCTTCTTTGAAGGTGGCTCCGATAAGCCTATCGGAGCCAACTGAGTCTTGACAACCTCTGCTCCGGCCGGAGCCGAGGTAACGGTTTGAGACTTCGAAACATCGACTCCAGCCGGAGCCGATGTCGAAGCAGCTTTAATGCTCCCAGGAGATGGCTCTGAAGCTGGAGCCGACGGCCTGGAAGTCTTTGAAGGCTTCCCCGATGCAGACTGGGTCGGGGGGCCTTCAGGCTTTAACAAGCCTCGACATACGAGTTTGGTTTTGCGTTCCTGCAGGACTCTAGGGCTGAATGCATGGCAAACAGCACATGAGTCCTGCAGGTGCAAAGGTCCCAGGCAATAGACACAAAAAGTGTGACCATCTGTCAGAGACATTTTCTGACAGCACGAATCACACTTCTTGAAGCCTGAGACCTTGGAGTCTTTAGACATCCTAAAAAGACTGTATGCAACACAAACACACAGACACACCCTTTAACCAAATAAAAATCCAGTCACACTGAAAGGACAGGGGAAAAAAAAGGGAGTAGGCCAAAGGCCTAAAAGTTAAAAAGGGGATAAAACGGGAATACAAACACAAGGGGGACCTGATTTAAACTAAACGGATACTCTGTATAAAAAATAAACTAAATAGAAAGGATAGGGGGAAGAAATTTGAAGTTTTTTTAACAAGAAAACTCACTAACCTGCCAGAGCCGGTAGAAGAAAGCACCTCGTCAGCTAAGCAGCAAACGAGATCTGAGTAGTTACCGCCTAGCATTGTGGGATATAGGGGAGCCTCGAGCCAGTGGAATAAGCTCTCGAACTTTAGTATTGGCAGAGTCGGAGCCAAGGATCAGCTCCGAACCCATCCAGCAAGAATGAAGGAGAGGTTGACAACTTAACATTCATTGTTTCCAGACTGTGACAATGTTGACTCCATAAACTTTTTACATACCACTGAAGTTTTCTCATATGCAGTCTTGCATATGGAATTAGTAGAATGCAGGATGCCATAAACCCCAAAGCCTGCAGAAGAATTTGTCTTGCAGATAACTGGGTTGTTGTTGCCATTTGTTTGAAGTATATAGTCAGTTGCTTTTGTCTGGCGTAAGGTAAGCTATTTGGGCAGTTGTATTTAAGCTTGCACCCAGGAATGTAATTTTTTGAGAGGGTACCAGGTGTGCTTTGTTTTCGTTTATTGTGTACCTAAGCATATTAGAAGCCTTTTCACAAATGCCAGATTTTGAAGAATGTCCTTGTTTTCTGCTTGAATGAGACAGTCGTCCAAGTAAGGATAGATTTGTATGCTTCTTTGTCTGTAAAATGCAATTACTGGTGCCAGGCACTCTGTAAAGACCCTGGGCGCAGTAGATAAACCAAAGAGCAGTGCAGGGAATTGGTAATGCATAAAACCTGCCTTGAAGCGGAGGTATCTTCTCCACGATTCCCTTATTGGGACATGCAGGTTATGCCTCTTAAGTCTACAGTCACGAACCAAGCGTTCTTGCCCAGCATGGGCAGTAGCTGTTGTAAAGTCTGCATTCTGAATTTTGGAATGTCCAAGAAAGTGTTCAAAATCGATAAGTCCAGTATTGGATGCCAGGCATTGTCTTTTCTGGGTACTAGGAACAGTCAAATGAAAACCTGGTCCTTTTTCCTGTTCTGGTACTGGTTGAATAGCCCCCATATATCCATGAGGGACGTAACTCGTTTCCGAGCCTCTGCCCATTGATTTTGTGGCAGATCTGGCCAACCGTTTGGAATTGGCAAAGTATGGAAATGAAATCTGTACCCCTGGGATACTATGTTTAATACCCACTTGTCCTGGGTAATTAAGTGCCAATTTTGAGCATGAAGTGCTAATTTAACCCCCAAGGGGGCTGCCAAAAGTTAAGTGCTTGATGATGGTAGAGGGAAGTCATTGAGACTGCTTAGTGTAGGGTTGGGCTTTGTTTCCTCCAGATATGGAGGTAGAGGCACCCCGTTGCTTTGACCTGTAAGAACCCTGTGAATGGTATCTACAGCCTTTTGAGCGCCTGGATTTGCCTTGTGAGGCTCTGTTGGACATTGGAAAGGACCAATTTTTAGTAGGCCAGTGCCTACTGAATCTGGGTGGCTGCACTTGTAATAAATCTTTTACAGTTTGTACAGATTTAGCTTTGTCTTCCATTTTCTTTAAAACCTCTTCTGCCTTATTACCAGAGTATCATGCTGTAAAGGTGCATCCAACAATTTAGCTTTAACAAGATCAGGCAGATTTTGCTCCTTGAGCCAGGCATGCCTTCTAATCACAGATCCAGTAACTGTGGCCCTGCAAGAGGCCTCCAAGGAATCAAAACCACATTGCAAAGTATGCTTTCCAACCTGTTCTGCTGCATGCAATAATTCCTGTAATTCTTTAATTTCCACACAATCAGAAATCAACAACATTTTCTGTTTTAATAAGCCCATGACATGCTGTTGATATTTAAGCATATGAAACTGGCAGTTTAAGGCCCTAATTGCCAAGGTTGCAGACGTATAAACCTTTTTTCCCCATCTATGCAGCGCCCTGGAATCTCTATCAGGGGGGGTAGGATTTTTGGCTGTAGAGGCCTTTACACCTTTGGGACCCTGTAGTTTCAAGATCAGCAGCAGGATTTTTAAATAAAAAATTTGTGGGAGTCAGGAACCCTGTAATATGCGTCTGGCTTACTAGGAGCCGGAGGTAGGGAATCAGGAGCCATGCTTGATTCCGAAAACACTTAATCAACCATGTCTAATACAGGAGGTATAGCCAAAGGCCTATGCTGAGGAAGAAGGAAATCCCCAAGCCTCTTTTCTGATTCAGAGAAATCCTGACTCTCCCAATGAAAATGTTCCCTTAAGGTATGCAAGGTTTCTCCAAAAGAATAATCCTCAGGAGGAGATGCAGATGGGATGGATTCTTCTGCATCTGAATCCTCATAGGGTGGTATAGAAAATTCCTGATCAGAAGAGGAATCAGAGGAAATAGAAACCGGTTCTGAAGATTCATAAGTGTCTTGCCTAGGCCTCTTAGCAGGGGGAGGTTGGGAACCCCTGATCAAGGTAATTAAGTCCTCAGCCATTTTGATCATGTTTTGTAGGCATAGGGGCCTGTGCACATAGCTCATGCATTGTTTTTTTAGACTTAGAAGTTGTTTTTGAAGCTGGCGTCGGTTTTATATAGAAATGTTGATGCCTGAAAACACCCTCAGAAGCCAGTGCCTGCTCAGCAGCTCCGGACCCATCCGAGGGAGAGATATCCACGGGTTCAATACTCTGAGAATCTCGCGGCATACCAGACTCCGCATGGGTCTCGGTAGAGGCCTGTGACTCAAAAGTAGCGGGTATCAGGGGCTGCAAAAGCGCCTCACTGAGTACCAGCGAACCGGAGACTGGCTTAGGAGAAGCTTCGTCGGTTTTGGACTTCGACGATCTGTGTCTGATTTTTTTCTTTGCATTTTTTGTGAACTCTGGTAGTCAGATTGCTATCCAATGACATTTCTGGGTAATTAAATCTGGATCCAAAATATTTTAAGGCAAAAATATACAGACGCTTAATAGTGCATTGGTTAAATCTAGCACAAAACTGACAGCAAGGCACGTTATGATCTGTGCCTAGGCAAGGAATACAGCACAAATGAAAATCCTTATGAGGTATTTGCTTCCCACAAGTAATGCAATTATTAACTTTTACTGACATCGGTAAGGAGCAAGAAAAAGTTTCCCCAACTTGGTACTTAGCTTTAATTGAAGACTTTCGTTCTGTAACTCGAATGCAAAAATTTCAGGAGTCAGCTGACCGGCACTTGCGAACTGCTTCTGCACTGCACGGCAAGACAGACTGAATAAAATGGCGCCGGCTGCATGTTTTATACTCCCGACAACCTGACGTCATGGAAGGGGAGACAGCAACCAACGCAGGACCAAAGATTTTGATATTCAGGCCGACTGAGGGCAACCTGCCAGCAGATTACCTAAATGTAAGGACTACAACAGTGAAACACGAACATCCTAAACATGGCAAATATCTATCAGACCAAGCTTCACATGGGTCCATTTCAATTTTAAAACATGATTTTAAAGTATTTATGTCTATAATAGCTAAAAGAATGGCAAAACTGTTGCCAAAATTGAGAGATATGGATCAATGTGGTCCTGCAGTGGGAAAGTAAACATCTAACATTAAAAGAATGGTGACGACCCAGGGGGAAGCAGATTGTAAGAAAATACCACTGTTGGTGGATCTTGATTCACAGACTACAACACAATAAGTTGGGGTTTTATGAGTAGGGCAATGAAAGCATTTGCAGTTCCTGACATATTAATAAGGTTAATGAAGCACCACACAGAACAAACCAAGCCTCACATCACAAGTTCCAGGCCAGATGAATTCACTCAGTTTAGTAGACTGATTTATTAAAATAAAAACATAACTTCTACAGTAAATATTAACAGCAAAACTTCAAACTTTTATACCATTAAGAGCAAGTAACACTTCTCTGGCGCCTCAGCTTTCAGAAAAGCCTTTACAGAGTACATCTTTCTACTGGTAAGCATACACTTAAATACATGCATTTTATCAATTAAATAATCATCCAGTTAAGAATTCACTAAAAAAGCCAACTAAAAAGATTAACTTTTAATATTCTTTTTAACCTTATATTAAATACCTCCAAGAGAATTCCCTATTCAAACCTCTTGAAAACATTGCATCACATTTTAAAATAAATATTGCTTCCTTCCTAAATGTTCCTTAATTTTTTCATCAGTACTATACCTAGTATTTACTTGTTCCAAAACAATTGCCTATAACCCCTATGGGTCTCCATTATGATGTTCCTTAAAGTGCATAGCTACAGGACTCTGAAATCTTTGCTTTTTGATGCCCCTTATGTGTTCTTTTAACCTTGTGGAAAAACTTCTCTTGCTCTCTCCAATATAAAACACAAATACATTTTAAACTATATATAATCTTTTCACTATTGCAAGTGAAGCTGCCTCTTCTATCAACATTTTTTTTCTGTTAATACTTTCAAAACAATCAGTTGCGTTTCCATACTGTGCAACTGTCGCATGGGAAAGTTCCATATCTCACTACATTTTTTTCTGTATTTTTTGGTCTCTCAAATTTTTCATGTACTAACATGTCCTTAAGACTTCTGCACCTCTTTCATATGAAAAATAAAGTTTAACATTTGTTAGGCAGGATTTTTCTTTCTGTATATAGGACCAGTAAATACCCAACTATTTTCTCTACAATGTTAGAAAAATTAGTATACTTAGACACAGAATATAACTCACTTTCTTTTTCCTCTACATTCTTTTTCTGCATTATGTTCAGTACTTTTTTCACCTTTTTATTCATTACTTTATTATACCCCAACCATACTTTCTCTGGCTCATAACCCCATTTCTATAAACATGTTAGCTGTATTTAAAAGTACAGTTGTGTACACTTAGCATAAATGTAGATGTTCGAGTGTATTCACTGTTGCAGTCATCACTTTTGGGTTATCTGCTTGCAGTCGGCCTGATTAACAAAGTCTTGGATCCTGCATCGGTTGCTGTCCCCTCTTCCATGACGTCAGGTCATCAGGGGTATAAAACATGCAGCCAACTGCATTACATCAGTTTTTCTTGCCCCAGATGTCAGGAGCCCCCCTTAATGGGAAGCAATTAAATCTATAAATATATAAGGCAATACCTCCAACAAAAAAGCAAATACACCAAAAAGCTTTTGAAGATAGCAAAAGGAAAGTAGAGGTATATCCAAAAAAAGAAGGGGGCTGGAGGGAGGGTAACCAGGACTGCAACAGTGAATACACTAACATCTATATTTAGGGTAAAGTGTACACAACTGTACTATGTTCTTCGTGTTTCACTGTTGCAGTCATCACTTTTGGGTAGATTCCCAAAGCTAAGGATGGGAAGAGGAATTTAAATAGAATTAACACCAGCTAAAAGGCCCTGCAAGACTGCAGTGGCAAAGCCAGCTCTGGATTTAGAGAAAATTGGCAGATGGTAATGTTTGGTGAAAGTATGTACAGAACTCCAGGTAGCGGCTTCTAGGATGTCCCTGATAGGGACGCCTCTGAGAAAGGCTGTAGAGGTAGATGCAGCCCTGGTAGAGTGGGGTCTGATCCCCTATGGGATAGGCCTTCCATGGTGTTTGTAGCAGAAATGAATGCAATGACCTATCCATTTGGAAATGGTTTGCTTTGAAATAGCCTTCCCCCTCTGCCCCTGCAGCAAATGCCACCAGCAGTTTATCAGATTTCCTTTTGAGGTTTAGTTCTGTCCAAGTAGAATCTAACTTGTCTGTGCACGTCTAAGGAGTGCAGAATCCGTTTCCCTTTGTTCTGTGGATTAGGAAAGAAGGTTGGCAAATGTATGGATTGATTAAGGGCCACACTGGATACCACCTTGGGCATGAAGGAGGGATTGGTCCTGAGGGACACCCTGTCCGCATGAAAGATGATGAAAGGCTCCACTGCCATGACGGCCTGTAATTCAGATACCTTTCTTGCTGAAGTGATTGTTAAAAAGAAAGATGTTTTCCAAGAAAGGAAGTTTAAGTCCGCAGTGGCAGCTGTCTCAAAAGGAGGAAGGGTGAGCTTTTCCAATACAAAGTTGAGGTCCCGGGCTGGAGATGGAGCTCTCCTGGGTGGTCGTAGATTTTTGGCCCCTCTGAGGAACTGCTTAAGTAGTGGATGAGAGAAGAGTGGTGGTTCTGTGCTGTAATGAACTGGGATGGCGGAGGCGTGAATTTTGATGGAGAAGAAAGACAGGCCATTATGAAGCATCTCAGTTAGGTATTGCGAAATCTGATGTAAATTGGGCACTGTTGTGCTCATCCCTTGAGCTTGGTTCCAGGCATAGAATCTTTTCCATTTTTCAGCATAAGACTTTCTGGCACTAGGCCTCCTTGCCTCTAAAATGATATCCATCACTGGTTTACTGAGGGATGGTAAAGGAGAAATTATGTAATTAGCCAGGCTGCTAGATTCAGTATTTGAAGCCGAGGTGCAGAATTTGGTTCTCCTGCTGAGACAATAAAGTAGGAGTCTGAGGCAGGTGCCATGGGGCCCACAGTGACACTGCGCAAGAGGGGGTACCTGTGCTGGCGTGGCCAGTCTGGTGCAATCAAAACTGTCCTTAGTTTGTCTTGTTTGATCTTTAGTAGCACTTTGGAGAACAGAGGCAAAGGGGGAAAAGGCATAAACAGATAAGTTTTTCCAGCTGAAGGACAGAGCATCCACTTTCCAAGCTTGTTTGTGAGAAGTCCTTGTTCAGAATTTGTCCAACTGATAGGTTTGGGGGGAGACAAACTGGTCTATATCTGGGCTCCCCCATTTGCTTGTCAATATGTTGAAAATCCTTGGTTCTAGTTTCCACTCGTGTGGGTCCATGAGGTTTCTGCTTAGTTCGTCTACCAGTGTATTTAGTTTTCCTGGCAGGAATTGAGCTTGTAAATGTACTTGATAGCCAAGGGCTGTGTTCTACAATGCCATGGCTAGTCTGCAGAGGGAGTAAGAATGTGTATCCCCCTGCTTATTTATGTACCACATAACAGTGGTGTTGTCCGTCTATCAGTAACTGTCCTGAAAGAATGTGGTCCTTGAAGGCTGTCAGAGCATTCTGCACAACTAACATTTCTTTTTGATTGATATGCAGATGCATTTGACTCTAGTTCCATTTGCCCTGAATGCACTTCCCTGCCAGGTGCCCCCCCCCCCCATGCATAGTCCGATGCGTCTGTTAAGGTTTGGGTGGCAGGGGGTAGTGTGAATGGTAGTCCCCTGTTTTGGTGGCAGGTCTCTGCCCACCAGAGGAACTCTAGGCGTAGGCAAGGTATGATAGGAACCATTGCTTCTACATCCTGTGAATGTTGACACCATAGGCTTTTGAGATACCATTGCAGTTTCCTCATATGCAGCCTTGCATATGGAATTAGAAGAATGCAGGAGGCCATGAACCCCAAGGCTTGCAGTATTTGCCTTGCAGATAGCTGGGTTTTTGTGGCCACTCATTTGAAATAGGTTTTCAAATGAATCCGTTTCTCTGGAGTGAGGAAAGCCATCTGGGAAGTTGTATTCAAGCTTGCTCCCAGGAATATAATTTGACAGGGTACCAGGTGTGATTTTTTTTCATTTATGGTGTACCCCAGACAATTCAGTACCCTTTGAACAAAGGCCAGATGATTCAAAAGTATGTCCTGGCTTTCTGCATGAATTAGAAAATCATCCAGATATGGGTATATTTGAACATTTCTTTGCCTGCAGAATGCAATGACTGGAGCTAGGCACTTTGTGAATACCCTGGGTGCAGTAGATAAGCCAAAGGGCAGTGCAGTGAACTGATAGTGCATGTAGCCTGCTTTGAAGCGTAGGTAGCTTCTGCAAGACTCCCTGATAGGGATGTACAGGTATGCTTCTTTTAAATCTAGTGTTGCCAACCATGCATCTTTGCCTAGCATAGGAAGCAGCTGGTGAAGAGTTAGCATAGTGAATTTTGGAATCACCAGAAAGGTATTTAGAGTAGAAAGGTCCAGGATAGGACGCCATGTATTGCCTTTTCTGGGTACCAGGAAAAGTCTCAAATAGAACCCTTGTCCCTTTTCCTCTTCTGGTACCAACTGAATAGCCGCCATGGTTAAAAGAGAGAGAGTACTTGCTTTTGGGCCTCTGCCCACTGATTTGGGGGTAGATCTGGCCACCCGCATGATGTTGGTAAGGTGTGGAAGTGAAATCTGTATCCTTGGGACACTATACTTAGAACCCATTTGTCCTGGGTAATGAGTTCCCAGTTTTTGGCCTGCAAACCAATCTTTCCGCCTAAAAGAGCATTCAGTTGGGAAGTGCTTGGAAGTTTTAGAAGCAAGTCATTGAGACTGTTTTCCATGGGGGGGGGGGGGAGTCTTACTACTCCCTGATTTGGGTATGGAAACCCCACACTGCTTGGTCTTGTGTGTCCCCTGGGACTGAAACCTGGGGTTTCTGCTATGTCTGGGTTTGGCTTGAGAAGACCTTGAAGAGGCTGGAAAGGACCAAATTCTTAGACGGCCAGTGCCTAGTAAATCTAGGAGGCTGCACTTGTAAAAAATATTTAACAGTTTGCATAGATTTAGCTTTATCTTCAATCTTTTTAAGAAATTCCTCAGCCTTGTTGTCCTGATTTAAGGGAGAATACAGCAATTTAGATTTAACATGATCAGGTAAAGATTGCTCCTTAAGCCAAGCATGCCTTCTGAGCACAGAACCAGTAACAGCAGCCCTGCAAGAGGCCTCGAAAGAATCAAAAGTACAGTTTTGTACCTACCATAAATGTAGATGTTCGAAGATCCACATTGCTGCAGTCATAACCTGTGGGTAGTCCGCTGTCCTCGGTCGGCCCGAATACCAAAGTGTTAGGCTGGCGTCGGTCATGGTCGCTTAGATCTGATGTCAGTACGCCGTGGTACTAAAGCGCATGACCGACGTCATATCCTCAGTCTTTCTTGCCCCAGATGTCAGAAGGCCCTAAAAAAAAAGGCCATAGCCAAAAACCAGGAAAACATCCAACCACCCATGTACAAACAATATTTACAACCCAAACCACACAACCACCCCAAACTACAGTGGGGAAGGAGGGAGGGAAAATTGGACTGCAGCAATGTGGATCTTCGAACATCTACATTTATGGTAGGTACAAAACTGTACTATGTTCTTCATCTCACATTGCTGCAGTCATAACCTGTGGGTAGAATCCCAAAGCAAAGGTAAAGGAAGGTTGGCAAAATCATAAAGCATTGGGAGCTGCTAACATGCCCTGCAAAACTGCAGTGGCAAACCCAGCCCTAGATTTTGAATAAAGAGGGAGATGGTAATGTTTAGAAAAAGTGTGCACTGAACTCCAAGTAGCTGCCTCCAAAATATCTTTAGTAGCTACACCCCTCAGAAAAGCAGTAGAAGTGGCAGTAGCCCTAGTGGAATGAGGTCTGATTCCAGCCGGAATCTCCTTACCATGATGAGAATAACAAAAAGCAATACAATGGCCAATCCACTTAGAAATAGTTTGTTTAGAAACAGGTTTCCCCTGAGAACCCAAAGCAAAAGAAACAAACTGTTGAGACTGTCTGAACCCTTTAGTTCTGCTCAAATAATAACGCAACTGCCTGTGAATATCCAAAGAGTGCAAAATCTTTTCCCCTTTATTTTGAGGATCAGCATAAAAAGTAGGCAAATGAATAGACTGGTTCAAGGCCATATTTGAGACCACTTTAGGCATGAAAGTAGGGTTAGTACGCAAAGAGACCCTATCCTTATGAAAAATTAGGAAGGGTTCAACTGCCATTAGAGCCTGTAATTCAGATACCCTTCTAGCAGACCTAATGGCCAACAAAAAAGCTGTCTTCCAAGACAAAAACTTCAACTCAGCTGTAGCTGCAGGTTCAAAAGGAGATAAAGTGAGTTTCTCCAACACAAAATTGAGATCCCAGGAAGGAGTAGGAGCTCTACGTGGGGGTCTTATGTTCTTTGCCCCTCTAAGAAATTGCTTAAAGGATGAGAGAATAATGGTGGGTCACAGTCATAGTGAGCAGAAATGGCTGCAGCATGAACTTTTACAGAGGAGAAAGACAAACCTTTGTCTAGTAATTCTGTAAGATACTGAAGTGAAACACTCAAATTAGGTACTGAAACATCAAAGCACTTTGCTTTGCTCCAAAGAAAAAATCTCCTCCATTTATCAGCATAAACCTTCCTTGTACTAGGCCGTCTTGCCTCCAAAATAACATTCAAAACTTGTTGAGGAAGATGCGACCCTCCAGGGTCTAGAACAGAATATGCCAGGCTGTCAGATGCAGGGACTGTATCCTGACATTGAGGAAATGATTGCCTGCCTCGGACAAAAGGTGTGGACTTGCTGGCAAAGGCCAAGGAGGCTCCCGTACTAAACTCCTAGCAGAGGGTACCAGTGCTGACGTGGCCAATCTGGAGCTATAAGAATCATGGAGGGCTTGTCCTGTCTGATCTTCAAGAGCACCTTGGGAAGGAGAGGCAGAGGAGGAAAGGCATAGACGTGAAGATTGTTCCAACTGAATGATAGAGCATCCACTTTCCAAGCTTTTGGATGAAACATCTTTGTGCAAAACTTTGGCAGCTGGAAATTTAGTGGAGATGCGAACAGATCTATGCCTGGAGTCCCCCAAAACACTGTCAACTGTCGAAATACATGAGGATCCAATTTCCACTCGTGGGGATCCACCATCTGTCTGCTCAAAACATCCGCTAAGGAGTTCTGTGCTCCTGGCAGAAACCTTGCCTGAAGAGTGAGGTGCAAACTGAGAGCAGTCTCCCACAAAATCATAGCTTGTCTGCAAAGTGGGTACGAATGGGGTCCCCCTTGCTTGTTGATGTACCACATGACAGTTGTGTTGTCTGTTTGAATCAACACTTGTCCTGGGTGAAGTAGATCCTTGAAGGCCATCAATGCAAATTGGACTGCTAACATCTCCTTCATGTTGATATGCAAATGTTGAAGTCTGGCAGGCCACGTGTCTTGAACCCATTTTCCATTGAGGTGTGCTCCCCAAGCCTTGTCCGAGGCATCTGTCGTTAAGATCTGACTCGCCTCTGGTCGGGTCACAGAGAGTCCCTTGTTTAGGTGACATTCCTGAGCCCACCACAAAAATTCCTTTTGAATGCAAGGTATTATCTGAATGACAGTGTCCAAATCGTGGCAGTGTTGAGTCCATACACTTTTGAGATACCATTGTAACTTCCTCATATGCAGTTTGGCATTGAGAAGCACCAGAATACAAGATGCCATGAACCCCAAGGCTTGAAGGACTGTCCTTGCAGTCAGCCTGGACAGGAGAGACAATTGTTGGAAGTAAAGGGTAAGATTTCTTTGCTTGTCCGGGGTCAAAAACGCCATCTGAGAGGCTGTATTCAGTCTCACACCCAGAAAGCACATGTCCTGAGAGGGTACTAGACTGGACTTTATTTCGTTCACAGAATATCCTAGGCACCTTAACACTGCCATAACATACTGAAGATGGTGAAGTAGCTTGTCTTTGTCTTGAGCAAGAATCAGGCAATCGTCCAAATAAGGATAAATTTGTATTCCTCTTAACCTTAAGAAGGCTATCACTGGAGCCAGAACCTTTGTGAACACCCTGAGCGCAGTAGATAAGCCAAAGGGCAATGCAGAGAACTGATAATGTAAAGTCCCAGCCAGCAGGAATCTCCTGCAGCTGGGCCTGATAGGAATATGAAGATAAGCCTCCTTGAGATCCAGAGTTACCATCCAGTGATCTTTGCCTAGCATAGGTAGAAGTTGTTGCAAAGTCAACGTTTTGAATTTTGGAATGTCCAGGTATGTGTTGAGAATAGACAAATCCAGAATTGGCCTCCAAGTGTTTCCTTTCTTTGGTACAAGAAACAGGCGAGAATAAAATCCTAGGCCCACTTCTGACGGAGGGACCTGCTGGATAGCTCCCATTTGAAGAAGTAAAGAAATCTGTTTGTGAGCCTCCACCTTTTGCTGAGGAGGAACGTCTGGCATGCCTTGGAAAGGGGGCAATGTGTGGAAATAAAACTTATAGCCTCGGTTTATAATGTCCAACACCCATTTGTCCTGGGTGACAAAGCCAATTTTGCCTGAAAAGTGCCAACTTTCCTCCCAGAGGAGCTGCCAGACAGGAAGAATCGGGCAGCTGAAGATGCAGGTCATAGGGTCTGTTTACGAAAGGACTGGCCCCTGCCCTCACCAGTAGACTGTGCAGGGGAACTCCACGTCCTAGGCCTAAAAGAACCCTGTGCATGAGCTCTGCCCCTACCACGTCTAGATCTGCCCCTAGACTGTAAATCAGAAGAAGGGTAAGCCCATCCCTTAGTAGGCCAATTTCTGCTAAACTTAGGGGGCTGCACCTGCAAAAAATCTTTAACAGTCTGCATAGACTTAGCTTTGTCCTCCATTTTCTTCAAGACTGACTCCACAGGAGAACCAAACAAAACTTCAGACTGAAGGGGAGCATCCAAAATTCGAGCTCTGACAAGTTCTGATCCTTAAGCCAGGCGTGCCTACGAATAACTGATCCAGTGGCAGCCACCCTGGAAGAGGCCTGCAAAGCATCAAAACCACACTGCAAAGAATGCTTACCCACCTGATCACAGGCATGAACCAAATCCTGTAATTCTTTACACTATGCCCTCTGCTAAAGCATCTACCTTAGATTTCAATTGACTAAGAAGAAAATTCTGGTACTTCAGCATATGAAACTGGCAATTTAAAGCCCTCATTGCAAGAGTGGAAGAGGTATACACTTTTTTACCCCACCTATCCAAAGCTCTAGAGTCCTTATCCATGGGAACTGGATTCTTTACAACAGAAGCCCTGACACCCTTAGGTCCCTGGCTAATAGTTTCTGGGTCAGCCCTAGGGCTCTTATACAAATATTTGAGAGCCTCTGGCACCCTGTAATACCTGTCTGGCTTAACCGGGGCAGGAGGCAGAGAGTCTGGATTAAGGGAAGCCTCAGAGAAAACATCCTGTACAACATCCAAAACCGGAGGTATAGCCAAGGGCCTATGTTGTGGTAAAAACAAGAATTCCCTAAGCCTCTTTCGGGAATCTGAGAAATCCTGACCTTCCCATTTAAAATGCTCCATCATAGAATGCAGGATTTCTGAAAAAGAAAAATCCTCTGGAGGGGAAGCAGAAGGACTAGAATCCTCTGCGTCAGAATCAGAATAAGGGGGAAAATCCTGAATGTCTTCAGCCGAAGACTCTGAATAATCTGAAGAATGTTCCAATCCTTCCACCTCTGGCTCCACCCTAGGCCTCTTATCTGGAGGGGGCATAGAACCTCTGATCAAGGTAATCAAATCTTCTGCCATTTTAAGCATGTGTTTTTTAGGCACAGAACCTGCAGAACTAGGACTGACGCCAGAGGAAGACAAACCAGGCCTGGCCTTGGAAGGTACCTTAGAGACAGAGGGAGAAGGCCTAACCACCTTATGCAAAGAAGGGAGCACAGCAACCTGAGAGGCCTCCTCAGCCTGACCCGACTCCTGAGAGGCCACATCTAGCAAAACTAAAGGTTCCCCCCTGAGACTCAGCTGAAACCTCGGCCAGATCCACAGATTCCACCGTGGTTTCTAAAGAACCGGCGTCCGGAACGGACGACTCATCCTGCTTGGATTTCAACGATTTCTCTTTACGCTTCTTAGCGGTAGCGGGCGTCGGAGGATCCGACGGCATATTGTAATTACACCGCTTACCGAAGACAAGCCTAGCACAATCTAACCTACGTTTAATGGTGCGCTTATTAAATTTAGCACAAAAGCGACACCCGACTACGTCGTGCTCAGGCCCCAAACAAGGAATACAGAGAGTGGTAATCCCTATGAGGTATCTGTTTCCCACAAGAAATACAATTATTCACTTTTTCTGACATCCGGAATTAACTGAGGCAAGAAAAGACAAAAATATTCCCCAACGGGGTACTTAGCCCAACTTGGTCTTCGGTCTGAAACTCAGAATACGAAAATTTCAGGGCCGACGGCACTTGTAAACGCTGCTTCTGCTTCGGACCATGCGGCAAGAAAGACTGAGGATATGACGTCGGTCATGCGCTTTAGTACCACGGCGTACTGACGTCAGATCTAAGCGACCATGACCGACGCCAGCCTAACACTTTGGTATTCGGGCCGACCGAGGACAGCGGACTACCCACAGGTTATGACTGCAGCAATGTGAAATGAAGAACATCCCACATTGCAAAGCATGTTTTCCAACCTGTTCAGCAGAATGCATTAAATCCTGTAATTCTTTACTTTCCGCACAGTTAGGAATCAACAATTGTCTGCTTAAGCAATCCAATAACAAGTTGTTGATACTTTAACATACGAAACTGGCAGTTTAAAGCCCTAATAGACAAGGTTGCAGAAATATATACCTTCTTACCCCATCTATTTTTAGCAGTAGAAGCCTTAATGCTCTTAGGTCCCTGTGAAATAGTCTCTGGATCTGCAATAGGATTTTTAAAAAGGAACTTGTGTGAATCAGGAACCCTGTAATATCAGTCAGGTTTTCTGGGAGCAGCAGGCAAAGAATCAGGGGCCAAACTAGATTCTGAAAAAGCATCATCAACAATGTCTAGTATAGGAGGAAGAGCTAAAGGCCTATGCTGAGGCAGGAGTAAGAAATCCCCAAGCCTCTTTTTTGAATCAGAAAAATCCTGGCTTTCCCAGTGAAAATTATCCATTAGAGTATGTACGGTTTCACCAAAAGAAAAATCCTCTGGAGGGGAAGCAGAGGGGAATAGAGTCCTCTGCATCAGAATCCTCATAAGTAGATAAGGGCAAATCCAGATCATCAGAAAAATCAAAATCCAAATCAGAAGATTCATAAACAGCTTCAGTCCTAGGAATCTCAGAAGGGGGAGGCTGGCTTCCCCTGATTAGAGTTATAAGATCTTAAGCCATTCTTATTCGTTTTTTAGGCATAGAGGCCTGAGCATGCGGCCTGGGCATCGCTTTTTAGGCATGGTTCAAGATTTAGGCCTAAAAGAAGAAGGAGGCGTCAGTTTAATATACAAGTCCGTAGGCCTGAATACACCCTCACAAGCCAGTGCCTGCACAGCGGCCCCAGACCCATCCAAGGTAGAGACATCCGCAGGTTCCATAGGTGAAGCATCTCACGGCATACCAGATTCTGAATGGGTCTCAGTAGAGGTCTACAAATCAGAAGTAGTGGGTATCAGGGACTGCAAAAGTGCCTCACTGAGTACCGGCGAACTGGCGACTGGCTTAGAAGCATCGTCGGCAGTTTTGGACTTCGGCAGCCTGTCTCTGTTTTATCCTTGCGTTTATTTCGGAATCCCGGTAGTCGGATGGCTAACAGATGACATTTCTGGATAATTAAACCGAGAAATTAAATATTTAGAGGTGAAAATATACAGACAACAGACAGTGCGCAGATTAAATAAAGCACAAAACCGACAGCACGTTACGTCGTAGTCAGGGCCTAAGCAAGGAATACAGTACAAATGAAAATCTGTATGAGGTATTTGCTTTCCACAAGTAATGAAATTATTAACTTTTACCGACATCGGTAAGGAGCAAGAAAAAGTTTCCCCAACGGGGTACTTAGCTTTAGTTTAAGACTTCGGTTCTGAAACTCGAAAACGAAAATTTCAGGAGCCGCCGACAGGCACTTGCAAACTGCTTCTGCTTCGGGCACCGCACAGCAAGAAAGACTGGAGTAATGGCATCGGCTGCATGTTTTACACTCCTGATGTCATGGAAAAAGGGACAGCAACCTATGCAGGACCCAAGTCTTTGTTAATCAGGCCGACTGAGTGCTACTGCAAGCAGATAACCCAAAAGTGATGACTGCAACAGTGAAACATGAAGAACATCTTCCTTCTCTCATTCCTTCCGGTCAGTGCACAAATGTTTAACCCTGACCATTTCCCCATAAGGAATGGAAGAAACAGTGTATGTGGGGATGGGGTGGGGGGTGACAACTAGTTCCATGCAACATAAAGCTTGATTGTCCCATTTTTATAAATATTTTACTTTTAAGTCTACCATCTTCCTGCCCTTCTATTGTAATATCCAGATAATGTACTGTATTTCCTTTTTGTAACCCATCAAATTTGGTCTCAAACCTGTTCACTTGCAGTTCTTGAACAAACTTTTCCACCTTTCCATAGGCACCCCTTGCAAACAAAAATCAAATCATTACTGTATCTGTAAAAATGAATGTTTTCTAAAAATAGTCATTCCTATACACACATAGATTTTCAGAGAGACCCATTAACAAATAAGTATATGTGGGGGCAAAAGCTGCCCCCATAGCTGTCTCACACTTCTGATGATACAGAAAGCCATCAAATTCAAATATATTATTTTCTAAACAGAACAATTTCAGTTCTATAACATACTGTGCACTGGGGCTTTTCCCAGAAAAAAATTGTATAGCTTCTACACCATCACTGCTTTATACTACTATATAAGCTGACTACATCTATCACTATAAAAAACATGTTCTTCTGCCATACTATTTTCTTTACTTTGTCTAGAAAATCAAAACGGTCTTTGATATATGAAGGCAATTGTATCACCTTTTAACAATTGATGCAAAAAACATCCCAAATTATGGGTTACATAATTTCAAGCAGATACAATGGGATGACCTGGAAGGTTAACCTTCCTTTTGTGTATTTTAGGCACACAAAAAAACTGCCAATTCACTGCTTTTATTTAAAAACTTATTTTTAGCATCTTCATGACTAAAATAATTTACTCTAACCCCTTTATGTATTAATTCTTCATAGTTCTTAGCCATTTCCTGATATGTTAAGAAACCTACTCTATCATATAGTTTGTCATTTTCTAGATGCTGTGAACACACATCTGCATCTTGTGTGTAACACATTACTAATCGTCCCCCCTTATCTACAGGATTAAATAAGAGTTCCTTTCTTTCCCTTACATTTTTAAAGTGACCCATTCTTTTTGTGTCATTATATTGAATTTCACCTCTAAAAAACTTATTGCATTCTTGCTCTATCGCATAATTTAACATATGATGCAACATTTCAATTTTATCACACTTGAAAGGAGGCATACATTTGCTTTTATAAGAAACACCACTAGTATCAAAATTACTATAAGCATTACATTCTAAGTCAGAATTACAAGAAAAAACTCTCATTACTTGTAGCATCTACAAAACTTGCGTTCACATCTGCTTGTAAACTTTGATTTCCATAGAAATTTATTAAAAGTAACTTCCGAACAAAACTGAATACTTCCCCCTTTAACTCATACATTCTGGGAAGAGACGTTGGTATAAACTTCAAATGCCTATGTAAAACATATTTTTCTTCATTACTAATAATGCATTCAGACAAATTTACAATACATTCAAAACAACTCATTTATATTATTAGAAAAGTCCCATTTTATTATATCCATTTTCCCACAGTTTGTTGATTCGGGAATTATATCCGGCACCACGCTGTTGATCCTGCCAACTTCTCTTCTTATTCCCTTGTAACACAAGTTGGTCACGAAAATTTCTGTTTAAACACCCTGGATTCGGTCCCTTTGGAAGCCGTGGGCAGTCTTCTCATTCTTCCCCTTCTGCTGATGAGGCTCCACTTTCAGTCGATGTATAATAAGTCACAGATTGTTCAATTACCTCCTTCCCTTCCTGGAACCTAACATGCTGCTTTTTGTTAGTTTTGGAAGAAGAAACGAAAGCTCATTTGCGTTCGTAATCCCAAATGTCTCTCAACAGTTTTTTTCTTTTTACGATCAATGAACTCTTTTTCATAGGTCAACAATTTATCATTGATACTCTGCAAATACCCTTCAAAGGCTTCCTGACTGATCTTACTTGCATTATTTGATTTCAGATTTTCTCTTAGCCCTCTTCAGCATCTCTCTCTCTCCACCAAAATGCTGACCCACTCAGTACTACATCTGTACGCTGCTGCCACCCAGCATTCATGAAATGCTATGTCAGCTTCACTTGTCAAACCAAATGGTGTAGAGGGATTACAAAAGGCTCTTAAGCCTCTAGGTGTTCTATCTAGTTCTTCATATTTACGGAGAGTCCAAGTTGAAAAAAAACAGACGTCTCTAAAAATCAGTCTGCTTGTTCTAATAAATCATGCACTTCAGGTATTACAGAAAAGTACAGTTGTGTACACTTACCATAAATGTAGATGTTCGAGTGTATTCACTGTTGGTCATCACACTTGCGTTATCTGCCTGCAGGTAGCCCTCAGTCGGCCCGAATACCAGAGAATTAGTATTTCTGTGTTGGAGGCTGTCGCTTCTTCCATGATATCAGGTCATCAGGGGGTATAAAAACAGGCAGCTGATGCCATTACATCAGTTTTTTTTTCCCCAAATGTCAGGAGCCACCAAATAGGGAGCTACTATATGGTGGGGAAAACACCACCAGTAAAAAGTAAATACTAATACCAGTAGGAATAGCCATAGAGAGGAGAGAGAGAGAAAACCAGGGGGCTGGAGGGAGGGAAACCAGGACTGCAACAGTGAATACACTCAAAATTCTACATTTATGTTAAGTGTACACAACTGTACTATGTTCTCTGTGTTTCACTGTTGCAGTCATCACAACTGGGTTGATTGCCAAAGCTGAGAAAGGGTGGATGCAGTTAAGAAGAGAGGGGGCTGGCTAGTAGGCCTTGCAAAACTGCTGTAGCAAATCCTGCCCTGGATTTAGAAAAGATAGGCAGGTGACTATGCTTGGTAAAGGTGTGTACAGAACTCCAGGTAGCAGCTTCAAGTATGTCCCTTGTAGGGACTCCCCTGAGAAATGCTGTAGAGGTAGATATAGCTCTAGTGGAATGCGTTCCTACTCCCTGAGGGGTTGGTTTTCCATGGTGCTTGTAGCAGAACTGGATGCAGTGAGCTATCCATTTGGAAATGGTTTGTTTTGAAATGGCCTTGCCCTCTTGCCCCTGTTGCAAAGCTGACTAGCAAGTGGTCAGATTTTCTGAAAGGCTTAGTCAAATCAAGGTAGAATCTGAGCTGTTTGTGCATGTCCAAAGAGTGCAGGATACTTTCCCCTTTATTTTTAGGATTAGGGAAGAAGGTTGGCAAATGGATGGATTGGTTGAGAGCCACACTGGACACCACTTTAGGCATAAAGGAAGGGTTAGTCCAAAGGGAAACCCTGTCAGCATGGAAAATAATGAAGGGTTCCACAGCCATCAGTGCTTGTAACTCAGACACTCTTCTCACTGAAGTGATGGCTAGAAGCAAGGCTGTTTTCCAAGAGATGAATTTTAACTCTGCTGAGGTAGCAGGTTCAAAAGGGGGAAGCGTGAGCTTTTCCAGAACAAAGTTAAGGTCCCAAGCAGGGTTGGGTCCTCTCCTTGGTGGCCTTAAGTTGTCTGCCCCTCTCAGGAACTGTGTGATGAGAGGGTGAGAAAAGAGAGGTGGCTTAGTATTGTAATGAGCCGAAATGGCAGAGGCATGGATCTTAATGAAGGAGAAGGATAGGCCTCTGTGTAGTAGTTCTGCTAGGTAATCCAGGATTAGAGGTAAGGAGGGCAGTGCTGTGTCCTTTCCTTTAGAATGAATCCAAAAACAATACCTTTTCCACTTTTCAGCATAGGATTTCCTAGTACTGGACCTTCTGGCTTTAAGGATGACATCCAGCACCTGCTTACTTAGGGTTGCTGGTGGGGTATTTAAGGAATAAGCCAAGCTGCAAGATTTAGGATTTGCAAATGTAGATGCAAAATCTGTTCCTCCTGCTGAGAAAGCAGGGTTGGGGGTCTGGTGTAGGTGCCAGGGTGGCACCGTTGTCAGGCTGCGCAGGAGTGGGTACCAGTGCTGACGTGGCCAGTCCGGGGCAATCAGAATTGTCCTTGGCCTGTCTTGTTTTATCTTGAGTAATACTCTTGAGATATGGGGACAGAGGGGGAAAGGCATAGCTTGAGAGGTTTTCCCATTGAAAGAATAGGGCCATCCACCTTCCAAGCCCTGCTGTGAGGGTTCCTGATGCAGAATTTGCTTAACTGGTGGTTGTCAGGGGAGGAAAACAGATCCACCTCTGGGGTCCCCCATTTCTGGATCAGAAGGCTGAAGGTCCTGGGGTCCAATTTCCACTCATGTGGGTCTACAACATTTCTGCTCAAGTCGCCTGCCAGTGAATATTGTTTGCTTGGCAGGAATTGAGCTTATAGATGAACTTGGTTGTCCAAGGCCATGTTCCACAGGGCCATGGCGAACCTGCAGTGTGTGTAAGAATGGGTTTCTCCTTCTTGTTGATGTACCACATAACTGTTATATCTGTTTTTATCAGCAGTTGTCCTGGAAAAAATAGGTATCTGAAAGCTGTCAGGGCATTCTGTATAGCTAGCATACCTTTTTAATTGATGTGCAGGAGAATTTGCCTTGGGCACCAGTGGCCCTGAATATATTTGCCTGCCATGTGAAACCCCCATGCATAATCTGATGAATCTGTGGTTAGGGTCTGGGCTGCTTGGGGTTGAGTAAAATGCAGTCCCTTGTTGTGGTTGCATGCTTCTGCCCACCAAAGCAACTCTGTCCTTAGACAAGGTAGGATAGGAATTGAGAATGTTGGCACCAAAGACTAAAGTACCACTGAAGTTTCCTCATATGCAGTCTTGCACAGGGAATTAGCAGAATACATGTGGTCATGAACCCTAGGGGGTTGCAGTATTTTTTTTGCAGATAGCTGGGTTCTGGTGGCCATTTGTTTGAAATAGTCTGTCAGATAGAGCTGTTTTTCTGAAGTGAGGAATGCCATCTGGGAAGTTGTGTCCAAGCTTGCTCCCAGGAATACAATCCTTTGACTGGGTACCAGCCGTGATTTTTTTTTGTTGATGGTGTACCCAAATTAAGTTAGAAGGCTTTTTACAAATATCAACTGCTGAAGCAGCAACTCCTGACTGTCCACCTGAATCAGGCAGTCATCCAAGTACGAGTAAATTTGGATATTTCTCTGCTTGTAGTATGCAATGGCTGCAGCCGGGCATTTTGTGAATACCTTGGGTGAAGTAGATAAGCCAAAGGGAAGTGCAGAGAAAGTACAGTTGTGTACACTTACCATAAATGTAGATGTTAGAGTGTATTCACTGTTGCAGTCATCACATTTGACTTATCTGCCTGCAGGTAGCTGTCAGCCAGCCTGAATACCAGAGTCTTGGATTCCTGCATCGGATGCTGTCTCTTTTTCCATGACGTCAGGTCGTCAGGGGTATAAAACATGCAGCCGACGCCATTACATCAGTTTTTCTTGCCCCAGATGTCAGGTGCCCACACAATGGGAAGCAATTATATGTTATGGTACCCCTCCAACAAAAAGCAAACACACCAGAAAGCTTAAGTACACCAAACAAGAAGGAAAGGTACAGCCAAGAGAAGTCAGGGGGCTGGAGTGAGGGTAACCAGGACTGCAACAGTGAATACACCCTAACATCTACATTTATGGTAAGTGTACACAACTGTACTATGTTCTTCGTGTTTCTCTGTTGCAGTCATCACATTTGGGTAGATTCCCAAAGCTAAGGAAGGGAACAGGAAGTTAGAGCATTAGGGCCAGCTATTAAGCCCTGCAAGACTGCAGTGGCAAAACCCTGGTAAGGACACCTCTGAGAAAGGCTGTAGAGGTAGATGCAGCCCTGGTGGAATGTGATCTTATCCCCTGTGGGGTATGTTTTCCATGGTGCTTATAGCAGAAATGAATGGTTTGCTTTGAAATGGGCCATCCCCTCTGCCCTTGCAGCAAAGTCAGCTAGCAGCTGTTCAGATTTTCTGAGAGGCTTAGTCCTGTCCAAATAAACTCTAAGTTGTCTGTGCATGTCCAAAGAGTGCAGCATTCGTTCTCCTTTTTGTGGATTCGGGAAAAAGGTAGGCAAATGAATGGACTGATTAAGGGCCACAGTAGACACCACCTTGGGCATAAAGGAAGGACTGGTGCTGAAGGAAACCCTGTCTGCATGGAAGATAATGAAGAGCTTCACTGTCATGAGGGCCTGTAATTCAGACACTCTTCTTGAAGTGATGGCTAGAAGGAAGGCTGTTTTCCAAGAGAGGAATTTCAGCTGGCTCAAAAGGAGGGAGAGTGAG